>NC_091257.1:18507348-18810378 GCF_042477335.2 Ovis canadensis
TACCTAAAGAAACTAAAGACCTATATATAGAAAACTATAAAGCACTGATGAAAGAAATCAAAGAGGACACTAATAGATGGAGAAATATACCATGTTCACAGATTGGAAGAATCAATATAGTGAAAATGAGTATACTACCGAAAGCAATCTACAGATTGAATGCAATCCCTATCAAGCTACCAACGGTATTTTTCACAGAGCTAGAACAAATAATTTCACAATTTGTATGGAAACACAAAAAACCTCGAATAGCCAAAGCAATCTTGAGAAAGAAGAATGGAACTGGAGGAATCAACCTGCCTGACTTCAGGCTCTACTACAAAGCCACAGTCATCAAGACAGTATGGTACTGGCACAAAGACAGACATATAGATCAATGGAACAAAATAGAAAGCCCAGAGATAAATCCACACACCTATGGACACCTTATCTTTGACAAAGGAGGCAAGAATATACGATGGATTAAAGACAATCTCTTTAACAAGTGGTGCTCGGAAAACTGGTCAACCACTTGTAAAAGAATGAAACTAGAACACATTCTCACACCATACACAAAAATAAACTCAAAACGGATTAAAGATCTAAATGTAAGACCAGAAACTATAAAACTCCTAGAGAACATAGGCAAAACACTCTCCGGCATAAATCACAGCAGGATCCTCTATGATCCACCTCCCAGGATACTGGAAATAAAAGCAAAAATAAACAAATGAGATCTAATTAAAATTAAAAGCTTCTGCACAACAAAGGAAACTATAAGCAAGGTGAAAAGACAGCCTTTGGAATCGGAGAAAATAAGAGCAAATGAAGCAACTGACAAACAACTAATTTCAAAAATATACAAGCAACTTATGCAGCTCAATTCCAGAAAAATAAATGACCCAATCAAAACATGGGCCAAAGAACTAAATAGACATTTCTCCAAAGAAGACATTCAGATGGCTAATAAACACATGAAAAGATGCTTCTAAGTGTTTTGATTCCAATTGTTCATCTCTGGGATGCTCTGTGGAGAACCCCCCCCCCCCCCCCCGGGGCCATCAGCTTGAGAGATAGAAATTCCTTGGCTTTTCAAAAGTAGTCCCTAGCCAATGATTGACTGGATTGGGAAGAGGAAATCCCAGCTCTTTTGTCTTGAAGTTTGGCCAAAATTTGAGGTGTAATTGACATTACCAACCACTCCTGAGGGTTAAGACTAAGGCTTCAGCTTGACTTGGCTTCTCTCCTCCTCTGTCCTGCTTTCCACACCCAGTTTTTTCCAAGAGAACTTCCTCAGTAGATCAAGTTGCATGTGAATTCTCATTTCAAGATCTGCTTCTTAGAACCCTCTGCTAAAATGAGGACCATGCAACCCTATACAGAGTATAGGGAAAGAATATCTGAGTGGCTCAGAGTTCCTGATGCTCCTGTCTTTGGGAATTTCCAGTTGGGTTTATGCACTGGGAATCTGGCATTGTGAATGTAGTTTTTGTCAAGCCAGAGAAAAATTCTCTTGAAGTTTCAGACTTGAGGTCAATAACTATTGATTGGCCAACTTTCTGTCCCCAACAGTTCCTCCTGGGTCCAATTCTAGATGAGTGATAGTCAAATCTGGAAGATTCTTGGCTTACAGCTATCTCTCCCTCCACCTCCCACTTTTAAGACTGGCTCTGAAGATACAAAAATGGTGCCTCAGGGCTCTGGGTCTTAAGATAAGGACCACAGATAGCCATACAAATATCCTCACGGCCTTTTGGATTGGTGTGGCCATTACTCCAACCCCCATTTTTTACCCCATAGTTCTGTTTTTCTTCGCTTTCCAAGTCTGGATCTACAGGTAGGTCCTATGTAGAAATCCAGGTCTATCCCATAGCAGACAGAAAGTCCATTACTCACTGTGGCTTAGAGTAATATTTATATAATAAAATAGTTACCATTTTAATGCATGCTGTGTTTCTTAGGTCAGGTCCCTGGAAACAGAGCCCAGGACAGGGAAAATCAGGGGCCCACAGAGTATTGAGGAAGGAGTTTAGGAGAAGACTTTAAGGGAGAAAAGCAGATGGGGCAGAGGAAGAAGGCAAGCAAAGAGAGGTGCTCAGGCAAAATCGAAACTTGGCCTGATCCACGAAAGGCTCTGGAGACACAGTCATCTCCTCCTTAAGGCAAAGGGGCTGGACTTTTGTACTCCTGCATCAATCAGTCATTTCTGTGGTCTTCACCTGGGGAGGGGTATAGAGGTATAATCTCCTAGGCATCAGTTGGTGACAGTTCTTAGGGTAGGGAGCCTCTGTGATCCTTTAGCAGCCAATGCTCCCAGCAGCTGAGAGCTGGGGGCCCTGCCATGCACCAGCATCTACTCCAAATGCCCGAGCTGGGCTCTGAACCAAGGGGCCTCCATAGTTAGATCCTTTCTCTCATTCCAGCTCACGGCTCCTGGACTCCTGCTCCCCACCAGCCTGTGTGTCTGGGATTCCCACGCCAGCTGCTCATCTACAGCTTACTTGATTTTAGTACAGAGTCAACTGCATTGGCGCCTGACACTTTATTAGTATTCTAAATCTTTGTTTACAGTTACCAAGACTCCCCAGGTGGCAGCAAAAAAGTCAACAAGGAAATAAAACTCCACCAGCTGGCATATTAGTTGGGGATCAAACCACCACACAAGTAACAGCTGGTGTGTGCCCCCAAGCCTCAGGGCACTGCTGGCTCTGAGGCTCATCTGGAGTAACGTGTTTTGACCCCCATTCTGGGTCTGCCCATTTATCCTCCCATCTTCCAGTTCTTTTGCACCATGTGGAAGCTGAGCTGGTGATGAGTTTTGAAGCTGTTCCCTGCCTTTGACAGCCCAGAACCGTTCATCGGATCCAGCTGCTTGCTGCTATGTACATCCATCTCTTGGCAAAATTGGTGCCATTACATGCCGTTGTTTTCTTAGTCTAAAACTCACATCTTCTGATGCTAAATCCTATGTGTTTCTTGGTGTATGAAATTAGCACTTTAATGTAGCCCTGCAAAAATTCTCCATCTCTTCTTATCTGGGACTAAAGAAATCAGGGTGGGTCCAAAGAAGTTATTCAGAGGGGCTAAGAGAAATATGCTGAACACTGCTGCTATTGCTTAGGTAGGTGACTCTCAGGCTATGACACCATGAGGGTGGCAACAGGCTTGGGCTTTAGAGTCTGTGCCTGAATTCTGGTTCCAAAAAGAGTCAGAGCTGAGGATTTCCCTGATGGCTCAGTGGTTAAGAATTCACTTGCCAATGCAGGGGACATGGGTTCCATCCCTGGTCCAGGAACTAGAATCTCACATGCCTCAGGGCAACTAGACTCCTGTACCACAACTTCTGAGCCCAGGCACCCTAGAGCCGCATGTTGCAAACACTGATGCCCCCACGCCCTAGAGCCCCTGCACTGCAACACAAGAAGTCCCTGCAATGAGAAGCCCAGGCACTGCAACTGGAGAGTAGCCCCAGCTTGTGGCAACTAGAGAAAGCTGACACTCAACAAAAGAGGGCCCTTGTGCTACAGTTAGTCAGTCAGTCAGTTCAGTTGCTCAGTCGTGTCCGACTCTTTGCGACCCTATGAATCGCAGCACGCCAGGCCTCCCTGTCCATCACCAACTCCCGGAGTTCTACAGCCATAAATAAATATATATATATGCATATATTTTTTAAAAAAAGAAAGAACTGGGTGATTTGGGACAATAAATAAATAAATATTAAAAGAAGAAAGTCAGCTGGGTGACTTGGGATAAGTGACTTAAAGTCTTCATTCATCACATTTCTTCTCTGTAAAATAATAGCACCTATTACATAATGGCTATGAGGATGACATTTGAAAATACATGCTAAACACTCAGCCTTGAGGTTGTATCTAGATATAGCAGGGTCTGGAAGTCGGTATAAATACACCCTCTCACAAATTAAAAAAAAAAAAAAAAAGAAAGCATTTTACATTTGCAATTTTTATGAAAGCATTGACCTTATGAACAGATGTGAAGTCCATTTTCAAGGCCTTGGGAAGGGTCCATGCATGTAAGAGGCCCCAAGCTTAAAATTTATTAGCTTCACATTAAATCTGTTTTTCTTAACAGTCACTGTTCACTAAATGTTAGCTCTCAGGGATTTGGTGTGGGAAAGAGGGGACTTTGCTTCTTATTCATGTGTTCCTAATTAAACCCCTTGCCTCTTGGGAGTGAGTCAGACTCAATGAACTGGTGATGTGGGGGTTGTTTAGGAGAATTTCTGGATGGGGACAGTACCTTGGGAAAGGGATATGACCAACATATTACTTAGGGTTAGTAATGTTAGCTGCTACAACAAGCAACCCCTACAATTTCAGCAGCCCCAAAATGCAAAAAAATACATTCCTAATTCATAAAGTCCACTGAATTCTGCTGGCTGGTGAGGCCCAGACTCCTTCATCTGATGACTCCCCATCTTAGTTCTTAGAATCCTCCCCATTTAGCTGATAGATGGGGAAAAATGGGAGATAGCTCATGGGAAATCTTCATGGGCAACATTCTACTGGAAGGAACTCAGACACATGGCCACAAGTACCTGCCGAGGAATCTGGGAAATGTGATCTAGCTGTGCACCCAGGAAGAGAGGGAAGCAGATTTGGTGAGCGAGTTCAGTCTCCACCAAACCAACTTTCCTCTAAGTTTGACTAAGCACAACAAGGCAAGGCTGAAATAAATTTTACTAGAGTCCAATAACAGGCAGAGCATTATCTCCAGACTGAAAATATAAGAGCACAAGAAACACAGGAGATAAAGGAATCAAGACAGGCAGGCCTATGGCTTCAAAGGTTAGTATGTCATTTGTTGATCTACTGATGTTATTGGAAGACTTAGTCTATGGGAAGTCCAAGAGGGACCCTGTCTACTTCCAGGATGTCTAAGAATGACAGAGGTCTGTGAAAGTACTGGAAGAAGACCCTGGGCCAGACCATGTATCAGCCAGAGATAGGAGCAAAGAGTGGGGAGTAGTCCCATTCCTGAGAGGTAGAGAGAAATCCATGCTCAAAGAAAAGTCCAGTTTTGGTGAATAGACCTGAATATCAGAGAAGAGTAGAAGACATCATATTTTTATGAAAAGATGGCAGAAACCACATTGGAAATAGAGAATCAACTCTGTCATTTGGTCATAGCACCCAAAAGAGAAGCGAGATCGAAAAGCATTCCATACACACAGAGAGCACCAAGCAAGGTTTACTATGGATTCATGGTCTACATCATTTGAGTCTATTCAGCAATTTCCTCCAAGAGAATCACAAAGCCCTGCAGTGATTTCAGGAGCCATGGGTGAGAACCTGTCAGCATCACAGTGCAACTAATGATATTAGTTAAATAATGTTGGAATTTTTGCTTATCATGGAAACTGGAGGTACCATTGACATGCGGGTTTTTTCTTATCTACCTACTGCAGAATAGGAAGCATTGGGTTGATTTTCTCCTTCTTCTTTTTAAAAATATAGCTCTGTTCTGACATGCTGTGGTTAAAGCTTATAAAGAGCCCAGTCTTCCAGTGGATTTCCAGGCAGCTTAAGCCAAGAAGGAAGCAATTGCTTTCTGTCTTTACCCCATAGAATAGGGTCACCCTACCTTCAGGTCTGAAAGCCAGTGGACTCCAAAGTCGAACTTATCAGAGCCTTCCTGACTCAGGGCCTCCAGATTTCTTCTCAGCAGCTACTGGACCTCATTAGTCAGCTCGTTTTTACCCATATCTCAAGGCTCAGCCTTTACCTATGTAGGAAGAATTTACCCAGCTTTCACGGTATCCATTTTTCCTCAATGCCCTGGCTCTGAGCTGTACATAATCTTGTTTAAATAGCTAGATCATTTCTTTCCAAATAGAAATTCTTTCCGCATTTCATTCTGCTGTCAGATGACTCAACACCAACTGGGGATGTGCTCAGTTGTACCACCTGCTCCTCGTGTCCTTCTGTTTTAGCCTGATACACTGATCTTTGCTTAGTCGCATGCTGTCTTCTCTCCCTGGGACCATTTTTCCCATAGATCTTTGCATGCCTCATTCCTGTTTATTGGTCAGGTCCAGCTTAAATTCAACTCCTCAAAAGCCCTCCTGTGGTTATCTAAAACATGACCTACCTCTGTAATTCTCCTCCATCTTATTCTGCAATTGTAGAACTTATTATTTTTTTTTTTTTGCATTCATTACTATCTGTTTCCACAACCAGAACAGAAAATTCACAAGGAGAGTCACTCCGTCTTATTTGCCATGATAACCTCAAACCCTCTGTGAAATTAATAAATACTTATTGATTAAATGGGTCCATTGATTATTTTCCAGCAAGAGCATCATGTTTTATTGTTCCCTTCAGCATTAGCCCCAAATTAATAAATCCAGCTCTGGTGCCCAGAACAAAATTTTACATTGATTGGAAACACTTGGAACAAATACCTGTGACTGTCTATCTTGGAGAAATTTAACCAATAGTTCAGCTTCCCAGAAAATGTTTGCTATTATACCAGTTACATCTGGGGTTCTCCATACTTTTCCTAGAAAATATGTATAGGACTTGTAGAAAATGAGGAATATCATTCAGCTACAAAACTCAGAAAACTCTCTTTTGGCTTCCCTCTTGACTTTACAGTAGATACAAATAATTTATAGAACTCACCCCTCCCATGGCTGCTCTTCCAGAAAGACATGGTACTAAACAGTAATTTCCACACATCAAAATTACTACTGGCTTATTTCTGTAAAACAAGTACCTAGAACATCCCTTAGCATGTGGTTTGTGCTTAGTAAATGCAAACTGAATAATTTTTGAATGAACCAGTGACCAAAATTATAAACTGGACAGAGTCTTGGCCTTGAGAAGAAAGGAGTTAGCCACAGTATTCTGGGGTTGTTAATAGTTCTGCCAGAGTCAGTAGGAAGAGAATGGATTTTGCAGACCTGAATGTTAGCACATTAAGGAATACAAGGCTGGAGATCATCTTTGCTTTGATTTAATACTTTTATCTAGAGTTCTTTTTTCAATAGAACTGAGCTCCCAGTAACAGTTCAATATTATAATGAGAAGTTTTGTTCTTCCATTATTTTGGAGACATTTGAAGAGGAACTAAAAAGCCTCTTGATGAAAGTGAAAGAGGAGAGTGAAAAAGTTGGCTTAAAGCTCAACATTCAGAAAACGAAGATCATGGTATCCGGTCTCATCACTTCATGGGAAATAGATAGGGAAACAGTGTCAGACTTTATTTTGGGGGGCTCCAAAATCACTGCAGATGGTGACTGCAGCCATGAAATTAAAAGACACTTACTCCTTGGAAGGAAAGTTATGACCAACCTAGATAACATATTCAAAAGCAAAGACATTACTTGCCAACAAAGGTCCATCTAGTCAAGGCTATGGTTTTTCCAGTAGTCATGTATGGATGTGAGAGTTGGCCTGTGAAGAAAGCTGAGCACTGAAGAATTGATGCTTTTGAACTGTGATGTTGGAGAAGACTCTTGAGAGTCCCTTGGACTGCAAGGAGACCCAACCAGTCCATTCTAAAGGAGATCAGTCCTGGGTATTCTTTGGAAGGACTGAAGCTAAAGCTGAAACTCCAGTACTTTAGCCATCTCATGCAAAGAGTTGACTCATTGGAAAAGACTCTCATGCTGGGAGGAATTGGGGGCAGGAGGAGAAGGGGATGACAGAGGATGAGATGGCTGGATGGCATCACCGACTCAATGGACGTGAGTTTGAGTGAACTCTGGGAGTTGGTGATGGACAGGGAGGCCTGGCATGTGGCGATTCATGGGGTCGCAAAGGGTCGGACATGACTGAGTGACTGAACTGAACTGAAGTGAAGGTCCAAAAGAGGTTAGGACTGACCTGGCATCAGAAATGTAAAGGAAGACATCATTTGCATGTTTTGACAATATCTTCACACTTTCACCTGTGTAGTCTTGTCTTAAGCACTCTTGCAAATATCTGAAAATCAGTATTCCATAATCCAGTCTGAAATGGTTTCCTCTGGAGAGTCATCAAATGCCTTCTGATCTTCCTTTTCCCCTGCATTCTGATTTTGCTTACATGCTTGGTAATCACCCCCAAGGATGGGGAGGACACAGAAAGAGTGTTGAGCATTGATTCAGTCAGATGGTTGTGTTCAGTTCTGTTCAGTTGCTCAGTCATGCCTGACTCTTTGTGACCCCTGGACTGCAGCATGACAGACGTCCCTGTCCATCATCAACTCCTCCCAGAGCTTACCCAAACTCATGCCCATACAAATAATGGAACTGAAATGCAGAGAAGATAAGTAACATTCCTCAGATCACACAACAGTAGCAGTGAGCCTTGGACTGAATACAGATTGTTCTCTTAGCTGTACATTGGCACTGCCTGTGACAGGGTAAAGTGACTTTTGAACAACCCCTGGGTTCCAGCCCTTTATCTTTTCACAGTGCCTTCATTCTTAAAGCATGCATCCCAGAAGGCCCCTGTTAAAATATTTGGGAAAAATTCCAACATTGGATTTGCCTCCATCATCTGCTCAAATTCCGGCAACAAAGTACCTCCCTTACCCATGTCAACTTGGTTCTGACGTTTTTCCCAAGAGGTGAGAAAATGAAGAGATCAAAGATAAAGTTTTAGCTTTAAGTTGTCAGCTTGATTCTGCTGCCAAAAATTCTCATGCTTAAAAATATGGCACAATACTTTTTGCTTCAATTAAAAAAAAATTAAATGGTAGCTGATGCTCAGTTCTGTTTTCACTCGGGTCAAAGAAGATTCAACTCCACTGTGTGTTAAGGGTCTTCCCTCCCACCTCCCAGCTCCCAGAAAGGTCAAGGAGGTTGTGTGCAGCACAGAATTTGAGCAGCTCCCTCCCTGGTGCTTGGCCCTTGTAGGCTTCTTGTTTAGAAGCAAATAGACTGTGCTGGAAAACTGGCTCTGACAGTTGTGTTATTCTTGGGTGTGGGGCCCTTGGTGAGACTGGTTCCCCAGAGCATGGTGCCCAGGTACCCTCATGGGCCTCACATCCACTTAATTCTACAGAGATGCCAGAGTGCCAGACTGGAAGCCACCATCACTTTCTGTCTCCAGGAGTCGTCACCTCTCTTTATGCTGTTTCACTTTTCCTTTAGTGAAGAACATAGCACCCGACTGCCCCCACTGTTCTTTGCAGCACTTTTCACATTGCGTAAGTTTCAAACTAAATTAAAATGGGCCTTTAAAATAATTGTAGGGCTTTTAACCATTCAGGCATCATTTATTTCACTATTCCCTTAAATACCTTTTAAAAAATTTCTTAAGTCCAGTCAATTTAGGGGTTAGTTAGTGGGTATTTTAATTGACCATTCAATTTCAAGTAAGTGTGGAGTAAATTATAACCCTCTTCAACAGCTCAACAACAATTTAACCCTGATTGAAACCATTAAAAATTTAGCAAGCAAACACGGATGTGGTCAGATGTGGTCAAAGAAAACAGCCTGGGAATTTTAAAATCCTGTCTTATTTTGCTTTTAAGAAAAATGTTAAAACCACAACATTAGAAGAGATATTGCCCTGCCCCCCCCAAATTGAAGCCATTTAATAAACATGCCATTATTAGAGCTGGCTTTGAGAAATATTGATAACTAAAAATTTATCTTTTGAAAAATAAAAATGATAGTTCTCACCTAGCCTGTAGGCTTGAAGCTGGGAAAGAAAACATTTAAATATCCTGTCATCTATTACATATGTTGATCAACCCATGTAATCAGATTCTGGATCCGATGGACCATTTTCAGACTCTCTAAGGAGAGTTTTCTAGCAGCCTCATTTTGTTTATTCTCTTTTTGGATTTGTGGACTTTACTGAATTTTATAGTGTGTGAGTAATATCCTAATAAAGCTGTTCCAAAAACTGTATATATTTATATATATATACATGTAGTTAGATATCACATATAATGCATTAATATCAATATAGAGTGTGTTATATATCTCATACATATTCAGTTCAGTTCAGTTGCTCAATCAAGCAACTCTTTGTGACTCTTTGTGACCCCATGGACTGCAGCACACCAGGCTTCCCTTCCCTATTCCATGTCTGGTTCTAACTGTTGCTTCTTGTCCTGCACACAGATTTCTCAGAAGGTATGTAAGGTGTTCTGGAATTCCCATCTCTTGAATAATTTTCCACAGTTTGTTGTGATTTACACAGTCAAAGGCATTGGTGTAATCAATAAAGCAGAAGTAGATGTTTTATAGGTTATGTGTTATTAATTTTATATGTTATATATATGCATCTATATTTATATCATATGATTATAATAAATAATTGGGTATGTTATATAGTTGACCCTTGAATAATCCAGGATTAAGGGCAATGACCTTCTATGCAGTTGAAAATCCAAGTATAACTTCTAGTCAGCCCTTCATATATGCGGTTCCTCAGTATCCATGAATTCAACCCACCTCGGATCCTGTAATACTGAAGTACTAGTCAGTGAAAAAAATCCCAGTTGAAGTGGACTCATGCAGTTAAAACCCATGTTGCTCAAGGGTCACTTGTAATTGTTAATGAGCCCTTTATCTTTCCTGGTCTGGTTTCAAAGCCAAAGACATCTAAATTCTTTGGCCCTCCATGAAACTTCCTCCTTTCATAAATATACCACCCCAACTTTCTCCACAGGCCTGACAATTAAAAAAAAAAAAAGTCAAAACAAAAATCCTTCCTCTGAGTCCATCCCTGTTTCAGGGGCTCTTCATTTGCTTTGTTTTGTTCGACACATCATGAGGTCAAGAGTCCTGAAGTCAACCTGCTGGGCCCTCATCCTGGCTGTACCACTTTAAAACCTGTGATTTAGTTCAAGTCAGCTCCTTCTTTCTGCCCAGATCACCCATCTGGAAAATGGAGGAGCAATCGAATTCATCACCTAAGGTCATCAGGAGGACTGAATGACTTCTAAAAATTCAGGGTTTAGTCATTAAAACAGTGACTTAGAGAAAAAAAAAAAAAAAGACAAAACCCAGTGACTTAAGCTCAATAAATGATAGTAGTAGTAATATTATAGTTATCTTGTTGTGTGGATTCTCAAAAACATCTTACATTTTAAACTAATAAGGCCTTATAATTGGTGCAGAGTCAGCCTCATTTCTATTAGGAGAAACAAGAGAACATGACATACAAAGGCTCCATGGTCACTACCTGGGGACAGGGCCCGGCAATCCATATTTGCAGTATCCCTTTTTGCTCTTAATGACCTTTATTTGGGCTTCCCTGGTAGCTCAGCTGGTAAAGAATCCGCCTGCAATGCAGGAGACCCTGGTTCAATTCCTGGGTTGGGAAGATCCCCTGGAGAAGGGATAGGCTACCCACTCTAGTGTTCACAGGCTTCCCTGGTGGCTCAGATGGTAAAGAATCCACCTGCAATGCAGAGCCCAGGTTTGATCCCTGGGTTGGAAAGATCCCCTGGAGAAGGAAATGGTAACCCACTCTAGTATTCTTGCCTAGGAAATCCTATGGACAGAGGAACCTGGCAGGCCCCAGTCCATGCAGTCACAAAGAGTTGGACACAACTGAGAAAATAACAGAGACCTTTATTTGCTTTTCCTAGCTACTCTCTAGATTAATTGCGAGTTTAGGGGGAGGGCCTTGATATTTGCCCATAAATTTTCTGTGTTTAAAGGGAAGATTTTTATCACTGAATAATCTGCCATGAGCATTAGTCAAGGGGAGTGACTCAGGGCATCTTCTCAGAGGTGGCCAGCTATAAATCAGCTTATACAGAAAATTAATCTCTTCTGTCTCCTTCAGGAAGTTAGCAATTATTAGTAGTCAGCAAGAGAGAGAGTCTTCAAAAGAGGCATGTATGACAATGTCACCTTGAGTTTCTCCCAAATTCACTGATATTGGGGAAAAGTTGTTCTCTCAAGAAAGCTTTTGGGGAGGGAATGCTCTCAGCAAGCAGATGCAACTAACAGAAGTCCATCGTGCCTGAAACTCACTGCAAATGAGAGTTGACTCCCAAGAAATATCCTGGTGCTTTCCGGGGAGGATAAGATTTCAGCTATTTTTGACTCAGCATGGGATTGTTTCTACCCACTGTTGAGCACCTAGGATATCTTGAAAATGTTTACCCAACCATTCTGAGAGTTTGGCTATCTGGCACCCCACAGCTGAGTACAAATAACAACCAGTGTGAATGGCCGCAGAACTAGGGAATCAAAAAACGGGCAGGAAGGGTCACCTACACCAAGGCTTCACTTGAGGCAGGGTTACACCGAAACCCAAACAGACAGATTTCTCTATTTCTTTCTTTCTGCTCATCTCTATCAGTGGGCTCTTAAAGTGCAGTTCTCAGACCAGCAGCATCGACCTCAACTGGGTACCTGTTAAAAAGGAAATTTTTAGGCCTTTCTCCAGATTTACTAAATCAGAATCTCTGGGGTTGGGACTCAGAACTCTGTATCTCAACACGCCTTCCAGATAACTCTAAAGTCTGGGAATTACTGCTAAAGTCTGAGAATTACTGCTCTAACTAAAAATTACTGATATGTGTCTCCCACTACAGTCAAACTAGAGGCATAAGAAAATTCCACTGTTCCCTGTACCAAGCAGAGCACCCACACTTGTGAGGGTACAGCTCCAAAAAGACTCAAAGGCAGTGTAAGGCCATGTCGTTTTGAGTGACTTTTCTTCTCAGGGTCTATCTATACCTTTCCTGAAGCATCCACCTTTTTCTTCACCTTTTTGTTGTTGTTGTTCAGCTGCTAAGTCGTGTTGGATTTTTTGCAGCCCTGTGAACTGTAGCATGCCAGGCTCCTCTGTCCCCCATTATCTCCTGAAGTTTGCTCAAATTCATGTCCATTGAGTTGGTGATGCTATCTAACCATCTCTTTCCCAGCATTAGGATCTTTCCCAGTGAGTCAGCTCTTCATATCAGGTGGCCAAAGTATTGGAGCTTCAGCTTCAGCATCAGTCCTTCCATGAATATTCAGGGTGGATTTCCTTTAGGAATGACTGGTTTTGTCTCCATGCAGTCCAAGGAACTTTGAGGAGTCTTCTCCAGCACCAGTTTGAAAGCATCAATTCTTTGGTGCTCAGACTCCTTTATGGTCTAACTCTCACATCTGTATACAACTACTAGAAAAACCACAGCTTTGACTATACAGATGCTATCTGTTCACCAGGGCTCACTCTAAACCTCTCAGCTGGCATGTGGCCCAGCCAGTCAAAGTTGGGGGTGATAAACCAGGGATTGAGGCCAGAGCTCCATATTAAGAAAAGAAGTATCTCTGGCCAGAACATTAAGGACTTAAGGATGTGGGATTTTCGCCATGATTCCTCACTATCTTTCTTTGAGAACCTAACTGATAGCCTATACTATCATCCTACCAAATGCTGTCGAGTCTCTTTTTCAGAAATTCACCACCCCCAAGACATTCCTTTTCATTTTCAGAATGCTCAAATTATGCGGTGTTCTCCCCTTATGTTAAGCCCAGATCTGCTTCTGTGGATATGAATTCTAGATTTGCCTGCAGAATAGGTTCCTCTATGCGTCATACAACTCATCAAAACTGGGACACAGTTATCAGGACTCCTCTAAATTTTCTCTAGATGTTCTTTGAGTTCAGAATTCACTTTCTAAATAGTGCCTCTTTGTTAGTAAATGCTATTGTGGTTCAGCCCAGACCTCATTTCCTCCACCACACTTCCATTTCCCAGTTACTCTGAGTGTCGCCATTAAGAGCGTACAGCTACAGCTTTAGAAAATTGCCCAAGGGTGCTGGAAGCCACAGCAATGGAGATGTGGTCGCTCCTTATCCAGGGTCAGCCTTGGCCAGTGACTGACGATACCCAGGGTAGGAGGCAAGTGGGCCCAGTCCCCCTATCGCACGGTGGGAAACCACACCCACACCTTAGTCTCCACTTTCTTGAGATTCTTCCCACAACAAATCACTTGACAAAAATCCCCATTCCAGGCTCTTCTGGGAAATTTGACCTAAAACATTTTTATGTACTTACTTTTTATGTGCTTACTCAGGTTGCCACACATCTGTTTGACCAGCAGGATTAAAGCAGTCTGCTGAGCCCCAGAAGAACAATGCATAAAAAAGGGGTGGAGAACAGGTTTGACTAGTTTTGTGGGGTCAGAGTCAAGGCAGATGCTTTGCAGAAGGCAAAAGACCCAATTCTCAAGGACTCTCTTTTAATACCCCAGTCACATGTAGTAGATTGATTACAGAAAAAAATGGCCCTGATTTTCCACCCCTCTCTGTATGCACACTTATTGCAATGTGATTTTGCAGTTTCTCTAGATGAGACACAGAGTGTGTTCCCACCTCTTGAACCTGGGCTGGTCTGTGACTTGTCTTGAAGGACAGAATAAGAAAGAAGAAATGGTTTTCTAGCTCCAAGCCTCACCTCCAGTACCTTTGAGCACCCTTCTTCCTTGGACCCTTAGCAACCACCATGTGACCATATCCAGATTAGACATGTGACCCAGCCATGCCATTGTCCAGCCAGCAGCCAACTGACCACTAAGCATGTGGGTGAGGCTAGTCTCGAGCAGACATCCTCCAGCTGATCATGGACTCACAAGCAAACACAGCAGAGGTCAGCAGAGCCCTGAGCAGGATCACCCAGCTTAACCATAACCTTGAGAACTAGCAATGATTGTTTTTGAAGATGCTGAGTTTGGATGTGCCTTGCTAGGCAGCATTACTGTGGCAACAAATACTTTCACAACAGATGTCTCACAGCTTCCAGACTCTTCTTGAAGAAACCCAAACGTGGGACAGAAGCCTTAAACTTCAAACTACAAGCAGCTCTGCATGTCTGATTTTGGACTTGAGGAGGTGGGATTACAGCTCAGAGCTCTAGAGAGAGCAAGAGTCCTGGTAACCCGAGGATACAGTGCCTGAGGCAGGGGCAGTCTTCGAGCTCAGAGAACTTAAAGCCTTCTGTTCAGTCACAGGGGAAGTGAAGAGAAGGCAGGTTCTATTTCTGGTCCATGGTCCAGCAAAGGTACCCAGGAAGCCAGCACAAGGATATCAGGGAATTTGGCGAATACGGCCAACAGGGACTTCCATTTAATAAAAGATGTGGCATAAAGAGGGACGGGCGTGGGGCTCTGAAATGCGAAATCTGAGGATAAAATCTGAACTAGGCGTTCTCTTTTTGTAGCTTTAAAATTTCTTTATTAGGATGTAATAAGTATCCAATAATTTGTACAGGTCTTCAGAGTTCAGCTCAGATCAACATGAAAGCATTTTCTAGCCCCCAGAAGGTTCCTTTATGTCAGTTTGCCGTCAGCACTGCCCCTTTATACAGAAGTTACTTAGTTTTATACCATGTTACTTAGTTTTGCCTGCTTTTGAACGTCATATAAATGGACTCATACAGCATGTCTGATGTCTGCCCATCATTGTGAAACCAAGCAGGACCCTGCAGGGGCAACCCTAGTTGACCAGAGATTCATGGCGCAACTGTAGGCCATTCATGGTTCCTTCTGGAAGCAAGACCCGACGGCTGCTCGGAATCACACGATTGAGACAATTATTTCTGAAAATAGAAGACTGCCCCTTCCCCCACATGTAGCCCCTTTCCCTATAAAATCTGAGCAAGCATGGAGAGTGGAAATTTTGTTCTTTGGGACCTGAGTCCACCTTCTTCCCAGTACAGCCAGCTTCCTCAATAAAGCTGCCTTTCCTTTTGCCCAACTCTTGTCTCTCAGTATTAGATTCTTGAACAACCAAATCTTAGTTGGGTAATAAATTTTGTCTATGGGGTTTATATATGAGGGTACATGTTATGGTAGTTTGCTCACTTTTTATTGCTCTGTAGTAGTCCATTGGACTTCCCTTGTGGCTCAATGGTAAAGCATCTGCCTGCAATGCAGGAGACACAGGAGATTTGGGTCTGATCCCTGGGTTGGGAAGTTCCCCTGGAAGAGGGCATGGTGAGCCACTCCAGTGTTCTTGCCTGGAGAATCCCGTGGACAGAGGAGCCTGGTGGGCTACAGTCTATGGGGTCACAAAGAGTCGGACACGACTGAAGCAATTTTGCATACATGCACATACGGTATTCCATGGTACGAATACAGCCCAATTTTTTTATTCTATTCTATTACTACTAGACATTTAAAATGGGTTCTTTCCAGCTTTGACTTTATAAATAGTCTTGCTATAAACATTCTTACACAATCTCCCTTAGCATCTGCAGGGAACTGATTCCAGCACCTGCTCTGGATACCAAAATCCACAGATGCTCAAGCCCCTTATGTAAAATGGCGCATTGTGTCTGCATATAAGCTATGTGCATTCGCTTGCATATACTTTAAATCATCATTAGATTATCTGTAATACCTAATACAATGTAAATACTATGTAAATAGCATTTCCCATGCATGGCAAATTCAAGTTTTTCTTTCTGAAACTTTCTGTATTTTATTTTCCGAGTATTTTCAATCTGCGGTGGGTAGAGCATATGGAACCCTTAGATATGCAGGGCCAATTCTACATGCTTTTTGATGCACATACATACTCTATTTTGAGAAAAGAATAGATTTCAATCAACCCCTCTTTTGTCCATCATCAGGCCTGGGAAATGACCCAACACCCCTGTTCACCTGCTGACAACAAGCTGCTTAGATAAGAGATTGCATTTGAATCCACCTTCAACCCCTGCTCTGAGAGGAGGGAAAGGCAAGGAAAAGGGAGAAAAAAGGAAGAGGCAACTTCAGTGACAACAGAAATGATAATCATCTTAGCTTCACATTTTCTCTCTAGTAGCTCTCTAGGATGCTGAAAATAATGACATTCATCTATCTGCATTAAAGATATGAAGACTCTTTTAAGGATGCAAATGTGCTTTTTAGAAAGACAAACACATAAGATAATTAAAATGCTACAGTTCCTGTGTGCTTCATGATGTTCAAATTGCCTTCTTATTTGCTAGCCCCTCACTACTCAGAGTGGTCCCCAGACCAGCAGAATCCATTAGCTTAGAAATCTGTCAGAAATGCAGAAACTCAGGACTCACTCCAGATTTATGGAATCAGAATCTGCATTTTAACAAGCTCCTCGGGTAATGTTCTATACACTAATTTGTGATTGTTATTTGTTGTTTAGTGGCTAAGTCATGCCCAACACTCTTGTGACCCCATGGACACAAGACACACCTGCTAGACTCCCTGTCCATGGGCTTTCTCAGGCAGGAGTGCTGAGCTGCGTCACCATTTCCTTCTCCAGGGGACCTTCCAGATTCATGGACTGCATCCGTGTTTCCTGCATTGCCAGGCGGATTCTTTAGCGCTGAATCATCTGCAAAGCTCATGAAGCCCTCCAATATTCCTTATGATACTCATGAGCCCCTGGAAAACAGAGAAGAGAGGAGTCCTTGTGTGCATTTTACAGGTGGGGAAATCAACACACAGAAAGGTGACCTTGAGGCACACGAGCACCCAGCCAGTTCCATGTAGGAAAGGTCTCTAGAGGGGAAATGCAGATTTTCATTACTTCACTCTGATAACCAGTGACATGCCTAACACGTTATAAGGTCAAGCCTGTTCCTCTCTAGACAGTGCTGTCCTGATGGGATGTGCTGTGGTCTGAGTAATTCTGCTTGGAGGCTGACATGACAAGCCATCAGAAGGACAAGTGTGGCAGCATGACATGGTTGGGGTAGGGTGGGGAACGGAGTAAAGGAAAAGGAGTGAGGAGACTCATGAAACAGCAGAGGAACATGGAAGGGGGGTGAAGCAGCGCCAGAGAGATTCCAAGCCCATGGCTTTGCTTGCTTCTTCCTCCCTTGCCTGGAAGCCAGAGAGCTGTGCTGTGACGCAGTCTGTGAGAGGTTATTGGCAGCCAGCCTGGAGCTGGCCCAAGCGCTCACTGCAGTGCTCTCAGCCACGCAGGGAGACTGGAGGCTGCCTAGTGCACCTCTCCTGGGTCCCGCGGAGCATGCATACCACCTGCGCCAGGGTAGACCCAGCCCTGCAGCAAAAAAAGCCAGCCAGACTGCAGAATGGGTTGGAAAGCTGGGTGCAGTAATGGGAAACAGGTGCAGCTCTGGGCATGCTGGGTTACACCTGCAGGGGGTGAGGATTCTAGGACTCCACTGTCTCTTTCTGCCCCTCCAGAAAGCAGTTCCAAGCTGCAGACTTGCCCATCAGGCTTGGAGACATCTGAATACTCCCCCTCAACTCTGTGACAATCCAACAGCCAAGATGACTAGCTCAGCAAGGCTCAGGGTTCATATCAGTGGATATGCCCTGCAAATCCAGCTGGAAGGGCTGGAAAATGTCCAGGGCTCTGCCTGCCTGGGTACTGACATAGGAAGACTCCGCGGAGGCCTACAGCTCCCCCTTGGTGCCCCCAAGGATATCAGATATCAAAAGGACAGTTAACAGTGGCCTTCCAAAGCCTTGGTCTGATTTTTTTCCAAACCGCAAATGCTGGCTCTAATGGTAGAAGTTCTAAAACAGGCTGGTGAGACAGCTACTTAAGGCAAGTAAAGAGGCGCTATAAAAGCACAGTATATACTTAGCCATCTGCCTAAATCTGAAGACGAAACTCCCATGCCGCCTTGACCTGTGTCCTCCCTGTTTCTCCTGGCTACCATCAATTGTCCTCCTTCCCCAACGCCGGGAGATGGCTAGCCCCCTCTGTGAACAGCTGTGACCTCTATATGCAGTCAGGGCCCGGCTGGTCGGGAAGGACACTCATACAACCTCCCAGCAGCTAAAACCAGGCCAAGGTCCAAAGCTGGTCCGTAAGTGGGAGTGAGTGTTGGTGGGTAATCAGAAGAAAGGAAAGCAGGAGGCAAAGTCACTGAAAATAATCAGCTCCAAAACTAGCATTTCTCAGGCAGACTAAGACTTGCTTCCCGTGGAATCTTGCCAGAGTAATTGGTGCCCTTTCCCACTCTGCTGTGTGCCTCTCCACAGCACTCCAAACAGGGCAGATCAGCAAATTCACTCCAAAGCCTACTGTGACAGTGGAAACGCTTTTAAAAATCTTCACAACAGAAATGGTCTAACACCATATGTGTTAGATGCAACGTGGCCAGGGTATTAATTCCAGACGCCATGTTTCCTGAATTTGTTTCCAACTTTCCCCACCTGCTTGATTCAAATAAATGGAGCTTAAAATTTTTCTTAATCTCTTTTTTGTTATTTTCTCACAAGAAATATCTGCCTCCTAGATACTGGCAGGTCACTCATTCATTCAATGAATAATTATTGAGCACATTTCCTGCATGAGTCATTGTGCTGATTAGGCATAGACATGGTTTTTCCCATATAAGAGCTTTCTTTATCCAACAAATATTTGTTAGCACTACCTGTTCGTACAGCTCTCGATGAAGTGCTAAGGAAGATAAAAAGGCAGAGAGCGTACAAGCCCTGCTGACGCTTTGGTCATATCAGGAGACAAGTTTAAGGTCACAGACAGCCCAATTCTATTGTCAAGGAAATGGACGCTTGCTACAAAAGTGTGGATCCTTTGAAAACTTGTGAGAAATGCAAGTCCCCACTTGCTGAATATTCACTAGCTGAATAAGAACCTCCAATTTAACTTAATGCTCAGGAAATTCCAAGCACAGTGACCTTTGAGGTTTGACAGCTGAAGCTCTAGAAGTTTGGGGGAGACAGATTATTATGCATCTCGTGATAACAGTCAAGAAAACATCCATACAGGAGTTTGTCTCTAAAGAATCATTGGGCTTTGACTGGATACAGAGGAAGCAAAGGATAGTAACTTCCCACTTTCGCGGAGTTAAAAAAGAAATAACCATGTCTGTAAACTGCAGAAGGCAGTAAAATTCTGCAATCACATTTTCCACAACAGCAAAAGCTTTGAGTCAGGTAGGATGAGTTTGCAAATTCATGTGGCTGACGGTGTCAGGATCCCCAAGTGGCAGCTTGCCCAGTTTGCATAGCTTCGAGGTCAGATCGCCTGTTGTCCTGGAATGGACTGGCCCCTCAGCAATTCCTGGCTCTGCCCAACCTGCCTGTCAATCAAACAGATCGACCAGTGGAAACCGGCTCATTATTTTCCTGCAGTTACTCAGCCAATTGGCAGCTTCCAGCAAATTGAGTCCTGGAAAGGCATCATCTGAACATCAGTGCGGTGGCTGCTTTATCAAGCCGGCCCAGGAGAGCAGATAAATCACTGTGAAGTTGTGATTAGAGGCTGTTTGCACTGTGACTATGGCTTAATACATTGGATCAGCCTGAGTGGGTTGCCTCAGTTTTACTTGCACTCTCCCTTCCTGCATTCAATTTAAGAATTAAGCTTTTTTATTCTAAATATAAAAACTGAAACAAATAAAACAGATGAAAAAATGACTGTTTACTGCTATTTCCTGTTTTCTACATACCAGCCCAAATGTCTGTGTTTCTCCAATAGTTTAACCAGAAGAAGATGATACAGAACTTCATAATACTGTTGAATGCTTTGCTTAAAATTCAGGGCTGTGACCCACACTGATAAAATCTGCCCATCCGTTCAGGAGTCACGTCAAGGAGAATCTGCTCCGAAACAGGTAAGCTCTGAAGACAACATGGCCCCAGTCGTCTACATCAGGCAGATTTCTCCTCGAAATTATTTTCTAGTAGCTGGGATGGGCTTGTACCAAGACACATACACCCTCTCACCCTTGCAGCTATGGCTTGTTTTAGGAGGCAGTTGGTGGAGGGGGGAGCTGAGCTAAAGCTGGGGAGCAGGACCCAGCTGACTGGTTCACAGGAAATGGAATTTAGGATTCTTGACTCATCAGCTCTATTCTAATCCCGTTAAGCTGATGCTTAACTAATAACATGGCGATGGCATCTGTCCTGACCCCACCACCACTCACCATGTCCGCACCATCCCCAGCTCTCTGTTCTCTCTTCTCCAGGGAACTGGAAGCACTGGTCAGTCAACCAATTCTCTTAACCATCACCCTAGGTGTGATTTTAGATCAGCGCAGGCTCTGGTTATGCCTGAGCAGGACCAAAGGCTGAAGCAGGCACCCACAGAGAAGAGGAGACATCTCTTTATCTCGAGATTCTGCTTTTAGGAGGGAGCTTTTGTGTGGGAAGCTTCCAGCCTCCAGCACTGATCTCACCACTTTGCTCCCCCCCACACACCCCACTCCCCCATCTATCAGAGACTGAGTGCGTTGTGCAGTGTGTTTGAAATGATCAAATGGAACAGTGAGGAATCCGGAAGCCACACAGATAAGGAATGGTTGAAGGAACCGATGGAGCTGAGATGAAAGCATTACAAATGTTGGAGGCGGCAGTGTGTGAAAGAGGCAGCGGGTAGGTTCCTGAGCAACAGATGTAAGATACAAGCTCAGAGGATGATATGCCTCCTCGCAAAGAAAAGCCCCCCACCTCGGAGGCCAGGCCCTGCCTGCTGGAGTAGAAGCTCCTGGTCTTGACAGGCACTTAAGCCAAAGCTTGGAGACTACTGTACAAGACACGTGAGTTACTAGGGAAAGGGTGGAACAGAACTGTATCATTCTTTCATCTCTGAGGTCCTGGGCTGCATGCAGGCTCACCTTCGCAGGGTAGATTCTGTGGTCTCATTCTACACATATCCTCCTTTGTCACTTCCGCAGCACTCCAGTTAGGTGGGTACAGTTGTTATATTTCATTTAATATTTTCACCCCATCTGCTTAGGACACTCTTGCCTTAGGTACTGTGTTATTCTCTCCCTTCACTAGACTCTGGTCTCCGTGTTTTATCTTCTCCAAGAGCCTTTTCTCTTTTGCCCTTTGGAATGTGGCCATCTCCCCGCAGCTCTCCATTCCTTACCTGCTTTATTTGTCTTTATGGTATCTAGCATGCTCTAAAGCTGTGTTACACACAGACCTGTTTATCATCAGTCTCCTTTAGGAGAACAGAAGGCTGTCGGTTGGTTTTGCTCACTGCTCCTTCCCCAGCACATGTCATCAAGGGTGTGGCCCATGGCAGAACATGTGCATGCAATGGACAAACGAGTCTGTTTTACAGATGCGGAGACTGAGGCACTGGAAAGGGGAAGTAATATCCCCAAGGTTACACAGCAAGAAAATATAAGAGCTACGATTTGAACACCTTGATTCTGGGGTCACACACAACTGCCCCACATCATTTACCCTTTGAAGAAACCATGCTTTCCATTTTTTGAGGGAGGGGGTGTGAAATTTAAGGTTTTATTTTCAACATTAGGTTAATTAACATTATCAGACATCAAAAAATACACAAACAACAAGTGCTGGACAGGGTGTAGAGAAAAGGGCACCCTCCTACACTCTTGCTGGAATGTATGTTGGTAAAGCCACTATGGAGAACGGTATGCAGATTCCTTAAAAAACTAAAAATAGAGCTTCCGTATGGCCCTGCAATCCCACTCCTGGGCGTATATCTGGGGGGAATCAGCATCATGAACCCTACTGTTCATTGCAGCGCTGTTTACAGTAGCTAAAACAGGGAAGCAACCTGTTCCATCAACAGAGGAATAAGTAAACATGTGCACAGATATACAATGGAATATTACTCAGCCATTAAAAAGAAGGAAGTAATGCCATTTGCAGCAACATGGATGGACCTAGAGAGTGTCATACTGAGTGAATAAAGTCAGACAGAGAAGGAGAAGTATCATATGTATGGTGCTTAGTTGCTCAGTCTTGTCCAACTCTTGGCAACCCCACAGACTGCAGCCCGCCAGGCTCCTCTGTCCATGGAGATTCTCCAGGCAAGAATACTGGAGTGGATTGCTATGCCCTTCTCCAGAGGATCTTCCCAACACAGGGATCAAACCCAGGTCTTTTGCATTGCAGATGGATTCTTTACTGATTGAGGCACCAGGGAAGCCCAAATATCATATGACCTCCTTTATATGTAGAATAAAAAAAGAAATGATATAAATGAACTTACTTACTAAACAGAAAGAGACTCACAGACTTAGAAAATGAACTTATGGTTGCTGGGGTGAAGGGATACTATTTGGACTTTGGGAAGGTTATGTACACACTGCTATATTTATAAGGGATAACCAACAAGGGCCCATTGTATAGCACATGGAGCTCCGCCCAATGTTATGTGGTCACCTGGATAGAAGGGGAATTCAGGGCAGAATGGATACATGTTTCTATACGGCTGAGTCCCTTTGCTGTTCACCTGAAACTACCACAACATTGTTAATCAGCTATGCTGCTAAGCCGCTTCAGTTGTGTCCGACTCTGTGCGACCCCATAGAAGGCAGCCCACCAGGCTCCCCCGTCCCTGGGATTCTCCAGGCAAGAACACTGGAGTGGGTTGCCATTTCCTTCTCCAATGCATGAAAGTGAAAAGTGAAAGTGAAGTCCTTCAGTCGTGTTGGACTCTTAGCGAGCCCATGGACTGCAGCCTACCAGGCTCCTCCGTCCATGGGATTTTCCAGGCAAGAGTACTGGAGTGGGGTGCCATCGCCTTCTCTGGTTAATCAGCTATACCCCAATACAAAATAAAAAGTTTAAAGTTTGGAAAAAGCATTAGCAGAAATAAATTTAAATGTGTATTCTCACTGAGCTTTTTATTTTTTTTATTTTATTTTATATTGGAGCATAGTTGAAACTAACAATGCTGTGTTAGTTTCAAGCGCATAGCAAAGTGATTCAGTTATGCAACCATATTTTCTTGAAGAAAAGCTGAAACTCTAGGAAATCCAATGACTGGGTCTGGCCAGATTACCTCTTGTTTTATTACTTCATATGACATGTCACTGTAAGCTGGGGGCCACTGGTTGCCACCAACATGGTTGCAAAAAGCCCTGAGAGAGAGTCAGAGGGCAAAAGTCAGAGGACACGAGGATGCTTTTCGCCCGAGTGATCTCCAGGCTGCACTGTGACCTGGAGCAAGCATCTCAGATGGGTGTGGGCGCCTGGGCCTAAACTAACCCTGGGCAGATACGTCGCCTCCGACTGAACTCCCATGCCTGGGGTCCTCAGAGGCAAGCTGGCAAACTCAGGGAAGATCCTTTGGCCCTTTGGATGATTTGAAACCATGCACAATGTCACTCTCCCATCAAAGGGGCTGAATGTATGTTCCCTGCTTCCTCTAGCCAGTTTTTTTCCCATGATAAAAATAAATTTTACTTGAACATTAACAGGTCATAAAAGGGAGCTGACATTGGCTTTTGTAGTTAATGAACAATAATACAGACTTGAAAGTCAGATAAACATGAATTTGAGTTAGTTTCCCTCTAGGAATTTCATTTTTTTTTTTTAACTGAAAAATAGGAACTAAGTCTGCTCACATGATTTTTGTAAGGATTAGATGAGAAAACATAAAAGTGGACATTTGGCATTGATTTTCTCTCTGAGTGTCAGATCATTTTGCTGCTAGCTGCTTTCTCCTCTTTCTGTGGGTACAGAAAAATGCATTATCTGAAGGAGATACTGGGTTTGAGTCCAAAATATCAAAACAGAATTAACCAAAAGGTACAGACATCCCAGTTTGTGGCAGCTGGGGGTTTGTTCCATCCGTGCACTGTCCGCACCTCAGGGTCTGTGGATCAAGCCCTGGATCACCCCCGCTCTCCTGTCCTGGGCTACCCACATCCTGGCTCACTGGACACCACCTTGCATTGACTCTGAAAGGACAAAGCAAAGACAAAGGGAGGAGCCTTCCTGCTGAGAGCCTGCCCCAGGTCAAGCCATCTCCTGGAGGCCACATTGGGAGCTTAGACACTTGTGAAGACCCAAATATGCCTGAGGATATCCCAGAAAATTCCATCTCTTTCAGCTGGATAAAATCAAGTTGCTCAGGAATTCCCAGGTGGTGCAGTGGTTAAGAATCTGCCCACCAATGCAGAGGACACGAGTTCAGTTCCTGATGCTGGAGGATCCCACATACTGTGAAGTAACTATGCCCGTGCGCCTAGACCCCACACTCTGCAACACGACCAGAGGCCCACGCACTGCAACTAGAGAATAGCTCCCACTCATCGCAACTAGAGAAAGCCCATGAGCAGCAATAAAGACCCAGCACTATCAAAAATAAAACGTAATAAATAAATAAGTCAAGTGGCCCAACAGTTTCAAGTTCAACCTAATAAGTTCTCTGTTGCGGTCACTATTGTTCCTCAGCTTTAATGTCACCTCGTGGAATCAGATTCTGCTGGTATGCCTCTCACTAACAAAGCATATGGAATGTTTGCTTATAGAATATGATATTAACAGGAAATACACTGAGAACCATGCTTGTAAAGTGAACCTGTGCTTACAGTGCTACCACAAAAACGTTTGCACCTACCTCTAGCCGTCACCAGTATCTTCTAGATTCTAATACAAAGTCATCCAACAGTTTACATCTGACTGTCTCTAAGGGAGGGTGAGAAGATGTATCTCATATCTCTAGTGAGAGGCAGGCTCTTTTCCTTTCAAAACCTATAACACAGGAAGGGGTGTTAAGAGATGCAGGGTGAACAGCAAGATTCTGGTCACTGTTGGGGCGCTTGGAAATGAAGATGAGTTTCATGCATTCCCATACACTCTGTTCAAATCCAAACAAAACAAACACAAAATTAAACCTGATATCTTGGCCACAAGAATCCGAAAAGTGCTTGGCACATGGTAGCTGCTCCATAAATTATTTGAATGAGTGAGAGAGTAAATAAATAACAAATTCACAAGGCCTCTGATATGAGTGATAAAGAGTTTTCCTGAAGCGTTGGTGAAAAGGGAAAGCTTGACTAAAACATTTAAGTCCAGTGGAAGAGTTTTAAATCTCAAAAATGAAGCAGATAATTACTTTTTCTTTATAGTTTCCAGTGGGTTAATAAACAATAGAAGGATTCTGGTACCTTCTCAGGAGGCTATCTGGAGTGATATAGTATACTTGGTCAACTTTTCCTATTTGTTTCTAATGAATGATAATCAGTCTTAATGCTGTGCTACCCAAAGATAAAATCTGACACATTCTGAGGGAAAGAAGTATTAATATGTAGTTAGGCCAGGGTTTCTCCACCTTGACACCATTGACATTTGGGACTGGATAATTGTTTGTTGTGAGGAGGCACAGACTGTAGGGTTTTTACCAGCATCTCTGGTTTGTAGCAGCCCCATTCTGAGTCATGATAATCAAAGAGAGTCCAGACATTGTCAAATATCCTAAGAGATAAAGTCGTCTTTAGTGGATATTTAGAATTAAAATCTGAAATTAGAATTTTACAATGAAAATTAGATTTATATTAAAAATGGTCAATTGTTAAGTAAAACTGACTTCTGATCTAGACAAAATTGTAAACTAAACTTTAAGTGCACCTCTGCCTTGATTCCTGACTCAAATCAATTAGACCTTGGATAGAGATCTGAGATCTCAAAGAGCATTGGATCCATGAGAAAAGATGCTATGCTAAATGATACTGATGCCAAAGCCTTTGACTGTGTGGATCACAATAAACTGGAAAATTCTGAAAGAAATGGGAATACCAGACAAGCTGACCGGCCTCTTCAGAAACCTATATGCAGGTCAGGAAGCAACAGTTGGAACTGGACATGGAACAACAGACTGGTTCCAAACAGGAAAAGGAGTACGTCAAGGCTGTATATTGTCACCCTGCTCATTTAACTTCTATGCAGAGTACATCATGAGAAACACTGGGCTGGAGGAAGAGCAACCTGAAATCAAGATTGCCGGGAGAAATATCAATAACCTCAGATATGCAGATGACACCACCCTTATGGCAGAAAGTGAAGAGGAACTCAAAAAAAAAGTGAAAGAGGAGAGCGAAAAAGTTGGCTTAAAGCTCAACATTCAGAAAATGAAGATCATGGCATCTGGTCCCATCTCTTCATGGGAAATTAATGGGGAAACAGTGGAAACAGTATCAGACTTTATTTTGGGGGGCTCCAAAATCACTGCAGATGGTGATTGCAGCCATGAAATTAAAAGACACTTACTCCTTGGAAGGAAAGTTATGACCAACCTAGACAGCATATTCAAAAGCAGAGATATTACTTTACCAACAAAGATCCGTCTAGTCAAGGCTATGGTTTTTCCTGTGGTCATGTATGGATGTGAGAGTTGGACTGTGAAGAAAGCTGAGCTCCAAAGAATTGATGCTTTTGCACTGTAGTGTTGGAGAAGACTCTTGAGAGTCCCATGGACTGCAAGCAGATCCAACCATTCTATCCTAAAGGAGATCAGTCCTGTGTGTTCTTTGGAAGGACTGATGCTAAAGCTGAAACTCCAATACTTTGGCCACCTCATGCGAAGAGTTGACTCATTGGAAAAGACCCTGATGCTGGGAGGGACTGTGGGCAGGAGGAGAAGGGGACAAAAGAGGATGAGATGGCTGGATGGCATCACTGACTCGATGGACGTGAGTCTGAGTGAACTTCGGGAGTTGGTGATGGACAGGGAGACCTGGTGTGCTGTGATTCATGGGGTAGCAAAGAGTCGGACACAACTGAGCGACTGAACTGAACTGAACTGAACTGAAGTTAACCATTGAAACAACCATATTCCATAACACACCCATGTAGAACTCAGTGATTTCAAACAATGATCATTTGTTCTTATGTTTCAGGGTCCACAAGTCAGCTGGGGTCCCTCAGAGCCTATAGGTCCACTAGGGCAATTTTGTTGCATGAATCTCATTTTGAGATTCAGGTTGAAAATGGAGGGTTACTAGGGAGAAATCCTTTTCATGATGGAGAAGAAGTTTCCTGAAGCACTAGCAGAAATATGCACTGCCAAAAAAAAAAAGAAATATGCACTGCCCCCATTTGTCTAAGATGCTATTTCAAAGGAGAAGCCGACACTGTTTCATGTCAGAACATCAGTGACCTTGTCATTTCCACCCACATTTTTGTTGTTCAGTCACTAAGTCGTGAATGACTCTGCGACTCCATGAAGCATGGCAGGCTTTCCTGTCCTTCACTGTCTCCTGGAGTTTTCTCAAATTCATGTCCAATGAGTCAATGATGCTATCTAATCATCTCATCCTCTACCACCCACTTCTCCTTTTGCCTTTAATCTTTCACAGCATCAGGGTCCTTTCTGATGAGCCAGCTCTTTGTATCTGGTGGCTAAAGTATTGGAGCTTCAGCTTTAGCATCAGTCCTTCCAATGAGTACTCAGGGTTGATTTCCTTTAGGACTGACTGTTCTGATTTTGCAGTCTAAGAGACTCTCAAGAGTCTTCTCCAGCACCACAAATCGAAAGCATCAATTCTTGGGCGCTCAGCATTCTTAATGGTCCAATTCTCACATCCATATATGACTACTGAAAAACCATAGCTTAGCTTTGTCAATACGGACCTTTGCTGGCAAGATGATGTCTCTGCTTTTAAATACACTGTCTAGGTTTGCTGTAACTTTCCTTCCAAGGAGTAGGTGTCTTTTAATTTCATGCTGCAGTCACTGTCCACAGTGATTTTGGAGCCCAAGAAAATAAAATCTATCACTGTTTCCACTTTTACCCCTTCTATTTGCCATGAAGTTATGGGACTGGATGTCATGATTTTAGTTTTTTGAATATTGAGTTTTAAGCCAGTCTTTTCACTCTCCTTTTTCACTTTCACCTAGAGACTCTTTATTTCCCCTTCACTATCTGCCATTAGAGTGGTGTCATCTGCGTAACTGAGATTATTGATGATTCCAGCTTGTGATTCATCCAACATGGCATTTCACATGATGTACTCTGCATAGGAGTTAAATAAGCAGGGTGACAGTGTATAGCCTTGTTGTATTCCTTTCCCAATTTTGAACCCATCTGTTGTTTCATGTCTGATTCTAAGTGTTGTTTCTTAAGACACATACAAGTTTCTCAGAAGACAAGTAAGGTCTTGTCTCTCCAAGAATTTTCCACAGTTTGTTGTGATTCACACAGTCAAATGCTTTCACGTAGTCAATGAAGCAGAAAAAACTGAAAGTGTCCATTGCTCAGTCGTGTCCAACTCTTCATGACCCCATGAAGCAGAAGCAGATGTTTTTCTGGAACTCCCTTGCTTTTTCTATGATCTGATGGATATTGGCAATTTGAACAAGGGTTCCTCTGCATTTTCTAAATCCTGCTTGTACATCCAGAAGTCCTAGGTTCACAAACTGCTGAACCTAGCTTGAAGGATTTTGAGCATAACCTTACCAGCATGTGAAATGAATGAAATTGTATAATAGTCTGAACATTCTTTGGCATTTCCCTTCTTTGGGATTGGAATGGAAACTGATGTTTTCCAGGCCTGTGGCCACTGCTGAGTTTTCCAAATTTGCTGGCATGTTGAGTGCAGCACTTTCACAGCATCATCTTTTAGGATTTAAAATAGCTCAGCTGGAATTCCATCACGTCCACCAGCTTTGTTTGTGGTAATGCTTCCTAAGGTCCACTTGACCGCTCCAGAATGTCTGGATCTAGGTGAGTGACCACACCATCGTGGTTTTCTGGGTCATTAAGACCTTTCTTATACAGTTCTTCTGTTTATTCTTGCCACCTCTTCTTAATCTCTTCTGCTTCTGTTAGGTCCTTACCATTTCTGTCCTATATTGTGCCCATCTTTGCATGAAATGTTCCCTCAGTTTCTCCAATTTTCTTGAAAAGGTCTCTAGGCTTTCCCAACGGTCTAAGATCAAGGACACATGATCAAGGTCTTGTATGTGTTAGGCAGGAAAGTATACAATTTCCTTGGAAGTTGAGAGGAAGGAGTGGAGACAAGCTGAATAATAATCTAATACAGTTAACACATGAATTTCAAAGACCATGTTTTCAGCACCACCATACCCACTCCAGTGTTCTTGGCTGGAGAATCCCAGGGACGGGGGAGCCTGGTGGGCTGCCGTCTATGGGGTCGCACAGAGTCGGACACGACTGAAGCAACTTAGCAGCAGCAGCATAATTTTTCAGTCCTCACTATCTCCATTTCTTTAAGAGACAGAGAGGGAGAGGTTCACTGGTATTTGAATCATGTGGGTGAAACTTTGAGAAAACACAGCTTAAATAGCAAACATTTTTCTTAGTTACATTTAAGAAATCTATTAAGTCAATAGACTAGCCATTTTGTCATTGTGTTTTGTTTTCAGGACCCTTGGCAAATATTGTCTTAATTTGTGTCAATTATATTTAAAAGGAACCTTAAGAATAATGTAAGTGGTTTAGCCCTGCTTCTTTGTAACCAGAATAGTAAATAAACCATGTGCAGCTTGACAACAGCCAGCAGCCTATGACAGAGGTATAGAGTTTATGTTTTGTTCCATCTTCTTTATATACTCTGCTGCTTGAGTCATGAGCATATTAGAAAGCTCTGTGTACTATTTAGGCTTCTATATGCCTAATATATAGAGGAACTGAAATGATTCCAACAAAATTATCATTGGAATGGAATAGAAATCGGATACTTGTAGAATCTTTAATAAATTTCTACCTTAGATTTCATTAATTCATAAATATTAAAGTTAAAAGGTCACTGCCCCTGATGCATATCCCCTGGGGCCCGATTGAGGCCAACCCCTAATTTTACCAATGAAGAAAACTGAACTGAAAGAAAATGCCATGTGTTGTTCAAGGTCCCCCTTTAGCCAATGTGGTGGTCTAGCTGCTAAGTTGTGTCCACCTCTTGTGACCCCTTGGACTGTAGCCCACCAGGCTCCTCTGTCCGTGGGATTTCTGAGGCAAGAATACCCCTTAGCCATAACATGTTAAATTAGATCTGGCTCCCAATTGCCAAACTCTCCAGCACACCACGTTTGCTAATAAAGTAAAGGAATTATGGATAATTGGCCTGAAGGAGATTGTAGTAGTCTTGGATTTTAAGTAAACAGAAGCCTTTTCCATCATCCATGGTACAGAACTCTAGAATCTCAAACAGAATAGGCAAAGGCTTACTTTTTAACATAATGGGCTGCTCCTCAGTCTATAGAGAGACAGAATGACACTGATGATCTTCAGTCTTTCTGTGAGAATGTCCATGTTGTCACCTGATTCTCCATGTGCCATGTTGGGTGGGAACCCTTCATTCTTTGTGCTGTTTGATATCTTTATGACATCTGAAGTCTTTGGCTTTTCCCTCTTTGAAAACTTTCCCCTTGTTTTCTGCCACTATTATGATTGCTCTCTTTTTCTCCATTTATCCCAAATGATAGTGTTCCCCTTACCTCTTTCCCATCTTCACTCTGCATGCTGTTCTTAGAGCCTGGGACTGGGACTCTTGAGTCTTTGCCCCAGCCTAAATTTCTCTTCCCAATCCAGGGCCTTGGTCCACCTCCTGGTGAACATCTGTCCACCCAGAGGCACCTGACAACACATCTCTCCCTGTGTTTATCCTTCAAGCAATCACTTCCTTCTCCAACAACCCCATCTCAGCACAGTTTATCATCATTCACCCAGTTAGCCAAGCCGGAAATGAGAGATTCAATGTCAATTTCACTTTTCCCACCACAACTCACATCTAAGCACCCACCACCTGCAATTCTCCATTCTCAGTACTTTCTAATGGTTCCTTCCCTTCACTCAAAACACTGTCTGAGCTCAGGCATTTTGTCTTCTCTTGCCTGGGTTATGTACTGGCCTCCTAAACTGTTCCTTCAGCCCAACTCCAGCCCTTCTGTACAAGCAATCTGTACAGCACACACATTCTTCAGCAAGTTTTCTCTAATAAGGGACATATTTGAGTTTTATATAATAACTTGGTTTATTCCATCACTTGCTCTCCAAACATGGGACACTTGTTTATTCAGTCAACATTATTTATTAAATGCCCATAAAGGGGCAGGCCCAGGAAACCAATAGCAAAAAACAAAACACCAAAAACCCAAATTATCCCTCTCTTGAAGCTTAAAACCTAGAAACCTAGTAATTGGAGGTATATAATAAAAAATTTAATAGATAAGTATAACAAATAATATAAATTTTTAAATATATAAACACTTTTGAGAAAAACAGAGTAGAAAAGGAAGTGTAGGAATGTTGAAGAAGGAGAGCTGAAGTATTGCACCTAGGTTGAGAAGATGCCATTTAAAGGCCTTGTCCATCACAGGCATTCATAAAACTACTCCTTAAACAATTAAATACATGGATAAATGGATCATTTCATATGATCCATGATACAACTAGTGAATCACACACCAAAAGTTCCTCCCTGTTTTTCAGGTGAGGAAACTGGGGCTCAGAGAATGAAAAAAGATAGTTCTTTGTCTTCTTCTAAGACAAAAGAAGAAATTTCCAGCATTACCTCAACACCAAGTTTACAACATGAAGGCTTGTGTGTGCTTCAGGTGGTCTGGAGTTGGAAGTACATTCCGTTGTAAACAGTTTTGACCCATCTGGCATTGTACAAAACACAGAGGGTACAAAGCAAGGCTGCGTAGGGTCAGAGCTCCTTTCTGTGTTAGCCTGGCTTGAGCCCAGCAGACTGACTGTTCACTGACCCATGTGTTAGTCGTTTAACCAATGTGAATTGAGAGTTTATAACAAACAGCGACCTAGATGCTGTGGATTCTGGTGTGAAAAAAGACAGTCACGGAGCTCTTTGAAAGGCAGACAGTAGAAAAAAGCTGGTAGGGGTGACTATACTGAAGACAGATGAGGCAGAATTGGGGATGGTAGGTAAGATCACAGTTGAATGTGGGAAGGAAAGGAGAAAACAATGGTCCTCATGGCAGAGACAGGTTTGAGGAGCTGCTAACAGGGAAAATAGATCCAAAGCACCAGGAAAGAAGTTGGGTTAAATGGACAACTCTTGTCCAGAGCTCAACCTGCAAGAGTCACCGCAGGTTCCCTATCCCCATCCCCCAGACAAAGGCAACTTCTTTAAATTGACTATTGGTCTTTGCTTCACTCCAGAAATTCCCTTAAGTTGTCTTTCCTGATTTTCGTTCTTCTTCAATTTGTAATTCCAGGTTAGATTTTTCTTCTTAGACATTTTTTTATGTTGACCATTTAAAAAATCTTTATTGAATTTGTTACAATATTGTTTCTGCTTTATGCTTTCCTTTGTTTTTCAACCATGAGGCATGTGAGATCTTAGCTTCCCAACCAGGGATTGAACCTCCGTCCCCTGCATCAGAAGGCAAAGTCTTAACCGCTGGACTACCAAAGAGGTCCTGAATGTTTTAAAATGTGGATCCTATCCTAGAACTTAAGACAAAGGAGATCAAAGTACCTTCAAGTTGCTTAAAACCCGGTAAAGCATTTCCCAAAGTACATCAACGTGTGCTGGTGAGGCTGAGAGGTTCTGTGTGGTCCTCTCCAAACCCCCACAGGATGAAGAAGCTTAAATATGGTTCATACAGACATCTGCTTTAATTGAGACATGAGCTATAATTTAATTTCAAATATTCTCTTTTGGCGCACATGAAATGGGTAGATGGCAAGCGTGGGGGAATAGTGTGGTTTGGAGAAAGCCTGGGAGAAGAGCGTTTTATAATTATTCTGTTTTCTCAGGGAGGAAAGATATCTCTGGGAAACTTACGGCAAAAAAATTCCTTGCATTTACTTTGACAAATAACTTCTTTTAATGGCAAATGATTCTGGATTTTCATTTACAGTATAAATACAAGGTCTCTTTTTAGAATCATTTTAATTTCTAAAGTGAGTACAAATGGCATATTCTTGGATTAGTTCTCTTAACCTCCTCCTTTCCTTCCAAGAGGTTGGAAGTCTTAAAATTACACTTTGCCGACACCCTTGCTATCAGGGTTGTGGATATGAATTACATTGTGCCAATTAGATGCAGTTGCCTGAGTTTTGTAATGTAGAAATAGAGTGGAGGCAGTGAGTTTTTGGCAGCTGAGAGGTTTGAGAGCAGCAGTCAGACTCAGGGTTCCACTCTCTAGTCAACAGTCTCCTGGGACTGAGGTGGTTACTGGAGGCATCAAGAGTAGAAAACATGATGAGTAGTTTTTGGCTTGGACACTGAAACCAATTCTGCTGGTGCCTCTGACTTCCATTCCTTCCACCATTTTGTAAGCACCCTGAATTAAACCCCTTCTGCTTGAAATACCTAGCATGGCTTTTCTTGCCTTCACTGATCCCTGATGACGTAGCACGTATGACAACAGTTCTGAAGATGATTAATACTGGTCTTGTGGAGCCATGGCTAGAAAGACACGTTCTCAGAATTCATACACGAAGGAGAAATCAGCAGATTTCAGAAATGTTACAATCCAGGAGGCAAAATAAAGCTGCACGTGTTGAGGCAAACATTCATTAATGGATGCTCTGTGACCTCAAACAATCTATTCAATTTCTTTCATAAAATGTTTTTTCAGTTTAATTTAATTGTTTTAGAGCTCCTAATTGACTCATATTTCAACTGGATGGTAGGATTTCGGGGGACATTTTTAGTGGAATATAAGGAAGCAGAGTTTGTTTCTTCGGTTCCCTTCAAGACAGAGTGAAAATGACACACTTCCCTGAAGTCACCGACCCATTTGGTTTGCTATCCCATTGCCCTAGCTCTTGAATTTCTGAGGAAAGCAGACACCGGGGTCATTGTCCCTTTTATAAATATGAAGAATATTTTTGAGAAGCTGTAGATAAACTATGGGCATTTGGGACTTCATACCAATGACTGGGCATCTGTGAGGAAGACAGGAGCATGACCGCGGCTGCTGGTCCTGTAAACACTTGCAGACCCAAGAAGAAGCTTGATCAATTTCTCAGCGGGGCCTTGGAAAAATCTAGCTGCCTCAGGAAACCAAGAGATAAGCAGAGCTTCTAAAAGCATCTAATAATATCTGCACTGTTCATACTGTAAGCAGAGGAGCCTTTTGGATACTGAGCTGGCAAGTCTTGCTTTAGAGTTAAGGTAATCTCACGTTTCAGAGAGAACGCATAAGCAGACACTGCCTCTGGCTACAGATTCCCCTTTGCATCTTTCGCTTTGATAGCAGGTCTTTGTCATTTTACCTGCCACTATCAATTATACCAACTTCTGTTAGTCATTCTTTACTCTTCCTTTGGGCAGACTGGCATGGCCCCTGAAGACTTTTGATAGAACCATTTTGGAAAAGAAAAATCTTTCTGTTGGTGTTAATAAACAGGAAGACATAAGTTTAAAACTGTGGAAGGCTCTCCATGTGAAGAAAGTCAGCCTGAAAATGAAGCCAGCATGAAGGAAAGATGAACAAATAAATGGACAGAGAGAAAAACAAAGACAGAATTCTTTAAAGGCCTGATGAGCCCTAGATCCAGACGTACCTGAAACCAGTATACTTCCCTAGACTTAATTACATGGGCCAATGAATGATTTTTCATGCTTAAATCAGTTTGATGGGCTTCCCTCCTAGCTCAGTCAGTAAAGAATCTGCCTGCAATGCAGGAGACCCGGGTTTGATTCCTGGGTCAGGAAGATCCCCTGAAGAAGGAAATGGCAACCCACGCCAGTATTCTTACCTGGAGAATCCCACAGACAGAGGAGCCTGGAAGGCTACAGTTCAGAGGTCACAAGAGTCGGACACGACTTAGCGACTCAACCACCACCAAATCAGTTTGAGCTGAGTTTCTGCTACTTATAATCCAAAACACGCATACTTTAATTGCTCTTTCTCAGTGTTAGCACAATGCTAAGTATGGAGCTGGTGGGCATTTTTTCTCTCTCTCTTTTTAAACAACATTTCAGAATTCTGATTCCCAGTTCCACCAGCAACTATTTATTAAGCACCTGTCATATGCCCAGCATTGTGTCAGCTTTAAGAAAATTGAGGTCTTGGACATTGCCATCAAAAAGTTTGAAGTCAATTTTTTTTTAATTTAAATTTATTTATTTTAATTGGAGGCTAATTACTTTACAATATTGTATTGGTTTTGCCATACATCAACATGAATCCACCACAGGTGTACATGTGTTCCCCATCCTGAATCCCCCTCCCGCCTCCCTCCCCATACCATCAAAGTCAATTTTGCTTTCATAAAGTCATCTCAAGATAGTAAGCTGGCTATTTTGTTTTACCAAAAGAGGTTGTTGGAGGAGGGGGGAAAGGGGAAAACTGAGCACTTAATTTCAAAATACTTGTAACTTTTACCAATAATTTCACTTTATTGCATAAATGGTTTTACTTAGTGGCAGAAGTTACCTTTCTCCAAATGTCCTCATGCTTTGAACATGGTGATCACATCTTCTCCTTCAGAAAGTTACTTAGGCTCGCCAAACCTTAATTTTTCTCATCTATAAAATAAAGGGGTAAAAGGGGTTCATCTGATACCTTCTCAAACTGAAACTCTGGCGTTTAGCTCTTTTTTCCTTGGGAACAATTTCCTGATCTGCTCTGTAGTAGCCTTTACCACATGTATCTCTCCCATCTCCCAAACCCAGGGAACCAAATGAGCTTCTCAGAGGAGACTGCTTTGCTTCCATTTCTAATACCTATAATCCATTCCCTATCCAGTAGCCATACTTTGCCAACAGTATGTCAGATAAAATTACACACTCTCCATCCCCACTTATGATTCAGTGGAATGCTAATACCCTCGGGATAAAATTCAAATTCCTTCCATAGCCCCTGCCTTCCTTTGCTTCTCTCCTTTGACCTTGTCTTCTCTCCTTTGCTCACTGTACTTCAGGTGCAATGTCATTTTAACTCATCCTTGAATCTGCCAATCTCAGTTCCATCTCAGGGGTTGGTCTTATAAGTCTCTGTTCCTAGAATACTTTTCCTCCAGATCTGGGCAGTTCTTGTTCCCTCGCTCCACTTGGGCCTCTGCATGAGTCACTCATTCAAAGTGATTTCCTGACTTCCCTTTCCCTCCCCTATCTGAAATAGCATCCTACTCCCACTCTTCTACTTATGTTGATTTATTTTCTCTCCAGTTCTTGTCAATTTTTGGAATTATAGTAGATCATGTTATAAAGGCACTATGTTATATAATTAACATTTAATTTAATATAATTTAATGTAAATTATATTAGCATAGAGAGTAGCAAATAATAGAGACGCGATTGGTTTCTGTGGAATGAATGACTAATTCTACTCTAATTCCCATATTAGCCATCTGTTTAGCTTCGAGGCATATATGACAATAACTCACGCTAGCTATAGTATTCTGTTCTAAGCATCTTTTGTTCTAATGTATGGACAGTTTTTCTGTCCAATTTTTAAGCAGTTTGGAGATTCTGTGAACAGATATCCTTTCTTTTTGAACTCTCACAGTATCTCATTAGCTAATAGAATTGTAATAATATTTTCATAAGGGACCATATTTTATTTAAAAAAAAAGTCTTTTCTCACATTTTTAAAAGATCCAATTGGGATGTGGCAGAATTAACTTCTAAGATAATCTATAATGGGTAATAGATATAATTTAGATTGCCAGATGGAAACACAAAACAATGTTCAGAAGTCAGGGCACAGACCCAGGATTTCTGAGCACCAAAGAATTGATGCTTTTGAACTGAGGTGTTGGAGAAGACTCTTGAGAGTCCCTTGGACTGCAAGGAGATCAAACCAGTTCATCCTAAAGGAGATCAGTCCTGAATATTCATTAGAAGGACTGATGCTGAAGCTAAAACTCCAATACTTTGGCCACCTGATGTGAAGAGCTGGAAAAGACACTGATGCTGGGAAAGATCAAAGGCAGGAGGAGACGGGAACGACAGAGGATGAGATGGTTGGGTGGCATCCCCAACTCAATGGACATGAGTTTGAGCAAGCTCTGGGAGATAGTGAAGGACAGGGAAGCCTGGCGAGCTGCAGTCCATGGGGTCGCAAACAGTCAGACACGACTGAGCAACTGAACTGACTGGCTGAGGTACTTTACCAATGACGTCTTTCCACCATGTAATCAAATTCATCCAGCTCAACCACTAGATTATAGTGATATGGTTCAGCTAAAAGACCACAGTCGGTTGGACAATGTGCTCCCAACTTACACAGAAAGCAGTTCATGGAAATCATTTCAGAATCTTCATCTATATTTGGTCCAAATTAGGAGATCAAGAACAAGAATCTGGGTCATCATGATAAAACTTAGGAGATGAAGCATTGAGAATCTTCTTGATATCTATGTTTACTAAAAGATAATAAGAATGCACAAGAGGGACTTCCTTGGTGGTCCAGTGGTTAAGAATCTGCCTTCCAATATAGGGGACACAAGTTCAATCCCTGGTCGGGGAAGATCCCACATTCCATGGGGCAACTAAGCCTGAGAGCTGCAGCTGTGAAGCCCACGTGCCACAACTAAAGACAAGACTGTACATCACAATGAGGAGCCTGTGCACGGCGATAAAAGATATCAGGGCCACAACTAAGACCCGATGCAGCCAAATAAATAACTTTTTAAAAATGCACAAGTGTTTTTGTCACACCACTGTTTGTAAAATGGTCCATTACTGCCCATTAACAGTAGCCTGGGTAAATAGATCACAGTACATTCATGCAATAGATGACTATAACAAAAAAGAAGAGTGAATGATTTAAAAATCACATGCAATAATATTAATACATCCTACACACGTAATATTGAGAGAATAAAAACACCAAACACAGAGTCACAAGAGTGTGTCCTAAATGATTCTACACATAAAATTCAAAAATAAGCAGAACTAATCCCTAATGTGAGGTCAGGAGAGTGGTTACCCCTGAGGAATTAGAGATTAGCAGGGGACATGAAAAAGCCATCTGGGGTGCTGTCAATAACCTAGTTCTGATTTTAAAGTCCTGGTTACATGGATGTGTTCACTTTACCAAAATCCATTCAGCCATATAGTCTGTGCATGTTCCTGTATTTATTTTATACTTCAATAAAACTTTACTTAAAAAAATAACCCTTCTTCATGTGTTTAAGGGATTTTAAGCCAAGAAAATTACAAAAGGCTCTTTTGCAAGTACCCACAAATTGCTATGCCAACTTTTAAACCCATCCGAAGCATGTGTTGAAAAACTTTTGAATCTTTAGTTAAACCTCACAAAAAAGAACATATTTGATTCTGAAGATATCACAGATCCTGAATTTTTCAAGAGAAAATGATTTGGTTTTCAGGATTTCAAGTCATGTATTTTCTAAAAGTTCACTTATTCCCTCCTGGCCATTCACCAAAATACAGTCATCAATCAATCAGTCAGTAACTGAATGAGAAGGCTGAGGATGTGTAGACACACTTTTTGTCTTCTAGCTCAGGGTATGAAATGCTGAGAGTTCTGCGTCATGAGTACAGCTCAGTAGGGAGTTGGGAGGAGAAGGGCAGGAAACAGCTGTCAGAGTGAAATGAAGTAATCCCCAGAGGAAGTAACAGGGCAACATCTGAAAAAGGCGGCAGTTCAGATATTGCTCTCTAGTCAGTGTGTAACCAGCCCCTGAAGTTTACACACAGGTGAGTAGTTTATAAATCACACTATTTCAAGACTCCGCCTCTAGTAATAGAACAGTACATAACTGAATTAATCTTATCAAGGAGGACAACCAGAAAACACTGGAAATATATATTTTAAAAATTAATAATACAAGTCAGCTTGAAGGCATGAAAGAGTAAATAAGGTAGTAAAGAATTAACAAGCCAACATCCAGGGAAAACTAGAGAGGTCAACCATTATTTGGTGTCACTTTTTGCTGAGATAGAAGATGCATCTGAGAAACTGTATAAAGGGATTTTCGCCAGTCTCACTGTATCAGGAAGATAAAACTTGAAACCAAGTCACCAAGCTCTCATATATAATTTAGCTTTGAGTCACCTGGGGTGCCCAGATGATCTAAATTCCTAAATTGGATTAAGGTGGCCTCACACTGCTAGTGCTCCAGGCACATGAAAGAAAGAAATGAAATTCCTCTCACAACATCACAGGTCAAAAAAATCCCCACAGATATTTTTTCAAAGATAATGTCTTACATAAAATAAAATCTGATAAAAGTAAAAGTCATGAAATAGAAGCATCAAAAATATCAGACAACATAAAGAAAACAATAGGGTCTCCTTATACGTAAATATATGAAACAGAGTTTACAACTGTTTGCTACATTGAAACAGATAAAAATTAAGATTGAAAAATTTAACGTAGAATTTTTAAAGATTCTTTAAAGATTAAATGAAAGTCTAGAACCTAAAGATACAATAGCCAAAGAAAAAAATTAATGGATGATTGTAACAGCAGAACAGAGCAGAAGGAAGAATTTGTGAACCGGAAGATAGCTTGAGAGGGAAAATGAAGCATGGAAAGATAAAAGAGTAAATCGCACTGTTTCACCAAGAGAAAAGCTGCTTTGAAACAAAGTCTTTCTCATTGCCCCATTCTATACACCAGCTGCTTTTCCACCTTCATTATAACCAGAACCCTAAACTGATATGCTGCCTCTGTGTAACTTTTTCCCCTCACCAACACTACATTTTATGGAAATTTTAATTTGATTTGACTACAGTGAAAATATTCAAAGATGGCAGACTTGGAAGGAAGTGGTTATAGGCTTCGTTCCTTCTAAAGATGATTTTTTTTGTCTTCACAAAAAATTCACAGGGTATTTTTTAAATGTTTAAGTGTAAATGTCTTTAGACTCATTAAAAAAAAAAAAAAAGAAACACTACTTTCTTCTCCTTTTCACTTCTGCTACCAAATGTGGGTCTGCGTGTGTGTATGTGTGTGTGTGTTTCACACCAAGTAGTTCCCCAATTCTTAGTGGACACTAAGTATCCTATAATTTAACTCAATTATGACCCTATCGGGAATTAGCACAGACCCCATAGGTTAAGGGCTAGTCCCACAAGACTGCAATCCACTTCAGAGGCCAACTGAAGGTCTGAGGTTGGCACTGTATTTCTGACCAACTAACTATAAATCAGAGGTTCCCAGTGACCCCTCCTCAAACTTAACAGGTTGTGAGAAATGCTCACAGATTTCAGGAAAGTGCTTTACTCACTATTATCCATTTTTTTAATATAAAGACTACAACAAAGAAATAGCAAAAGAGAAAAGATACAACAACACTCTGTTCCTCCAACTAAAACTGTCTTTGGAATAAAAAGCCACTGAGGCAAAACTCCAAACCACTTCTGATTCCACCACTCACTAAAAATCTTACAATAGTTAGAAAATATTGACTGTAAACATGAACCAAATTAGTGATGAAAAAGAATAAAAGAGATGTAAAGAACTCCATGCTAAACATCCAGTCACATATAGTTAACAAGCACCTTGAAAAGAGACCATAAGTGTTACCCTCATAGAAAGCTTCCAGAAGGGGAAATAATTGTCCCTCCCTGAGATCATCTGCTTGCCCTCCCAACTCTAATTGAAATATTCATCCAAACCCCAGACAACCTGGTCTGAGAAACTGAGCCCCCGATCTCAGTGGCACCTGCTGGTTTAGCGTTGATGGTTCTCCATTAGCATCATCACTAACTGTTACAGGGCCTGTCCAAAACCACTTGGCAGTTCTCAGCCTTAGACTTTACATCTACAGAAAGGATGCAAACCGGGTGATTTCGATTCTAAAGGCGGCTTGGATCCTAAAATCTCACTTTTTAAAATGCAACATTCCATTTCATAACCCAAGTAGTGGTTACACAAATATTTACATTATAATTATTCTTTAAACTGAACATATATGTTTTATACTACCTTCTAAATAAGCAATGTTTGAAAATGTGTTGAAAGGGAAAAAATCCTATCAGAGGAAGCCAGTCTAGTACCATTCTTGAATTCATAAACGTTGGTGTGAAAATTGAATGCTAGAGGCAAAAAGCCAACAGCAGATACAAGCTTGTAAAGTTCCTGAGGCTTCAAACCATTTCAGCGATAAGATACAATCTAAGAAAGTGGAATGAATGGGAACTTGCAGGGCAAGCTGGACTTTTATGAGCTCATAAAAGTTCCCACAATGGTCCTTGGAGAAAACTGAAATCCAAGGGTTGTTACTTAACAGCTGAATTTTCTCTTAGCCAAATGTGATCATGGATATACATAGCATAGCCTAGGAAACAACTTTCTCCTAGTAGTTTACAATAAGGAGCATCTTAACATTCTCAAAATGACTTGGTTATAAAGCTTTTTCTTTGCAGCATTTATTTCTTTTGCCAAGCACTGCGCTGGAGTCACATATGTCTGCTTTCAAGGAGCTTGCAGACTCAGAAGGCTCTGTGTCACTTAGAATAAATTCCAAATTCCTTACCCCTCTCAACTAAGAACACCTCCACCACTGGCTTTCTGTCTTTGTTTTAGCAAGCTCCCACCTCAGGGCCTTTGCACTTGCTGCATCTTCTACCAGATTCTCTTCCCCACCTCTTTGCCTAGACCAGGTCCTTCCTTTTTTTTTTTTTTTTTTAACAATTTTTTGTTGTTGTTGTTGTATTTTTTTTTTTTACTTTATTTTGCTTTACAATACTGTATTGGTTTTGCCATACATTGACATGAATCCACCACAGGTGTACATGAGTTCCCTATCCTGAACCCCTCTCCCACCTCCCACCCCATATCATCTCTCTGGATCATCCCCGTGCACCAGCCCCAAGCATCCTATATCCTGTATAGACTGGCGATTCGTTTCTTACCTGATAGTATACATGTTTCAATGCCATTCTCCCAAATCATCCCACCCTCTCCCTCTCCCTCAGAGTCCAAAAGTCCGTTCTACACATCTGTGTCTCTTTTGCTGTCTCGCATACAGGGTTATCATTACCATTTTTCTAAATTCCATATATATGTGTTAGTATACTGTATTGGTGTTTTTCTTTCTGGCTTACTTCACTCTGTATAATCGGCTCCAGTTTCATCCACCTCATTAGAACTGATTCAAATGTATTCTTTTTAATGGCTGAGTAATACTCCATTGTGTATATGTACCACAGCTTTCTTATCCATTCATCTGCTGATGGACATCTAGGTTGCTTCCATGTCCTGGCTATTATAAACAGTGCTGTGATGGACACTGGGGTACATGTGTCTCTTTCAATTCTGGTTTCCTCGGTGTGTATGCCCAGCAGTGGGATTGCTGGGCAGGTCCTTCTTAACATTCAGGTTTCAACTCAAATGTCAAAGATGCTTCTCTCGACCTCCCAATTTAAAAAAAATTAATGTTCTAGTCATTCTCTAAATCAATTACCAAAGTAATGAACTTCCAATACTCAATGTTTTTAAGTATTTGTTTTTTAAAACTAACTTATAGTCTTCCTTCTCTCAGTATAAAGTTCCATGCTATGCCCCAATGGCTGGATCAGTGCCCAACAGGTAAAAATTGCACATTAACTATTTTAAATTGCTATTATTATTGGTAAATATTTTGATACAAACTAAAATAAAGCTTTACAAAATGGTTTTTAAGGTTCTGTTTAATTTTAAGACTTCCATGCTTCTAAATACTATCAAAGAGATCAAATCTTCATGGAATCAGAAGGTAGAGTAAGGGAGGATGAAGCCTGGTTGTGTCTGTCGTCTATGTCAGTTATGTGATAGAAGGATTCACAGAAGTTGCTCTTAGTGTGACTGGAGATGCATCTGATTCTTCAAGGTAGAGGAGGAGAGAAGAGAATTCCAGGTCAAGTGCACAGCCTGAAAGGCACGAGGAGATAAGAACGCACATGTTGCTGGGACAGAGGATAAATGGACAGGAAGAGTCATTTGAGCACAATCACGGAGGACTTTGGCCTTCCTTCTGTTGTCTGGAGGTGACAAGGATCAGGAAGATACAATGACCTCACTTATCTTATGGAACTCTTCGTCTGAAAGTAGTAGGAAGAAGGGACTTCTGTGGGTATGAGCAGCAATGAATACTTTGGGATACAGACCAAAATGTGTGCGTGTGAGAGAGAGAGATTTGGACATTTTACTGGAGAGAAAATACTTATAGTTTTCATCAAGGCTCTCAACATAAGAGAAATAATAATAATAAATTAAAATATAAGCACTGATATAAAGGGAAAGTAAAAAGTATTCATTGAAGATAAAAAAATCCAACAGAAGAAATATTTGCTTTTTTAAAGGTGATTTTCATGAGTAGTATGAAAGTGAAAGTGAAGTTGCTCAGTCGTGTCCCTCTTTGTGACCCCGTGGACTGTAGCCTATCAGGCTCCTCCCTCCATGGGATTCTCCAGGCAAGAGTACTGGAGTGGGTTGCCATTTCCTTCTCCAGGGGATCTTCCTGACACAGGGATCGAACCTGGGTCTCCTGCATTTCAGGCAGACGCTTTAACCTCTAAGCCACCAGGGAAGCCCGTGAGTAGTGAAGCCCCCCATTAATTGAGTCTTCACACTTTTGGGAAATGCTTATATCATAAACATTCAGGTAGATTGCATGTTTCTAGAAGACAGAGAAGAGCAATTTTTACTGACAATGTAGGAAAAGCTTAAACCATACCATATAAGACAGTAATTGCTTGAAGTTAGAAATAGGGGCAAATTTAGGTTTAACAAGCTAAGACAGAAAAAAAATTAAAAGAAAAGGAGAAAGGTACAAATTATATTTGGGTGTGTTCTACGTGGTTCTTGTGTCTGCATCAATCATCAGTTTTGTTGTGGTAGGGGGCTTCTCCTACCATGAGCAGTTCCTCCCATACCCCTATATGCCAATGGTCAGTTCTTTGGTAATCCTTGAACCAGCTCTCTGCTGATGTAATTAACAAAACTGCTTGCTCTAAGTTTAAAACAGAGTTAACACACCTACCTGTTATAATAATGCTATTATAGCCCGGTAGAAACAGCCACAAAGTAGAGAAGAACGGGATCTTAACAATGAAGTTGAGGAAAGAAGAATTAAAATGAGGTGGGGGCCAACAGGAAAACCATGCAAGTCAAACCAACAGTCACCTCTCCACGGGGATCAACTGGGGGAAAACCGAGGTCAGATGAGGACACTGGCAAGAGGAGCCAACAGGCAGAGGAGTCAGATGGCCTCGTCCTTGTAGAAGCTATGCACAACCCTCTGAAGAGGGGGAAGCTAGATTATAGGAATTGGCTCCAAGTCAGTAGGAAGAACTTGCAGGAGCCAGGAGGCTGAAAAATGTCTGCCATCTGGAGAAACTGGAGGAAGGAGAATTGGAAGTCATGCCGATCAGGGGTGGGGACTCAAGCAGAAAGAAAGGCTATTTTGCAGGGATGCCTTGGGTGGGGGCTGATGTCCTCACAGTGCTCTAAGTCCAGGACGCAACCTGCAGTTTGAGAGCTAGGAGAGTCAGCAATACAAGAAAGTCATTTCCTTTTCACATCCTGATACATCTATATTTTGAACTTGACATTTAGGAAAACTGTCTTTAAATATGTAAATGTAGTACTTCATATGTGATCTTTAAAAAAAAAAAAAAAGGCATCAAATCTCCAAAATCATTAACCACAAATTTACAAAGTACAATTAATTTGAGTTTTTTAAGGGTAAAAGGAAAAAATACGAGATCTCTCCGAATACAGAATTTCTTCTTGGAGAACCAAAACAAAACAAAACACAATAGAAGTCACTCAAATACTGGCAGGGCCGGAGAAGCAAAAGTTAGTCATGGTTATTGGTACAGGCTTTTGAATGAGATCAGGTGAGATCAGATCCTGGCCCCACCATTTCCAATTATGAGTTCTTATGCATCATAAACTCTGTAAATCTCAATTTCCTTCACCATATAATGAGGGAATAGCACATCAAAAATTTATTATGAGAACTAAAATTCAAAATAATAATATACATAAATTATTTAGCACAATTCCTGGCATATTTTGAGAGCTGAATAATTATTATCTCTCATTCTCATCTGGAAATGGTCAGTTTTCATTCCAATCCCAAAGAGGGGCAATACCAAAGAGTGCTCAAACTATCATACAATTGTAATCATTTCACAGGCTAGCATTTAGAAAAATGGATTCAGAAAAGGCAGAGGAACCAGAGATCAAATTGCCAACATCCACTGGATCACAGAAAAAGCAAGGGAATTCCAGAAAAACATCTACTTCTGCTTCACTGACTATGCTAAAGCCTTTGACTATGCAGATCACAACAAACTGTGGAAAATTCTTAAAGAGATGGGAATACCAGACCCCCTTACTTGCCTCCTGAGAAATCTATATTCGGGCGAAGAAGCAACAGTTAGGACTGGACATGGAACAACAAAATTGGGAGAGGAGTCCATCAAGGCTGTATTTTGTCACCCTGTTTATTTGACTTCCATGCAGAGTACATCATGCAAAATGCCAGATGGATGAACCACATGCTGGAATCAAGATTGCTAGGAGAAATATCAGCAACCTCAGATACACAGATGATACCACTCCAATGGCAGAGGAACTAAAGAACCTCTTGCTGAGGGTGAAAGAGAGAGTTAAAAAGCCAGCTTAAAACTCAATATTCAAAAAACTAAAATCATGGCATCTGGTCCTAACACTTCATGGCAAATAGATGGGGAAAAGTTGGAAACAGTGGCAAATTTTATTTTCTTGGGCTCCAAAATCACTATGGATGGTGACTGCAGTCACAAAATTAAAAGACATTTGCACCTTGGAAGAAAAGCTATGACAAACCTAGACAACATATGGAAAAGTAGAGACATCACTTTGCCGACCAAGTTCTATAGAGCCAAAGCTATGTTTTTTCCAGTAGTCATTTATGGATAATGAGAGTTGGACCAGAAGGAAGGCTGAGCACCAAAGAACTGATGGTTTCAAATTATGGTGCTGGAGAAGACTCTTGAGAGTCCTTTGGACTGCAAGGAGATACAACCAGTCCATCCTACAGGAAATCAATCCTGAATATTCATTGGAAGGACCGATGCTAAAGCTGAAGCTCCAACACTTTGGCCACCTGACACAAAGAACCAACTCATTGGAAAAGACCCTGATGCTAGAAAGATTAAGGGCAGAAGGAGAAAGGGGCACCAGAGGATGGCATCCTTGAATCGATGGACATGAGTCTGAGCAAACGCCAGGAGATAGTGAAGGACAGGGAAGCCTAGTGGGCGGCAGTCCGTGGGGTCACAAAGAGTTGGATACAGCTTAGTGACTAAACAACATCATCCCCATCATCACTATTATTAGTTAATTAGAGAGAGCTTCCAAACTTATTCATGAACAGTACTGATTACTATTGGAATCATCCACACAGACAAAGAGAACAAACTTGTTGTTGCCAAGGGGGAGAGAGGTTGGGGGAGGAATGGCTTGGGAGTTTGGGATTATCAGATGCAAACTATTATATACAGAAGAGATAAACAACAAGATTCTACTGTATAGCACAGGGAACTATATTCAATATCCTATGATAAGCCATAACAGAAAATATTTAAAAGAATATATATGCATATAATAGAATCACTTTGCTGTACAGCAGAAATTAACACAACATTGTAAATCAACTCTACTTCAATAAAATAAATTTAAAAAAAAAAATGATTGAAGCTGGGGATGGGAGGGAGGCTCAGGAGGTAGGGATATATATACATATACATATATGCTTGAATTAGCTATGTATATACATATATATAGCTGATTCATATTGTACAGCAGAAACTAACACAGCATTGTAAAGCAATTATCCTACAATTAAAAATAAATTAAAAAAATTTTTTTAAGCATTGAAGTCATCCATCTTCTATTGACTTGCTGTATGGAATTTCACTGAATGATTCAGCTGTAAAAAGAGAAGAAGATCCATGTACAGGCTGAATGTTAAGAATTTAGATCATAGACATTGTTATTATCAACACTGCAGTGGCAGACATGGGGACTGAGTTCTCGTGTCGACTCAGCTGTGAAGTCACAAGCCGCACATCTGTGCTAGGCTTCTATTTCTTCATTAGTAAACACACACAGTTGAACTGCACAGAGTACAAGGTTCACTTGAATTCTAAAATTCTTTGATTCTGCAGCTGCTGTTTCAACCGCAGCACTTGTGAATTAAAAACAATTTATCTCCGCTTTGCCTATATCAGTCTACGGCTAAGGATCCTGAAAATGCAAAGTGTGTGAGTATGGAACCTTCACAGGTAAGGGATGGGTTGCCCTTCTCAGCCCAGCCTGCCTTTTCACAACAGCCATTTTGTTCTGCACTTGGCTGGCTGCCTCTTCAGTAATTTTCTGCAGCAAGCTCCCTCCTTACCCCAGCCAGCAAGAAGAAAATAAATTTGCCCAGCAGTCCCAGGCATCTCTTCGGATGTTGCAGGACCAAGCACGCCAGGCATTTCACTGTTAATTATCAGCAGCCTGGCTGCTGTGGCCCCTTGCTGTGCCAATTTGAGAGATGAGATGCTTTACACTGCTTATTAGACTCAGCTAAATAAATATTACCCAGCATTAGTGTTGTCAGAGATACAGTCTGAATTCAGCTCCCTGGTGTGGTGACTGGTACCCAGGCTTTGCACCATCACTTTTCCTTCCTGGCCTCCCTCTTTCACTCCACCTCTGTTGATTTCTTTCTCTCCTTCTTGGACATTCAGCTGGATTCATCAAGGGGCTGAAAGATAATATCACTGAATTTAACTCCTTTGTTTATCAAACACCTGTACTATTAGATTTAAAGACCTCAGTAATAATCACCTCTATTCTTGTCTCAACAGACTAAACTTCCCAGTCATGTGTTCTGAGTTAGAGTCACCATTCCCCCTCCTTCCAAAAACTCAGGAATTTTGATAGACTTAAGTCCCCTGGCTGCAATGGTTGTTTTAAAGGTGGGACTATGACCCCAATATTGGCAATCATAGCCCAAAAGACTTAATTATAGAACTTATTTAAGCTCTTTATAAAACAGACTTTCTCTTCTTGGCTGGATGTTAAAGACAAAAAATATAGCTACTGTTAACTATTTTGCAACCATGAGGGTAGCAACTACTGAGAATTTAGCCAACACAGAGAAAGTGCCACAAATAAAGGAGAAAATAACCCCATGCCTGGCAAAATCATTGAGGAGCCTGGTTTAAGCTTCATTCCAATTTTTGGCCATTTCAGTTCTGAATCATTTGGCTCCTTTGTCATTTAAGTTTGAGGGAGGAAGTCTGATACTTTCAGCCACACGTGTCTATTTGTTGTATGTGGTCTCCTTGATGTGCCTATTTGCAGCAAGTACGGGTACAGCCCTGCCCATATTCCTTTAGCTCTTAATGTAATAAAGCTCTCCTACCTGAATTTCTGGGCTCCCCAGGAGGCTCCGCGGTAAAGAATCCGCCCAGTCAGACGTGACTGATGCACATGAATCTCTACTCCTGAGGGTGTATTCTAGTGCTTCTGCCTTAGAACTAGTCAGGCCCATGGTGGCTTAGTCGTTAGGTCGTGTCCAACTCTTGCTACCCCATGCACTGTAGCTAGCCAGGCTCCTCTGTCCATGGGGTTTTTCAAGCAAGAATAGTGGAGTGGGTTGCCATTTCCTTCTCCAGGGGAGCTTCCTGACCCAGGGATCCAACCCAGGTGTCCTGCATTGGCAGGCAGATTCTTATCACTGAACCACCAGGGAAGCCCCTGTTGAGTAATTTACGTACATTTGGAGCAGCCCTCCGACAATAACTGACAGGGATTCATGGAGAAATACCCCAGCCTCCTGGCTCCCTTCGGATAACTAACTCAGACGAATTCTCAACATGGGCCCTCAGAGTCCCTCAGTGGGATGAACCTAATCTGACCCTGCTTCCCTGTCCCTGCCCCGCCTCCTCCTTATGGGCTTGTTGGCATCACCCTCCAACTCAACTACTTGCACTTGGGTCCCTGTGAGCAGCACCTAACAGAGCAGCAAAGTAAAGCTACATTGGCCCACAAGAATTTATAAAAGCAACACCTACTTAGAACTCTTAAAATGCACCCCACAAATTATTTAGCTTATCACAATTTTCCTCTTTCCATCCCCAAAGAGACTGATGTATGCACAGGCCATTTGACACTGACGCAGTCTAGAAAACAGCTATGAATTCAAAGCCCAGTAAACCAATGCATTGTTTCTTGTCATTGTGGGCCAAACAGGGTGATGTACTAGATGGAAGATTTTAGGAAAGAGAGAGAGGTAAAAGCAAAAACAAGCCAAGCTGCGGAGGATGCTCATTAATCCCCAGGCACCTGCAGTGGCAGTGAGGTGTCTAGATGCATCCACAGGGAGAATCAAGCCACTGAGGTTATTAATTTTGTGTTTCCTGGAAAATGAGCAACACAGACATGTTTACTCTCTGGACACACTCCCTTTTCTGCATAGTCTCTCTCCCAGTTTCTAAACGCCCCTTGCTAAGGAAAACATCACCAGGCCTGGGGGCTTTGCCAGAAATGTGCCTTTGGACTCCAAACGGTACCTGTTGGGTGAAAAATGCACTTTGAAATAATGCCCTCTGACTACTGTCACTGATGGGTTGATGCCTATTATTTTCATGAAAAATGTTAAAATGCAGACTCCTTTGTCTTACTTTTGTTTGGGGCATTTAAACCAAAACACTCCCTCTCATGCCAATGGGAAAAGGTCCGCTTCTCCTTCTGTGTTCCTTTCCATCTTCTAATCCTAGATTCTTGCCAGAGAACACATATGGCCGCCAGGGCTTGCGCTGAGCCCTGTGCAGTCCCGTTTCCCTCCTACTAGAAAGCACAATCATGAGGTGGAGGAGGTAAAATAGTTCCCCTGCCTCATTTTATCAGTGAGGACAGGGAAGGTATGAAAGTCCCAGATGACAAAGCTGGGTGGGACTTGAAGGACATCTGGTCAATTCACCCCTGCCACAGAGGAGGAAACTAGGGCACAGGTCCATGAAAGGCTTAATTCAAGACTTCATAGCTGGTCAGGGACAAAGCTGAAGCTGGGACTAAGGGATCTTGACTCCATCAACTGCCCCTCCTCCCCATACCCAGTTCATTAAGCTTCATCCGCACATTTGTTTTATCTTAAGCTCACATTTCAACCTACCTTATCTTGGATCCAGTGTGGGTAGGGTGTTTCTTGGAAAATCAGAGATTACACCATTCCATTTAGGGGTCTTGCCTAAATAACTGCACTAAGGAGAAACCCTCTAAGTAATGAATTTTGTCACAGGAGATCACTAGAAATACCCTATGGCCTTCCCTTCTCTCTTCAGATACAGCATGAAAAGTCAGATTACATTGAAGATCCAATCTAGGTGTGTTTGGTACGACGCTCATTCCTAGTCTCAAACCTCTTCTTGGGCCTGAGCCCAGGTATTGGTGTGACCAGGAAAATGCCAGAGGCCATATGGACACCCCAGGCCACCTCCCGGATGAGGCTGGATGGCACACCTAGGAACCAGCTCGCTCCAAGACATAGAACAGATGGCATCCCTGATACGAATATGCAGAATGTAGATGGCGAAGGTTGTTAAACAAGTATGTATTTTTAGGTGGACTCATGAAAATCAAGGATTTTATAACTGAAGTGAAAGCCAAGCAAAGGAAACCACAAGATACTGTTGAAAGCTGCGCATTACTCTGTATTAGTTGGCACTGCCTCCCACGGCATGCTCCAACCTCCATTAAAAACCACTGAAAAATAACCAGGAAGAAATTAAGTAACAATCACAAGAAAGGACATTGGTTTCAGAATTCCATACTGTGAGACCCTCAGAGGACACTGATGGCCACGCTGCTATTCAGAAACACAAGAAGTGGGCTGAATTTTCCCTTGGCTTCACCACTTCGTTTCATGCTCCTTTCCTGATAGTCCCACCCTGACTACCCCGCCTCATCTCAGACTACTTATGCTACATTCTGGCTGCACCAGGAACAAGGCCTAAGGAGCGCAATAACAATGCAAGTCGCTGAATCAGTGGAATTGAATAAGAGGATGGACTTCTAAAAATCTCCAGTACAAACAGGCCCCATATCAGGAAGCTTTGGGCACTTTGCTCATTAATAATGTTTCCTTGCTGTGCAGTTATTTCCACCTTGCAGAACACTTTCATACTTATGATCTCATTTAATTTTGACATTTGTAACAATCCTATGAAATAAGTAGAGAATGATTACTCTCATTTCATAGATGAGGAAACGGCACTTGGAGCATGCCACTCAGAGATGTACAGAGAAATGGTACCACTGGAACTTGAACTGAAGACTCTTTGATTCCATGTCTAGGATTGCAGTTGCCAATGAGTCAACAGCCAAAAGGGCTTTCACTGGAGGAGAATTCCAACTGCTGCTAGAACAGCCTAATCCATGTATTAACTGATTTTAATGAGTTAGAATATCAGGGGGTGGAATACAATGATATTCCCATCTCCTGGAAACATTCCATATACAGAAACTAGATTCTACTTTATGCATTATTGATCCTTCCTGCTTTGCCTCTCACTGAATGCAGGACCTTTGGCACTTCCTCCCTCTAGAGACAGAATTCCTTCCGCTTTATTGATGAGTGGTTCAGCAATGTGAGTCGCTTCACCCAATGAAACAGGAGCAAATGTGATGTGATGAAGACTGAAAATGAACTTGCTTAGTTGAGTTTGACCTCTGGTGCTCTTACTATCTACCCACTGAACCAAGACCATCTGAACACACCCTAGATTATCCAACCTCCATCCAACCAGTGATGCATAGTATAGAAAAAAAAAAAAAAAGATTTGAAATGATTGAGTTTGGGGCTGATTTGTCATATAGCAATAGCTGAGTGAGACACTACCTTTCTTTCATCTTCCTACCTTCAATTCAATGCAAATGGGTTTACCATTTGTTATCATTACTCTGTTTCTCTCCAGTCAGTGAATCACCATCTCTTCTTAAGTCCTAGATTAGCAGAAGGTTCAGTATCAGGATCTGTATCATCATAGGATTATTTATGAGAAGCAATTATTGAGTTGGCCAAAAAAGTCCTATAACATCTTACAGAAAAACCCAAAAGAACATTTTGATCAACCCAATGTTAAGGACCCAAATAAAAATAAAGTAAGTGAAGTTATGCTCACAAAGGAGAACCCCATAGGTACCAGATAAATATTCAATGAGTGATAAAAAAACTTTGGTCATTTGAAGGCTATTTTATATGATAGAGAAAACACATTGTCTTTAGACAATATTTTCTATGTGCTTTTTACTTGGTGCTTGGTGTGCTAGGAAGCCAGATTGCCTATCCACTAGTGGCTTATTGACTAAAACAGATAATACAGAGGAGGGTGTGTTAGTCATTCAGTCATGTCTAACTGTTTGCAACCCTGTGGACTGTAGCTTGTCAGGCTCCTGTCCACAGAATTCTCCAGGGAAGAATACTGGTGTGGGTTGCCATTCACTTCTCCAGGGGATCCTCCCAATCCAGGGATCGAACCTAGGTCTTCTGCATCTGGGGCAGATTCTTTACCATCTGAGCCACCAGGAAAGCCTAATACAGAGGAGGCAACACATGGAAAACATAGAATAAGTGTTTCATAAATTGATAACAAGAGAGTAAATTTAAATATTTTACTTGGTTTGAATCAGTCATTTTGGCTTTGTTGGATGCATCATCAAAGCCTCAGAAAACCCAATTCTTCTGACTCCCTAGAAACCTGCATCAGGCTTCCAACTATAGAAAACTGCATGCTTTTCTTGGTATTCAGGAGTTTAAAATCCCCTGCTTCTCTAATCAACTGCTCCAAGCTAAGCTGGGGTAAGGGGCAGAGGAGGGGTAGGGTATATCAATAGCAGCAGACTACAAGAAGGATGTAATTATTCATGAGGTATCTGGGGACAGTTTCCTGGAAATGATGGAAAGACCATGTCTAACACCTGGTCAGCACTTAAGAACATTTGCTAAATTGAAGATGTGAGGAGGACAGGAACTAGACCCTGCCCCACCCATCCTTCCAGCTTTCCATTCTCAGTTTCATGCCAGTTTGATCAGATAGTATCCACTGTCTGGTCCCTCCAGCTCTCACCGGTCCAGCCCCATGATTTATCTGTTACACACCTCCACACTTCTATAATTCTATACTGATTGCTTCCCCACCCCCATCCGGGCACAGTGACCTTGATGCTTGAAGATTTTTCATTTTTGCTCTCAACTCCTTTCTTAATGTGCTCTAGTGCTCTGTATTTTGTACATAGCCACCACCCGGACTGCAACTGCAGAAAGATGGACTTTTATCCTCAGTTTTATTTTTAATGTTCTTTCTAACAGCATCATGCTGGGCACTGAAGTACCCAGGGTTATACCACCTATAAAGCACTTTATTCTACAGTAACTCATCTGACCTTCACTGCAGAGCTCTCAGGTAGATAGTACAACCCTACCTGTTCAAATGAGGACTTGAAGACACAAAGAGGGTCACAGAGCTGGGATGCAGAGCAAACAAGATGCAAGCCCAGTTTTCCTGTCTCCAGCTCTGGGACTTCTTGGCATCATGCTATTTTAAAAAGTACTAGCACTGCTGATATTCTTGGATATCCTTGATAATATTCCAATTTAAAAGAAAAAAAATAAAACAATTGCTAAGAAAAGAACTAGATGGTATGACACACACACAAAAAAATGGCCACAAGAAGACTGAACCACTTAGAATGCCCATCTTTGCCCAAATGACCATTAGTGGTATTCTAATGATTTGATACAGATCTTAGGATTCTGGTTTCAGTCTACAGGACTCTCTCTTTCAAAAATAACTCCAGACAAAATGGGTAGGATGAGAGTCAGTAAAGGCCCTATATTCTTTAAAGCTCAGCTTCCAACCAAGCCTTCAAAGGTAGCTAAATAAGAAATGTCAGGAAAGACCAAAAATTGGCACAGCATCACGAATCACTCAACATCTACTGGAACCTCCTACTTAAAGTAATAGCTACATTCCAGAGTAACGGGGCACTTGGGGTTTTTTAAGGATCCTAAAAATTCCATCTTGAGAAGATATCCAGCTTATTCAGTAGCCATTGTCCAATCTGATTTCATTTGAGATCATTTCCAAATAACCAGCCTGAGTCTGAGATACCAGAAAAGTTCTAGGTCAGGAAAGTGACTAGGGCTCATCTTCTAGCTGTTTCTCTAACTGTGAAGTTGAGCAAATTCCTCGGTGGATCCTGACCTCATTCCTTCCACAAATATTTATTTGAGCCCCTACAGTATGCCAAGCACCGGAAGTAGAACAGCCCAACAGACAAAGATCTTGTCCCCGGGGGACTCACTTTTTAGGGGAGATGCTTGATAAGCAGATAAGGAAACACACAATGTGCTCAGTCTTTCAGTTGACAGCATGTGGGACCCTGCTGGGAGTGCGCCTGCTGTGTTCAAGGACCAGGGAGGAGCCCGGTGTGGCCTGAGCAGAAGGAGCAAGGGGAAAGAGGGGAACGGAAGGAGGCAAATGTAACAGGGGCCTGATCTCAGAGGGCCTTTAGGCTTGGTAATGACTTGGGATGGGAAGTCACAGGAGGGGTCTGTGACAGTACAATCTGACTTGGGTGGCAGGAGCATGACTTCGGCCACTATATGGAGGAAAAATAGCTTTCTGCTCCCTGGAAGCAAACTGCTACGGATAAGAGGCACAGAGGTTTCCACTGGCCCTCTGTGAGCTGAGATCCCAAACCATAGGCTTTACTGAACAAGTCACTGCCCATCTTGGTGGAAGCACCTCCAAACTGGGGCAGCTCTTTCATCCCAGACGCCCGGGGCAGTGCCAGTCCTCTGCCTTTAGCCTATGGAGGAAGGACAGATTCCAGCTAGCAGGAGCTCCTGGGGGACCTGGTGACCTCCCTGCCACCCGTGGAGCTCAAGGTGGCTTTTTGGAGTTGCCCCTTTGGGTAGTTACTAACAGAAATGACCTCATTTCCAACCTGCCTCCAGGCTTTCTTTCCAAAAGTCATCTGGAAAGGCCAGTGGGGTTAAGGCGTTTGCCTTTGGCCCAGCAGAGGGATTATTCTGTGGAGACACAAGGCTTCAGGATTTTATTTCCCTTTCTAGGTCACCTGCTTGCTGCGAATTCACTCAAATACGCAGTTAGATATTTTTAGGGATATACATTTTAAGTGCATTTCTACTCTCCTGCAAAAATTCCCGCTTGGCTTGGAGCAGGGTCCCTCTCTTTGAGGCTTAGAGAACCACCAGGCCTCTGGCATCCCATCGTTCCTTCTGGAACCAGCCCTCTGCACCACCGCGTCGCAGCCACTCCAAGAACCCTGAGTCATTTCACGGGTTCTGTTTCCCCGCTTTCCCCGGCAACGTCCCGGATGCCAAGGAGCGCTGCAACCCCGCGATCGCCCCGCTCCAGCCGCGCGAGCACCCGCCCTCTAGGCCTCCCTTCTGCCGCCGCGACCCTGGGCTGGTGCCAGGGGCGGGCGGGCGCGGGGAGAGGGCGGAGGCGCGGCGCGGGCGGCGCCGAGTTGAGCGCCGGGATTCGCCCGCGCGCGGGCGGGGAGGCGGACTCCTGACTCACCGCGGTCCCCGCGGGGCTGCAGCCCGGCCTCCTCCGCCCGCTGCCGTCTGCGGCGGCGGGAGGCGCGGGCCCGGCCTTCCCGGGGTCGGGCGTCCTCCCGGGGGCTTCGCGAGCACCCCGCGCTCACTTCCGCGGCGCCCTCGGGGCGCGGCACCGTCATTGTTTGTTTATTTCCGCGTCCGCCCCGGTAGGCTCCGCCGGGGCAGAGATTTCGCCCACCCTCTGATGAATTCGGGGCCCTAGCGCTTGGCACCGCGCCTGGCACGTCATCACGACTTGGGGGATCAGTAAACAGCAGTGGAAGGAAGGGGAAAGGAGGGGGAGGAGAGAGACAGGGCGGGAGAGAAGGGAGCAAAAGGAAGGGCTTTGAGCTTCCATGCCTGCAGAAGCCCAGACGTCTCCCTCTGTGACGCTGGGGTTAAAGCCAGAGACGCCACAGGGGTTGCGGGGGCTGGGCTTGGCCGCCCCTCACACACCCGGGGCTTCGTCCTCGTCCTCGAAGTTTATGTTCCTAGACTGACAGGGAGGTGATCAGGAGGGAAGGAAAGGACAAGGAGAAAAGGGGGCGTCTCCTGCTCTTAAAAATGAGGGCGCCATAAACACTCCGTTGCCCCCAAAGCAAAGCAGGCTGGTGGCCCCTCCCTTACTATCATAATCACAAAGTTTGCAGAGCTGGAGGATTCTCAGACACATCTAGGACCCCTTATTACAGATAAGGAGAATGAGATTCAGGGAGGCACTCATGTACTCAAGTCGAGGAAGACACGACAGGAACTATGGTGCTGGGGCTAGGATGTCCCTTACCCTACCTACTGAGCCCACCGCCTTTCTCTGAGCTTTCTCCTCTCTTGTTTTCCCCAAAATGAAAGTTCTGGAAGAAGCCTCGCAGTGTGTTTTGCTCAGGGCCTGGACTCTGAAGATGTGGAGTTTTGGATGCAGAGACCCAGGCAACCAACAGTCTCTGACCACCTCTGCCCCCAGCTCAGCAGGCAGAGCGGCTGCCAGAGCTTGCCTGACAACAAGCTTTCTGGGGCAGCTCTGTGCTCCGGGAGGTGTGTCTTTTGCAGTTCCAAAAACAGATTCTGCCATCTCATCCCCACATTTGCAGTCTCCAGTTGGCTTCTTCTGATTGGCCAGAACTTTTCCTCACTAGAAAGATGAGGAGAATTTGCCTCCTCCAACCAGCTGGGAGAAACATTCTGCAGCAAGAAAGGTGGGAATGACGTCCCACCCCCTCTGATGGGGACCAGGGAGACAGGTGCCTACTCCACAGGCTGAGTTATGCCAGCGACTCTCAAGGGTCCCTGCACCTGACCCCGGAGGTAGGAGGCCTCTGACAGGGTAGCTGACCTTTCATTCTGCAATTGGGGAGTGTCAGAGTGGATTCTTTGGCTTTCTGGACCAAAACGTTTCTCAAAATTTAATGTTAAATTTAATGTCATCAGGGCTGGCAGCTTGTGTACACAGCAGGTGGTTGCCAGTATACTTCAGATTGGGGGCAATTAGCCTTTCCTACCTGCCTACCCCAGTCCACTCCCATGTCCCCTGTACCACCTGGATTCCTAGCTCTCCAGGGTAGGGAGATGACCTCTTTAGCCTAACCTGCAGGCTTTGAGGCATTCCCCAGGGTCAGGCTTAATTAGCAATTAATATTAATATTCCTAATGTGGCAGTTCTGGCCTTGGCTATGCTTTAGAATCACCTGGAGAATTTAAACTAATACTGAGGCTCAGGCCACACCTCTGACCGAATAAAGGAATATATCTGGAGGTATTTTCTAAAAGTCCTCCCACCACCCCCCACCAGGTGACTATAATGTACAGTGAGATTGAAAACCACTGTTTGGATGGTCGCTGCTGGTTCTGTCTGCTCTCATCTGTCCCCCTTCTAGTAACAGCACCTGACATGCCGCAGAAAATCCCACTCTTTATTGATCCATCGATTGAGTGATGCTCACCCCACCCTCACTTCTAACTTTCTCTGAGGGGCCAGCCGATGACCAGTTTGGCCAGTTAGCATTTGCCCTTCCCTGGAGAAAGTAATCAATTCAGACACACTATGTGAGCTGAGGGGTCCAGTGAAAATCAGCTTCTAGACTTTTGCTGAAACTTCTGGGAAAGGAAAGGTCTTTTTATGCTGCAGTTATTCAGCAGAAAACACGGGAGTCCCGGGCTTCCGGCAGCCATTTTTATCATCACGTGGAATAAGCCTGCCTGTAAATTAAGGCAACACAGTGGAAAAGCGAGATTAAGGATGGAGTGAAAAAGATGGAAATCTAATTAAAACCATGCCTGAAGCCAGATACCCTTCGGAAACAGAAACAGATTTCCCCTCAGCCAATTTGAGCTGAAATATCTGTGACGTGCCAGCATCAGAATTAATCTGTTACATAACTAGGTATCACCTTGAAATGGAGAGGACAGAGTTCTGAGCTAAAAGATCACCACACAAGTGAGGTTAGATATTCGTGGGCAACAGTCCCAAGCATCTAAAGACAGCCAGACTATGCTGCCCACCTTCAAGGATGGTGAGTGTCAGAGGACAGGGTGTAGAAACTAAAGACAGATACGCCGACTGAATTGTTTTCTTCAGTGACCATTGAGAGCCTCTGGTAGTTTGGCCTTAGCTACATAAGAAAAAGCTGGAAGCAGGGACTTCCCTGGTGGTCCAGTGGTTAAGAATCCACCTTGCAATGCAAGGGACAAGGGTTCGATCCCTGGTAGGGGAACTAAGATCCCACATGCTACAGGCAACAACAACTAGAGAGCTACCATGCTGCAACTAAGACCTCCTGCAGCCAAACAAGTAAATTTAAAAAAGCCGGAGGCAGAAATAAAGAGGTTTCAGGTATAAGGTATAATTTCCTTTCCCCTCTTTAAATAGCCAATAGGACAATGATGCAGGATCAAGATAATGCATTGGATGCTTTCTTGGTCAGGGGAAGTTTCCTAGAAAACATGCCCTCTGTCTGAAGGAATAAGGAAGGGAAGGGTAATTGACTCATTAAATTTTCAATTTGAAAATTATATTGCTTAGCTATTGCTGCATAACAAACCACCCCTAAACTTTATGACTAAAAAAAATAATTATTTATTTGGCTCCGCAATTTGAGTTAAGGTTGACTGGATTCATCTCCTAGCCTGGGCTTCTGTACATGGTGGAAACAGGCTTCCAAGAGCGAGAAGAAAATCTCACACAAGGAATCCTAAAATCGAGGCTTATAACTTGCACATTTTCATTCAATCACTATTTGTCAAAGCAAGTCACAGCTCCACTTTTTAAGGGGAAGATTTGCAAAGTCACATACAGTGAGCCAGTGAGAACTTAACATAGAGTTGATTTGACCCAACCTTTCTTATCGGACAAGTGAGAAACGTAAGCCGATGAGCTTCTCCAAGTCCTCTTCTTACACAGGAGTGTTCAGGTCTCCACCCTTGATGCTTTGTCTACTACACTTCTCTTTTCTTAGTTGTTTCTCTTAGAATATAGGTTACTTGGCTCCTGGTAAATTTTCCATAAAGTGACTAAGGATGACATTGTTTAAATTTGCTGCTTTACAATGAAAGAAATTGACACTCTTATATTGTCAAGGTCAGCCACCAAATATATTGTGATTCTTTCTCTGGGTTGGCTCTGAGACACAACAGAAAAAAATAGATTCTATTTGCACAAAGCATAGTGTTCACCATCTAAATGGAGTGTGTGAACCTGAACCAAGACTGTTCAATTCTTCCTCCAGAAATACTTTTCCTCCCCAGTTCCTGTTTTGAGTCTCTTAACATAATGCAGATTATATCACAAGAAATGCCAGGATAGATGAATCACAAGCTGGAATCAAGATTTCCAGGAGAAATATTGTCAACCTCAAATATGCAAATGATATCACTCTGATGGCAGAATGTGAAGAGGAACTAAAGAGCCCCTTGATGAAGGTGAAAGAGGAGAGTGAATCTCAGTTCAGTCACTCAGTTGTGTCCAACTCTTTGCAACCTCATAGACAGCACCACGCCAAGCTTCCTGTCCATCACCAACCACTGGAGCTTACTTAAACTCATGTTCATCAAGTCAGTGATGCCATCCAACCATCTCATCCTCTGTTGTCCTCTTCTCCTCCTGCCTTCAATCTTTCCCAGAATCAGGGTCTTTTCAAATGAGTCAGCTCTTTGCATCAGGTGGCCAAAGTATTGGAGTTTCAGCTTCAGCATCAGTCCTTCCAATGAATATTCAGGACTGATTTCCTTTAGGATGGATTGGTTGGATTCCTTGCAGTCCGAGGGACTCTCAAGAGTCTTCTCCAAAACCACAGTTCAAAAGCATCAATATTGCAGCATTCAACTTTCTGTATAGTCTAACTCTCATATCCATACATGACTACTGGAAAAAAACATAGCTTTGACTAGACAGACCTTTGTCAGGAAAGTAATGTCTCTGCTTTTTAATATGCTGCCTAGGGTGGTCATAGCTTTTCTTCCAAGGAGCAAGCATCTTTTAGTTTCATGGCTGCAATCACCATCTACAGTCATTTTGGAGCCCACAAAAATAAAGTCTCTCACTGTTTCCATTGTTTTCCCATCTGTTTGCCATGAAGTGATAGGACTGGATGCCATGATCTTAGTTTTCTGAATGTTGAGTTTAAGCCAGCTTTTTACCTTCCTCTTTCAATTTCATTAAGAGGCTCTTAAGTTCTTCACTTTCTGCCTTAAGGGTGGTGTCATCTGGGTATCTGAGGTTATTGATATTTCTCCCAGTAATCTTGATTGCAGCTTGTGCTTCATCCAGCCCAGCATTTTGTATGATGTACACTACATATAAGTAAGATGGTAGGTGTTGCAAGAGAGCATCAGAGAGCAGATACACTGAAACCATACTCACAGAAAACTAGTCAATCCAATCACACTAGGACCGCGATCTTGTCTAACTCAATGAAACTAAGCCATGCCTGTGGGGCAACCCAGGGCGTGCGGGTCATGGTGGACAGGTCTGACAGAATGTGGTCCACTGGAGAAGGGAATGGCAAATCACTTCAGTATTCTTGCCTTGAGAACCCCATGAACAGTATGAAAAGGCAAAATGATAGGATACTGAAAGAGGAACTCCCCAGGTCAGTAGGTGCCCAAGATGCTACTGAAGATCAGTGGAGAAATAACTCCAGAAAGAATGAAGGGATGGAGCCAAAGCAAAAACAGTACCCAGCTGTGGATGTGACTGGTGATAGAAGCAAGGTCCGATGCTGTAAAGAGCAATATTGCATAGGAACCTGGAATGGCAGGTCCATGAATCAAGGCCAATTGGAAGTGGTCAAACAAGAGATGGCAAGAGTGAACATCAACATTCTAGGAATCAGGGAACTAAAATGGACTGGAATGGGTGAATTTAACTCAGATGACCATTATATCTACTACTGTGGGCAGGTATCCCTCAGAAGAAATGGAGTAGCCATCGTGGTCAACAAAAGAGTCTGAAATGCACTACTTGGATGCAATCTCAAAAATGACAGAATGATCTCTGTTCATCTCCAAAGCAAACCATTCAATATCACGGTAATCCAGGTCTGTGCACCAACGAGTAACACTGAAGAAGCTGAAGTTGAACGGTTCTATGAAGACCTACAAGACCTTTTAAAACTAACACCTAAAAAAGATGTCCTTTTCATTATAGGGAACTGGAATGCAAAAGTAGGAAGTCAAGAAACACCTGGAGTAACAGGCAAATTTGGTCTTGGAATGCAGAATGAAGCAGGGCAAAGAATAATAGGGTTTTGCCAAGAAAACGCACTGGTCATAGCAAACACCCTCTTCCAACAACACAAGAGAAGACTCTACACATGGACATCACCAGGTGGTCAACACCAAAATCAGATTGATTATATTCTTTGCAGCCAAAGATGGAGAAGCTCTATACAGTCAACAAAAACAAGACCAGGAGCTGACTGTGGCTCAGATCATGAACTCCTTATTACCAAATTCAGACTTAAATTGAAGAAAGTAGGGAAAACCGCTACCATTCAGGTATGACCTAAATCAAATCCCTTATGATTATACAGTGGAAGTGAGAAATAGATTTAAGGGCCTACATCTGATAGATAGAGTGCCTGATGAACTATGGAATGAGGTTCGTGACATTGTCCAGGAGACAGGGATCAAGACCATCCCCACGGAAAAGAAATGCAAAAAAGCAAAATGGCTGTCTGAGGAGGCCTTACAAAAAACTGTGAAAAGAAGAGAAGCAAAAAGCAAAGGAGAAAAGGAAAGATATAAGCATCTGAATGCAGAGTTCCAAAGAATAGCAAGGAGAGATAAGAAAGCCTTCTTCAGTGATCAATGCAAAGAAATAGAGGAAAACACAGAATGGGAAAGACTAGAGATCTCTTCAAGAAAATTAGAGATACCAAGGAAACATTTCATGCAAAGATGGGCTCGATAAAGGACTGAAATGGTATGGACCTAACAGAAGCAGAAGATATTAAGAAGAGGTGGCAAGAATATATAGAAGAACTGTACAAAAAAGATCTTCACAACCTGGATAATCACGATGGTGTTATCACTCACCTAGAGCCAGACATCCTGGAATGTGAAGTCAAGTGGGCCTTAGAAAGCATCACTATGAACAAAGCTAGTGGAGGTGATGGAATTCCAGTTGAGCTTTTCAAACCCTGAAAGATGATGCTGTGAAAGTGCTGCACTCAATATGCCAGCAAATTTGGAAAACTCAGCAGTGGTCACAGGACTGGAAAAGGTCAGTTTTCATTCCAATCCCAAAGAAAGGCAATGCCAAAGAATGCTCAAACTACCACACAATTGCACTCATCTCACACACTAGTAAAGTAATGCTCAAAATTCTCCAAGCCAGGCTTCAGCAATATGTGAACCGTGAACTCCCTGATGTTCAAGCTGGTTTTAGAAAAAGCAGAGGAACCAGAGATCAAATGGCCAACATCTGCTGGATAATGGAAAAAGCAAGAGAGTTCCAGAAAAACATCTATTTCTGCTTTATTGACTATGCCAAAGCCTTTGACTGTGTGGATCACAATAAACCGTGGAAAATTCTGAGAGAGATGGGAATACCAGACCACCTGACTTGTCTCTTGAGAAATCTGTATGCAGGTCAGGAAGCAACAGTTAGAACTGGACATGGAACAACAGACTGGTTCCAAATAGGAAAAGGAATACATCAAGGCTGTGTATTGTCACCCTGCTTATTTAACTTCTATGCAGAGTACATCATGAGAAACGCTGCAGTGGAAGAAACACAAGCTGGAATCAAGATTGCCGGGAGAAATATCAATAACCTCAGATATGCAGATGACACCACCCTTATGGCAGAAAGTGAAGAGGAACTAAAAAGCCCCTTGATGAAAGTGAAAGAGGAGAGTGAAAAGTTGGCTTAAGCTCAACATTCAGAAAACTAAGATCATGGCATCCGGTCCCATCACTTCATGGGAAATAGATGGGGAAACAGTGGAAACAGTGTCAGAGTTTATTTTTGGGGGCTCCAAAATCACCACAGATGGTGACTGCAGCCATGAAATTAAAAGACACTTACTCCTTGGAAGGAAAGTTATGACCAACCTAGATAGCATATTCAAAAGCAGAGACATTACTTTGCCGTCTAAGGTCCGTCTAGTCAAGGCTATGGTTTTTCCTGTGGTCATGTATGGATGTGAGAGTTAGACTGTGAAGAAGGCTGAGTGCCGAAGAATTGATGCTTTTGAATTTTGGTGTTGGAGAAGACTCTTGAGAGTCCCTTGGACTGCAAGGAGATCCAACCAGTCCATTCTGAAGGAGATCAACCCTGGGATTTCTTTGGAATGATGCTAAAGCTGAAACTCCAGTACTTTGGCCACCTCATGCGAAGAGTTGACTCATTGGAAAAGACTCTGACGCTGGAAGGGATTGGGGGCAGGAGGAGAAGGGGACGACAGAGGATGAGATGGCTGGATGGCATCACTGACTCGATGAAAATGAATCTGAGTGAACTTCGGGAGATGGTGATAGACAGGGAAGTCTGGCGTGCTGCGATTCATGGGGTCACAAAGAGTCAGACACGACTGAGCAACTGAACTGAACTGAACTGAACAGTACATATAAGTCAAATAAGCAGAGTGACAATATACAGCCTTGAGGTAATATTTTCCCTATTTGGAATCCATCTGTTGTTCTGTGTCCAGTTCTAACTGTTGCTTATTGGCCTGCATATAAGTTTCTCAAGAGGCACGTCAGGTGGTCTGGTATTCCCATCTCTTTCAGAATTTCCCACAGTTTGTTGTGATCCACACTGTCATAGGCTTTGGCATAGTCAATAAAGCAGAAGTAGATATTTTTCTGGAATTCTCTTGCTTTTTCAATGATCCAACAGATGTTGGCAATTTGATCTCTGGTTCCTCTGCCTTTTCTAAAGCCAGCTTTAACATCTGGAAGTTCACAGTTCATGTACTGTTGAAGCCTGGCTTGGAGAATTTTGAGCATTACTTTGCTAGCATGTGGTGGCTCTTCCCTGGTGGCTCAGATGGTAGAGTCTCCCTGCCGTGCAGGAGACCCAGGTTCCATCCCTGGGTTTGGAAGATCCACTGGAGAAGGAAATGGCAACCCACTCCAGTATTCTTGCCTGGAGAATCCCATGGATGAGAAGCCTGGTAGGTTACATCCATAGGGTTGCAAAGAGTGACTTCACTTCTTGTTAGTGTGTGAGGTAAGTGCAATTGTGGGATAGTATGAACATCCTTTGGCATTGCTTTTCTTTGAGATTGGAATGAAAACTGACATTTTCCAGTCCTGTGGCCACTGCTGAGTTTTCCAAATTTGCTGGCATATTGAGTGCAGCACTTTCACAGCATCATCTTTTAGGATTTGAAACAGCTCAACTGGAATTCCATCACCTCCACTAGCTTTGTTCATAGTTATGATTCCTAAGGCCCACTTGGCTTTGCATTCCAGGATGTCTAGCTATAGGTGAGTGATTATACCCTCGTGGTTATTTGTGTCATTAAAATCTTTTTTGTATAGTTCTTCTGTGTATTCTTGCCACCTCTTCTTAATATCTTCTGTTCTGTTAGGTCCATACCATTTCATTCCTTTATTTTGCCCAAGAGATCTTTAGTCTTTCCCATTCTATTGTTTTCCTCTATTTCTTTGCACTGGTCACTGAGGAAGGCTTTCTTATCTCTCCTTGCTATTCTTTGGAACTCTGCATTCAGATGCTTATAGCTTTCCTTTTCTCCTTTGCCTTTATCTTCTTTTCTTTTCTCAGCTATTTGTAAGGCCTCCTCAGACAACATTTTGCTTTTTTGCATGTGAAAAGGAGAATGAAAATGCTGGCTTAAAACTCAACATTCAAAAAACTAAGATCATGGCATCTGGTCCCATCACTTCATGGCAACTAGATGGGGGAAAAGTGGAAACAATGACAAATTTTCTTTTCTTGGGCTCCAAAATCACTGTGGACAGTGACTGCAGCCATGAAAATAAAAGACACTTGCTCCTTGAAAGGAAACCTATGACCAAACCCTGACAGTGTATTTTAAAAAATGGAGATATCACTTTGCCAACAAAGGTTGGTATAGTCAAAGCTATGGCTTTTCCAATAGTCATGTGAGAGTTGGATCATAAAGAAGGCTGAGCACTGAAGAACTGATGCTTTTAAACTGTGGTGCTGGAGAAGACTCTTGAGAGTCCCTTGGACAGCAAGGAGATCAAACCAGTCAATTCTAAAGGAAATCAAAACCTTGAATATTCATTGGAAGGGCTGATGCTGGAACTGAAGTTCCAATACTTTGGCCACCTGATGCAAAGAGCTGACTCATTGGAAAAATCCCTGATCCTGGGAAGTATTGAGGGTGGGATGAGAAGGGTGCCAACTAAGGATAAGATGGTTGGAAGCATCAACTCAATGGAAATGAGTTTAAGCAAACTCAGGGAGATAGTGAGACAGGGAAGACTGGCAAGCTGTGGTCCATAGAGTTGGAAAGAGTCAGACACAAGTTAGCAACTGAACAACAACAGCAACAACAATGCTGGTCTGTATTTCAACATCAGTTTGCATTTGTGATGCGAATGATTAATTACAGTTGACCCTTGAACAATGCCAGAGTGAAGAATGCCCCCCAGTGCAATAGAAAATCCAATTATAATTTTACAGTCGGCCTTCCATATCCTTGATTCTGCATCTGCAAATTCAACCAACAGTAGACCTTGTAGTGTTGTGGTATTTACTGGAAAGAAATCTTGTGTATAAGAGGACCAGAGCAGTTCAAATCCATGTTGTTCAAGGTTCAACTATGTATCTCCTTCAGCATGCTTAAAATAATTATACATCAGCTGAAGTCTTGTTTATTCTATTTCTCTAGCCTATCTTTTTCCCTCTCAAACTGACTGATTCATAAATATAGTGTATATCACTTAGTCCAGATTTTCCTATTTTTGCCACATACATACGGGAGATATACAGAGTTGCTTTTTTATATGGATAAATGTTGTCAGGCTGAATATAACATTTTTCCATTTCTTTTTCCATTCAACATGCTTTGAAATCTGATTCATATGGCTCTAGTCTGATTTATATGGCTCTAGTTCATTCATATCAATTGTTACCTAGTATTCCACCACATGACTATATAATCTTCCATTTTTATAGCTCTGTATATTATCTTTAAATTTTCTCTAGTACATACAGCTCTTCAATCTATACAGGGCTTTGTATCTTTCTTTTAGTATTTGCCTGATACACCAAATACCTTTTCCATCTCTTGTTTCCTACCCTTCTGAGTTTTGTTACCTAAATGCTTCTCTGGAAAGTAGCAAATAGATAATTTTTAAACCAGATGAATTGTCTCTACTTTTTATGTAATCTATTTGTCTTATTATAATGAATTATCTCTGCTATCTTATTTTGTGCATTCCATTTGGGAGACTGTTCTTTGCTTCTTTTTCTTCCTGTCCCTGAATTTAGTTGGATCCCTTTCCTTTGGCTTCCTTTATTGGTCCCATTTTATTTCTACTATTTTAGTGGTTATTCTTAAGTGTTTAGCATCTACACTTAAGAAATCCAAGTTAATTTTCCTCTTTCTCGTTCTTAAAAAAGCACAAGATAATCTTCACTTTGTTTCCTTCTTCCAAACAGTACAATAGTTTAGAATGCACTAACTCTGACCTTCTCTCACTCATGTTATTATTTTATAATACGCTTGTTCTGTATTTGAGATGGAAGAGAGCTCTCCTGGGTCAGGTCAACATTCCATTGAAAGTCCCATTAATATAATTTCTAAGGATTGAATATTTGAAATTTCTGGGTATGCACCAAAAGGTTGATAGCAATCAGATTTGAGTGATGTGTGACAAATGACTTTTTAATTATATATTTCAGTTTGTTTTTCTATATTTTTGTTTTTCTACATTTTCTGTTCTTTTTCCATAATGAAAAAGTAGAAACAAAGAAAGAGAAAAGAAAGAACAAAAGTAAAATAACGTTTTTTACTACTTTATTCTCATTTTGCACTGTAGATTTTACTTTAACTATTGGCAAGATATAATTTCAAACTTGCCAGTTAAGAATAGTTCAGTCTCTATCATGTGTCAGTTATTGACTGGCAAAACAATGCCACATGAAAAATGATCTCAAAACCTCAGTGGCACACGACACTGAGCATGTATTTCTCATACACCTATGTCTGCTGGTCTTAGTCTGGGCTTGTTCATGTATATGGTATGGCAGACAGAATCAATTCAGTTCAGTCGCTCAGTCATGTCCGACTCTTTGGGACCCCATGAATCACAGCACGCCAGGCCTCCCTGTCCATCACAAACTCCCGGAGTTCACTCAGACTCACGTCCATCGAGTCAGTGATGCCATCCAGCCGTCTCATCCTCTGTCGTCCCCTTCTCCTCCTGCCGCCAATCCCTGCCAGCATCAGAGTCTTTTCCAATGAGTCAACTCTTCGCATGAGGTGGCCAAAGTACTGGAGTTTCAGCTTTAGCATCATTCCTTCCAAAGAAATCACAGGGTTGATCTCCTCCAGAATGGACTGGTTGGATCTCCTTGCAGTCCAAGGGGCCCTCAAGAGTCTTCTTCAGCACCACAGTTCAAATGCATCAATTCTTTGGCGCTCAGCCTTCTTCACAGTCCAACTCTCACATCCATACATGACCACAGGAAAAACTATAGCCTTGACTAGACAGACCTTAGTCGGCAAAGTAATGTCTCTGCTTTTGAATATGCTATCTAGGTTGGTCATAACTTTTCTTCCAAGGAGTAAGCGTCTTTTAATTTCATGGCTGCAGTCACCATTTGCAGTGATTTTGGAGCCCAAAAAAATAAAGTCTGACACTGTTTCTACTGTTTCCCCATCTATTTCCCATGAAGTGATGAGACTGGATGCCATGATCTTCGTTTTCTGAATGTTGAGCTTAAGCCAACTTTTCACTCTCCTCTTTCACTTTCATCAACAGGCTTTTTAGCTCCTCCTCACTTTCTGCCATAAGGGTAGTATCATCTGCATATCTGAGGTTATTGATATTTCTCCCAGCAATCTTGATTCCAGCTTGTGTTTCTTCCAGTCCAGCGTTTCTCATGATGTACTCTGCATAGAAGTTAAACAAGCAGGGTGACAATATACAGCCTTGACGTACTCCTTTTCCTATTTGGAACCAGTCTGTTGTTCCATGTCCAGTTCTAACTGCTGCTTCCTGACCTGCATACAGATCTCTCAAGAGGCAGGTTAGGTGGTCTGGTATTCCCATCTCTTTCAGAATTTTCCACAGTTTATTGTGATCCACACAGTGAAACGCTTTGGCATAGTCAATAAAGCAGAAATAGATGTTTTTCTGGAACTCTCTTGCTTTTTCCATTATCCAGCAGATGTTGGCAATTTGATCTCTGGTTCTTCTGCCTTTTCTAAAACCAGCTTGAACATCAGGGAGTTCATGGTTCACATATTGCTGAAGCCTGGCTTGGAGAATTTTGAGCATTACTTTACTAGCATGTGAGATGAGTGCAATTGTGCGGTAGTTTGAGCATTCTTTGGCATTGCCTTTCTTTGGGATTGGAATGAAAACTGACCTTTTCCCATCCTGTGGCCACTGCTGAGTTTTCCAAATTTGCTGGCATATTGCATGCAGCACTTTCACAGCATCATCTTTCAGGATTTGAAAGCGCTCAACTGGAATTCCATCACCTCCACTAGCTTTGTTCGTAGTGATGCTTTCTAAGGCCCACTTGACTTCACATTCCAAGATGTCTGGCTCTAGATTAGTGATCACATCATCATGATTATCTGGATCGTGAAGATCTTTTTTGTACAGTTCTTCTGTGTATTCTTGCCACCTCTTCTTAATATCTTCTGCTTCTGTTAGGTCCAGACCATTTCTGTCCTTTATTGAGCCCATCTTTGCATGAAATGTTCCCTTGGTATCTCTAATTTTCTTGAAAAGACCTCTAGTCTTTCCCATTCTGTGTTTTCCTCTATTTCTTTGCACTGATCGCTGAAGAAGGCTTTCTTATCTCTCCTTGCTATTCTTTGGAACTCTGCATTCAGATGCTTATATCTTTCCTTAGATATATATTTCCACAGACAGGCTAATGGTACTCAAAGATGTCCATATCCTAATCCCTAGAACCTGTGAATATATTACATTGCAGCTGTGATTAAGGATCTTGAAATGGAAAGATTATTTTTGATTATCTGGGTGGGCTTGATATACTCACTAGGGTTCATAAAAGAGATTAGTAGGACGTCACACAGAAGAGATGCTATGCTGCTGACTTTAAAGATGGTTCATGGGTCCGTGAGTCAAAGAATATCTGCAGCTTCTAAAAGCTGGAAAAGACAAGGAATCAGACTTGCCCCCATTGCCTCCGGAACCAATGCAGTTCTGTGGGCTCTTTTGAGACTTCTGACCTCCAGATCTACAACAATAAATCTGTGTCCTTTTGAAAGTGAAAGTGAAGTCACTCAGTAGTGTCCGCCTCTTTGCGACCCCAAGGACTGTAGCCTACCAGGCTCCTCCGTCCCTGGCATTTTCCAGGCAAGAATACTGGAGTGGGTTGCTATTTCCTTTTCCAGGGGATCTTCCTTACCCAGGGATTCAACCTGGGTCTCCCACATTGTAAGCAGATGCTTTACCATCTGAGACACCAGGGAAGACCCCCTCGTAAGCCTCTAAAACTGTGATAAATTTTTACAGTGTTAAGAGAAAACTTTTACATCTGGGGATGTCTGGATGTGAGCTGATCTAAAGATGTCTTTAGCTGGCATAACTAGAGTGACTCAGTCCTCCTCCATGTAACTCTTCAGCCTGGGTATGTTTTCATGATGATGGCAGACATAAAAGTGCAAGAAAATGGAAACAGATCGGCCTTTTGAGACTTAGGCTTCAAACTGAAACAAATCTCTTCAGCTTCCTTCTATTCACTAAAACAGCTGATGTAGCCACACATCTAGGAGTGTGGAAATAGACTTCACCCTAGACTTTACCTCATTAGAAAGAGGAGTTATGAGGTCTCATGATCAAGGGCATGGATACAGGATGGGCAAAGAATCACAGCAAATAATGCAAACTACCAGAGTGAGGTCAACACAGTCTCTTTCAGATTAAACCAGTCTCATTTAGATATGTAATTAATCACTTTTAATTCCAGATGCTCTATCAAGATTCTATCTCTTCTTTCTCAGCTGGCTTCACAATTTGATCTTCCCCTCTAATATGGAGTTTGGGTATAGGTCGATATTTACAGTCTTACCTACCTGTGGTTCTCTGCTGATTCCCAACAACTTCAAGTTCAGATACACCTCCCCTTATCTGGTAAAAGTCTAATCTTGCTGCATCTTGCTGATGGCTCCTGTGTAACTCATGGTCTGCCTTTGCTGACTCATCCTTGCTGCAGTGATTTCCATTCAAACTTAGCCTGAGTGACACATCTTACTGCCCTCTACTACAAAATCACCACACCCTTTACTGGGAAAGGAGTCACATGGCAGCTCCCTCAACTGTCTTACATGTCCCGTTGTCCCCTTTAGCATGCAAGAAATTCTGAATTTTTTATATAACATTCTCAGGTTAATGCAGATGGCATATGCTTTTTTGCTGATTAATCAGATCATGCCATGTGTGTATTTCTCTTTTGCCTTAGCCTCCTCCTGTTGACATAGGACTCCTCTAATAATCTTTAAAATTTCCTAGGATCTACTCATAAAAGTGAGAAATTATTCTCCCTACCTTGGCATTTCTCCAGAACAGTCTGGCTATTTCTCCCATTTGGCTCTAAGTAACAGAAAGCCTGACTCAAATTGACTAAAGAGGAAATAAAATTATAATATTACAAAATGGGAAGTCTAGTATTGGAATTGGTTGGTTCAAGACCTTAACAAAGTCAGCTGGGATGTGAGTTCTTTTAGCTTCTTCCCTCTGAGAGCCACAATGTTGGCCTCATTCCAAATCCAGATTCTAATTTGGTCAGAAGTTGACTGTAAATCGTATTGGCAACCTGCTTCCTCCGTCAGCAATGGGAAAGGGTAGGAGAAAACCTCCCTGTAGCCTTGTAGTAAAAGGCTTTTCCTTCAGCCTGATTGGACCCACTCAAAACAAGAACAGACAAAAGAAGGCCATATGCTGATTGCCTAAGACCTGTATTTCTAAACCAGTTGCAATTAAGGGGGTTGAGATTACCATCATGTACTTCAATTAAGCCCCACCACTGTCATTATAGGTGAGTGTAGTTTCCTAGTAACAAGGACTATGTGAGATAAAGATAGACACTTAATAAATTCTTCATCCTGTCAATAAGGAGATAGGCATTTATGGACTTATGTTTGCTGTTCAACAATGTTCCCTAAAACCATGTTTTGAAAGATGTTTTTATATCTACTACAAAGATATAAAAATACTTCCCAGGTGGCACTAGTGATAAAGAACCTGCCTCCCAATGCAGGACACATGAGACATGGGCTTGATCCCTGGGTTGGGGAGGTCCCCTGGAGGAGGGCATGGCAACCCACTCCAGTATTCTTACCTGGAGAATCCCATGGACAGAGGAGCCTGGTGGGCTACAGTCCATGGAGCTGCAAAGAGTTGGACACGACTGAAGCAACTTACCGTGCACAAAGACCCAGTTCACTCGTATCTGACCTCTCTCTTTTTTTTTTCAATCTGACCTCTTATCCTTCAGTTTCCCTCTCTGTTTTAGTGGCAGGAAAATTTCTACCCCTTTTTGTTTTATTGAAACTCCCTTCAAATACAGACTAAATTCTTTCTACCTCTGTGGCATGTTGAAACCTTGTGTTTAGACTCTAATTGCTCTTAATGTATAAAGGAAAATTTTTAAATTTAAAACTTCCTTTGTTCTTTTGTCAACAAAAGCTAGCTTCCTAAACTTTTGTTCACTAGACTTGAGAAAGGCCCTTCTATAATTCAGTGGCACTTGGCATTTGTCTAGGGGACATCTGCTTTCCCCTGAAGATAGGATGCTTCTTTGGTGATCCAATGAGTAGAGAGTAGCAAGGCAGCAAGACAAATAGATCTACAGGAAATTCAAGTTGTTTTACAGAAAAAGAGCAAAAAGATTGTTTTTTCTCATCACACTTTTGCCTGCCTAGTTTTTCCTCCAAGCATAGAGTTAGAACCTTCAAATCTTATACAATCTCAGCTCTGTCCATGTTGCTTAACATCTAGCCTAAATGGCTTCCTAATTATTCCTAGTTTACCATTATAATAGCTTCCTTCCTAGAAAATATTATAATTTGTTAAGTATCTACTTATTTGCAACTGTGCCTATCTTTTGGTAGTTTATTGTTTGTTTCCTGCATTTGAATATAAGATATATGAGGGTAAAGACCTCAACTATATTGTTCGCTACTATATTTCCAGCATTTAGCAGAAGACCTACACATATATAGGTTTTCAATTGTTGTTAGCTCAGTGAATGAATAAATACATTTTCTCTTTCTGAACTGAATAACTCTTACACAGTCTAGCACACTTAGATTCATTATCTTAGCTGATTCTCAGAATGAAGTTATTCTGTCCACCAATAATAATAATGATAGTAATATTAGGCTACAGAGATGTTAAATGACTTGCTCAAAGACACATAGTAAGAGTTAAAGATGAATCTTAAACTTAGGCCTTTTATCTCAAGCTTTATGCTCTCTCCATTCTGACCCATGACTTAAAATTCTCAAAATTTGGCAACCAAATTGGAAGGGAAGAAGTAAAACTGGCACTATTTGCAGATGACATGATACTATATAAGGAAAACCTTAAAGATTTCACAAAAAAACTATTAGAACAAATAAATGAATTCAGTGAAATTTCAGGATACAAAATTAATATACAGAGATCTGTCACATTTTTATACACTGCCAATAACTACCAGAAGAAATGATAAAAACAACCTCATCAAAGCATCTAAAAGAATGATATCTAGGAATACATTTAACCAAGAAGGTAAAATACCTGTACTCTGAAAGCTATGAATCACTGATGAAAGGAATTGAAAACTGCACAAATAAGTGGAAAGATATACCATAGTTGTAGATTGCTAAAATATCTGTACTGCCCAAAGCATTATAGAGATTCAATACAACTCTATCAAAATAATAATGGCAGTTTTTACAGACCTAGATCAAATTATACTAAAAGTTGTACGGAACTACAAAAGACCCAGAAGAATAATGCAGTCTTGAAAGAAAAATAAAGCAGGAAATAGCACTCTTCCTGCTTGCAAACTATAGTACAAAGCTATAGTAATCAAAACAATATGGTACTAACCAAAAAGATACATTGATCAACAGAACAGAATAGATCCCAGAAATAAAGCCATGATTGTATGATCAATTAATCTATGACAAAGGAGGCAAGAATATGCAAAGGCACAAAGACCACCTCTGCAATAAATGGTGTTGGGAAAACTGCATAATCTCATGTGAAAGTATCAAACTGAGCTACTTATTCACCCCACATACAAAAATGAACTCAAAATGAGTTAAATAGTTAAATAAAAGATCTGAAGGGACAGAACTCCTAATGGAAAGCATAGGCGGTATATGCTTTGATATCAGTCTTAGTTATATTTCTGTGGCTATGTCCCTCAAAAAAGAGGAACAAAAGCAAAAACAAATAAATTGGACTATATCAAACTAAAAACCTTTTATATAGTAAAGGAAACTATCAACAAAATGAAAAGAAAACCTAAGTTGGATAAAATATTTGCAAACATACACCTAATAAAGGATTAATATCCAAAATATATAAAGAGCTCATAAAACTAAAGAACAAACAAACAACCAGACACCTTATTGAAAAATGGGCAAAGGGCCTGAATAGGCATTTTTCCAAAGAAGAGGTACAGATTGCTAACAGACACATGAAAAGATGTTCTACATCACTAATCATCAGGGAAATATAAATCAAAACCACAGCGAGAAATCACCTCACACTTGTCAGAATGGCTAGTATCAAAAAGACAGGAAATAGCAAGAATTAGTGAGGATGTGGAGAAAAGGAAACACTTGTATACTGTTGATGCGAATGTAAATTGGCATAGCCACCATAGAAAACAATATGAAGTTTCCTCTAAAAATTAAAAATAGAATTATCATACAACCCATCAATTCCACTTCTAGGTATTTTTCCAATTAAAATAGAAACACTAATTTGAAAAGATATGTGTACCTTATATTCATCACATCATCATTTACCATAGCCAAGTAATGGAAGCAAACTAAGTGTCCAAGGAAATTGTGGTGTGTATGTATGTATATATATGTGTATATATATATATATATATATATATGTATATACACATATATACATATATATGTATAGTTTTTGTTGTTTAGTCACTAAGTCATTTTATATATATATAAAAATATGTGTATATATATTTAATATATGTGTATATATATAATGGAATTTTACTCAACCATCATATAGAATGAAATCTTGCCATTTGAAAAAACCTTTATGAACCTAGAGAATATTATGCTAAGTGAAATAAGTAAGACAGAAAAAGATAAGTACTGTATGATTTCATTTATATGTGGAATCTAAAAAACAACAAATAAAACAGAAACAGACTCATAGATAGAAAAAACTGGTGGTTTCCAGAGGAGAGGAGAGTGGAAGATGGGCAAAACAGGTAAAGGAGATCACGAAGTAGAAACTTCAGTTATAAAATAAATTAGTCATGGAGATACAATGTACAGGATAGGAAATATAACCAGTAATTTGGAAATAATTTTTTATGGTGAAAGGTGGCAACCAGATTTGTGATCATTTTATAATGTATAAAAATACCAAATATTATGCTGTGCTTATGAAACCAATATAATAAGTCAATTATAATTTAATAAAAAGACAATATAAGGCAAATGTGGGGAAAATATTCTGCTGGATTAAAGTTGTAGAAAAATAAAGTTCTTAGTGTTTAAGAAGCACTATCTTGCCAAGGAGAACAGAATGAACAATGTTAGAGGTTGGGAAGCAGCAAGGAGCATTCTGGGAGGAATCTGGTGGTGCATTCTGGGAGCACTCTCATGTGCCAAACTTCCTAAAATGTCTAAGGAGTTGTGAGATTTCCCACAGGAGAAACATGACTTTCCCCACCTGTTTGACTACAAAAACTACCACTACTGCCTCTAGAATGCCCAGAATCAAGTTCCTTGCATAATACAAGAGTCTGAATGGAGGATATGGTATAGAAATCATGAGATTAATGGGAATTAAATTTAGCCTCTGTCTTCCTGGAATGTTAACTGGAGCTAGAGTTACATGGGAGCAAGGCCAGCAATCAAAGCTCAGAGCTTCTTCTTCAGAAAATGGAAACATCCCGGCACCGCAGACATACCTCCCAAGAACTGGTGTGGGCAGATGTGGGGAGCTGACCACAAGCCAGGAGGGAGGCTGACAGGAAGACAAGTGGTGTTTCCTTTGAAAAACCAAGGATTCTAAAACCAGAGATCTGAGGCAGCTCTGATGTTGCACAGCTGTACACCCTCACCCTTTACTGAAGCAATTCTTCCCAATATGAGATGGGATTGGCATTACCTCAGAAGATCCACTTGTAGGGCCAGCATCCATCCATCAGCAGTCACTTCTCTCACTGATACTTAGATACAAGTTCTGCCAGTGGAGTTCGTTCAGTTCAGTTGCTCAGTCATGTCCGACTCTTTGCAACCCCGTGGACTGCAGCACGCCAGGCTTCCCTGTCCATCACCATCTTCCAGAGTCCACCCAAACTCATGTCCATTGAGTCTGTGATGCCATCCCACCATCTCATCCTCTGTTGTCCCCTTCTCCTCCTGCCCTACCATCATCAGGATCTTTTCAAATGAGTCAGTTCTTCACATCTGGTAGCCAAAGTATTGGAGTTTCAGCTTCAGCATCAGTCCTTCCAAAGAACACCCAGGACTGATTTCATTTAGGATGGACTGGTTGGATCTCCTTGTAGTCCAAGGGACTCTCAAGAGTCTTCTCCAACAACACAGTTCAAAAGCATCAATTCTTTGGCACTCAGCTTTCTTTATAGTCCAACTCTCATATCCATACATGACTACTGGAAAAACCATGGCTTTGACTAGATGGACCTTTGTTGGTAAAGTAATGTCTCTGCTTTTTGATATGTTGTCTAGGTTGGTCATAGCTTTTCTTCCAAGGAGCAAGCATCTTTTAATTTCATGGCTGCAGTCACCATCTGCAGTGATTTTGGAGCCCTGAAAAATAAAGTCTGTCACTGTTTCCACGGTTTCCCCATCTATTTACCATGAAGTGATGAGACTGGATGCCATGATCTTAGTTTTCTGAATGTTGAGTTTTAAGCCTGAGAAGTAGGGCTGTATTAGTTTCCTAAGGCTGCTGTAATAAGTACTACAAACTGAGTGGCTTAAAAATAACAGAAATGTGTTTTCTCACTGTTCTAGAGGCCAGAAGTCCAAGATCAAGGTGTTGGCAGGACCGTGTTCCTCTGAGGCTGCAGATAAAATTCCTCCTTACTCCTTCTTAGTTCCTAGTGGTGGCTGTCAATCCCTGGTATATGTGGGCTTGCAGCTCTATTATGCCTACATCTCCCTCAATCCTCATGTGTCTGGATCTTAACAATGTTTTCCTCTTCTCACAAAGACAATAGTCACACAGGATTAAAACCCACTCTAATGACCTCATTTTAACTAAATTATATCTGCAAAGATCCTATTTCCAAATAAGATCCATTCAGAGGAACTGAGGGTTAGGACTTCATTTGGTTGTTGTGGTTTAGTTCCTAAGTCATGTCCAACTCTTGTGACCCAATGGACTGTATTCTGCCAGGCTCCTCTGTCCATCGGATTCTCCAGGTAAGAATACTGGTGATCTCCTGCTATTTCCATCTCCAGAGGATCTTCCCAACCCAGGGATTGAACACAGGTCTCTTGCATTGCTGACGGATTCCTTACTGTCTAAGCCACTAGGGAAGCCCCAGGACTTCTACATATTTACATATAATTCAAATATAACATCTTAGTATCATTATCTCCATTTTTGAAAGAGGAAACCAAGGCTCAGAGAAACCAAAGTATTTGTGTGATATCACTACAGTGGATCAATTGCACTAGTGATCCTAATTTTCTGATGTCACTCTACAATGTTTTTCCATATTCATTCTGGGTTTGAGTCAATGGAAAGAGCAAAAATGATGTAAGCAGAGGCCTGAAAACAGCTTTCACGTTAGAATTCATCACTCTTGAGTACTTCTGGAACTTTGTGACCATTATGTGAATAAGCTCAGGCCATGATGATGACCACGTGGAGAGAGAATCATCCCAGTGTTGCTATAATAAATCAGCCTAACCTCCAGTTGACCATAGATGCATGAGCAAGTCCCACCAAGATCAGGCAAGCAAAACCCACAGCAGAACCAATAGATGGCCCATATATTCATAAATAATCATGGATAAATGATTGCTGTTTTAAGCCGAAAATCTCAGGTGGGGGTTAGTTAAACTGAGAATATCAACTTATGTAATCATATAGATGGTAAATCATATCGATTGTAAGCAGAGATGCTTGTGGTAAGACAGTGGGAGGGGCAGTTGGGGAAGGAAGTGTGGCTATGGTAATGCAATAAGCCACCCCAAAACTTACTGTCATGAAACAACAATCATTTGTAAATTCTCATCAGCCTATGATTCCACTAGGAAGTTCTGCCACCCTGGACCAGTATTGACTGATTTTGGCAGGGCTTGCTCAGACATCTACTATCAGCTGCCAGGCTGGCTGTCAGCTGGCTGGTCTAGAGTGACCTCAGCTGAGATGCCTTGGCTCTGTTCCATGTATCTCTCACACCCCTCCATCCCTCCAGCAGGCTAACTCGGGCATGTCCTCTTGGTGGTGCAGAGATCCAAAAGAGAAAGGAAAAATGTGCATGCACTTTTCAAAAAGATAGCTGCTATCTCATTAATTAAATATCTCAGGGCCAGGTCCCAGAATCAGTGTGAAAGATCACTAAAGAAAACTATGGATAAAGGCAGGCCTGGTAATCTGTGACATTAATGCAATCAATCTCCAATAGCAAGTCAATAGCCAGAAAGCTAGACAGATAAACGAGTTCTTAGAAGAGAGAAAAGAAGGATGAAATGCCTGGAGGAAGAGGAACTAGGAAACTCAGAAAACAGTGTGATAGATAGCAAAATGAAAGTGAGTTCATGTACAAGTACCGAGCATAAATATTTAGGCAGAAAGGCTTGGGAGATACTGCCTACAGGTGGCCCCAGCTTGGCCCAGAATCCCTCCTACTACTTACAGTCCTCTGTATTGACTAAACAAAAAAGAAGTTCTCAGAAATCACAATGGCACCCACCTCATGATCCACATGGCCTCCACCTCATGATCCACATGGATACTGAAATTCCAGCCATCAACTCTGCATTCAGTTGAGGCTACTCTATGTGCAATAGAGGAAGAAAGTGAAGGAAGGTAGAAATTCTTTCTTTTAGGAAACTTCCCATTAGCCTCACACACTTCCTCCTACATTGCATTGGCCAAAAGATAGTCACACGACCACAGGTAGCTAAGGAAGTAGAGAAATATAGTTTTTGTTCTCAGGGGAGGAGCACATGTCCAGCTAAAAATAAGGTGTTCTGTCACTAAGGAAGAAAAGAAAAGGGATATTGAGGGGTGGTTTGAAAACATTTATTTTGGGGTGGCCCCTCTCCCTTTTGACCCCCCAAGGAGGTTTTCTGCACATATGCAGCTGGGGAGGTCTCACTGACCTCAGGAGTGGTCATCTTATCTCCTTACTCCAGCAGAGCTCAGCTCCTGCCATTAACTTTGTCCTTGGAGTGTCTAGGAAAAACAGCTTCAATTTCCTCTGCTTGACAAACTCCAGCTGCTCTGCCCAGGGGCCCATCTACCTCCTATGTCAGGACCAAACTTTGCCAGGATCTGTGAGGAGCTAGAAGCAGAGAGGCTGCACTATGTGACCCACACCTGCAGAGCTGGGCATGCTCCCATGTGGTCAGGGTAGTACCCAGAAAGACGAGGAAGATGCGGTACAAAGCTGAGGATGAGCATCCATTTGCTCACTCTTATCATCCAGAAACCGCTGGAGAGAAAAAGACACCATGTGCTTGCAGCAAGTTCTTTCTCGCTCAGCTTTCAGTTTCCCAAGGGATAAAATGTAGACAGTGGAATCAACCTCATAGGCTTGTTTGAAAGTTTATTTGGAAAATACCTGCCAAAGTTCCTGGCAAACACTCCCACTTAATGTTGCAAGTTTCTTTTTCTTTTCCCTCTTGAAATAGCATAATCTGATTGTGAGGACACGTTTCCACAAGACAACATGATGAGAAAAGTTTCACAAAATGTCTATGCTGCAATGTAGTAACCACTAGCACCGTTAAGTACCTGAAGTGTGTCTACTGTAATTACAAACTGAATTTTTAATTTTCTTTCATTTTAATTTACTTAAATTCACATTTAAAATCTGATACTTGATTCATTTTCAGAAAACGTTTAAACATGTTTGGAACTGCTTGGGGGTATGAGTCTTCTTTTTCAACTATAAATTTTATAAAATCAAAATACAAACCAAGGAGCTCCTATAAAAATCTAACATTCAAATTAAGATGTACTATATCAAATACTTACTAGATTTCAGATGACACCACCCTTATGGCAGAAAGTGAAGAGGAACTAAAAAGCCTCTTGATGAAAGTGAAAGAGGAGAGTGGAAAAGTTGGCTTAAAGCTCAACATTCAGAAAATGAAGATCATGGCACCTGGTCCCATCACTTCATGGGAAACAGATGGGGAAACAGTGGAAACAGTGGCTGACTTTATTTTGGGGGGCTCCAAAATCACTGCAGATGGTGATTGCAGCCATGAAATTAAAAGACGCTTACTCCTTGGAAGAAAAGTTATGACCAACCTAGATAGCATATTGAAAAGCAGAAATATTACCTTGCCAAAAAAGGTCCATCTAGTCAAGGCTATGGTTTTTCCAGTGGTCATGTATGGATGTGAGAGTTGGACTGTGAAGAAAGATCAGTCCTGGGTGTTCATTGGAAGGACTGATGCTGAAGCTGAAACTCCAGTACTTTGGCCACCTCATGCAAAGACTTGACTCATTGGAAAAGACCCTGATGCTGGGAGGGATTGAGGACAGGAGGAGAAGGGGATGACAGAGGATGAGATGGCTGGATGGCATCACCGACTCAATGCACATGAGTTTGAGTGAACTCCGGGAGTTGATGATGGACAGGGAGGCCTGGTGTGCTGTGATTCATGGGGTCGCAAAGAGTCAGACATGACTGAGCGACTGAACTGACTGACTAAACTGACCAGATTTCAGAGACTTACTACAAAAAAAGAGAATGTAAACTATTTCACTAATCATTTTTACATTAATCATATTTATACTGATTACATATTGAAATGATATATTATGTAAAATAGAATATATTATAAAGTTAATTTCATATCTATTTCTTTAGTGACTAGACTATTTAAAATTACATAAATGACTTGTATTATATTTCTATTGGATAGTGCTTGGCAGAGGATACCAGATAATCAATTGGATGGAGTTCTCTCACTAGACTAGCTGGTGATTTGGGCCGTGTTCAGACATTGCATTAATTAATTGGGCAACTATTCTGAATGAGGGATAAAGTAGCACTTGAATACCAAATAAGCATAAAAACAAACATTGAAACAGGAAATTACAAATAATTATCATGAGTACAAGGAAGGGAATAGATACAGTAATGAATAAAGGAGTAATTGGCCAGAGAAGAGGGTGGTTTCCTTAAATGAATGAGCAGGCAGAAAAGGCCTCTGAGAAAAGGGGTCTTTGAGTTAAGGCTTGAAGGATAAAGATGATCTAGAAGTGCAACAATCTAAATGATCGTGATCTTAACCGTTTGTGAGAAATGCTGCTTTCCCCTCTGAGAATGATACTGCCCTCATTTCCTAAAGAGACAAAATTGTTACCGCTAAGCACTCTCCCTCTGCCCTTACAGGGCACTTATGGAACTTATCTCACTATGTTATCTATGGGGGCACTTCCCAGTTTGATTCCTGAGCCCAGAAATCCTGAACAATAGCCAATACATACGGGTATGTGGCCAATTTTACTCTTGTTACCATTTTGATCACAAAGATTACAAAGAAATTATTTCTGAGGAAAGAAGTTAAACAGGAGTTCTTTCCAAACTATGACTTAATGGGGTCAAACTAGCAAGTTTGAGGGAATAGAAATGACCTATTGGGGCAATAATGGTAATTCCGAGAGGAGGAGAGTGTGGATTTGGGAGTACAGTACCAACCAGCATTATAGTCCCATGGGTAGTTATTAGATCTGGAGAAGTGGCCTTCTCTTGAGGTTTTTATGAACTGAAAAATAGAGGTAATCTGTCATGTTGAGTTACAGAATTTTACGGGCAAATCTGATGAGGGGCACCATCTGTTTCTTAGACTTTGAGCCTGCAATACTTCCCTTAAACCCTTAGGGGCTGCTGTGAAATTGCAAATGTGCAGTGGAGCCATTTAAGCTCTAAGTCTTGTGTTTTTGTTTGTTTTCTGATGTTCTGGCTAAGAACTCAGAAATCTGGTTAGCTTTTGTTTTACTTCACAAAAGAAGAGAACTGAAGAAAACCTTCATATATGAAAACAGAGATGGAAGAAGATGACCGTGGTGTTGTGTTACCTGGAACTGAAGTGATTGGGAAGCCCAAGAGAATATTGAAATTCATAGGTTTGGAGAGAAGCCAAAAGAATAATTCAAGTTAAAAAAAAAATTTTAACTTTTGTATAATAAGAGAAATTCTATACCTACCTCAGATTTCTCCCCTGGGCTCCGAACTTATGGATCTAATTGCCCATTTGAAACCCAACCACCAGTATAAAGCAGGATGTCTCATGGTCATCCCAAATGGCTAAAATAGAATGTTGGGGCTTTATGCCTAGTTTTTTTTCCAGTTAGGGAAATCAGAACCTTCTTACTGCTCAAGCCATACCCTCCCATAATCCATTCTATCATCAGATCCAGTTGATCCCACCTCTTAAATTCCACCTCTTAGAGCTTCTTTCCATCACCAGAATCATCCCCCTACTCCAAGCTGCCATCATTCTGAATGTAAGCAACAACCTCTGAACAGGTGTCCTGGCTTCTATACTTGCTTTCCAACCTCAATTTGTTCTGCAGGTGGTAGTCACAGCCCAACCCAGGTCCAGGGGAGGTGACATGGACCTTCAAACTCTCAATGAAAGAGACAGCAAAGAATTGTGGCCATTTTTAAAAACTGCCACAGTCTCTCTTACAGAAATATTGGCACCCATTGTAAATCACTTGCTTTGGCATTCCGTTTGCTTCTGGTGGCTCAGACGGTAAAGCATCTGCCTACAGTGCAGGAGACCTGGGTTCAATCCCTGGGTTGGGGAGATCCTCTGGAGAAGGAAATGGCAGCCCACTCTGGTACTCTTGCCTGGAAAATCCCACGGACGGAGAAGCCTTGTAGGCTACAGTTCATGGGGTTGCAAAGAGTCAGACACAACTGAGCAACTTCACTTTGCTTCTGGTAACAGGCTTTGCCCAATACAAAAACAAAATCCATAACAACTACGTCTTCTACCAAGTTCATTTTTGCGTGATTTACCTACAAAAATAGAGCAAGCCTCTCTGTTTAGATTTTGAGGTGATTAACTCAGACTCATTGGAAAAGACCCTGATGCTGGGAAAGACTGAGGGCAAGAGGAGAAGGGGGCAACAGAGGATGAGACAGTTGGATGGCATCACTGACTCAATGGACATGGGTTTGAGCAAACTCAGGAAGATAGTGAAGGACAGGGAAGCCTGGCATGCTGCAGTTCATGGGGTCGTAAAGAGTCAGACACGACTTAGTGACCAAACAACGGCAACAGCAACAACTCAGACTAGTCCTATACCTCTTTATTCTTGGCTCTTCAGATGGCCTCCACCAAATTACTTAATTTCCTTGGGTCTTGGCTTCCTCATTTGATTTGAGGGTCCTTGTACCTCATCACTCAAACAGCTATCTGAGAGTTCAGTCACTACCAATGCTCACATGCCATGAATATATAGTTAATAATCATTTTTGGTTACTTTGGTTATAAAAATAACTTATAGCTCAACTTTGCATAAAACATAATGCAATCTCCTGAAACATGAGCTGTCTTGTCATCCCTCCTCCCCAGCATTCCTAAATCATCGAAACCAACTTTAAATTCTATGATTATTTCTATAGCCATTTTTCTAAAAGCTGTTTTCCTTTTTTGACCCAGCCAATGTGTCCCTATTCCAGTTTTCCAAGTAAGCCTCTATCTGATTTGGTCTTTATTTTATTTCTACAAAGTCTTCTTTTCTTTCTAACTGTTCCAATTTCTTGTCCTTCAACTGCCTTTTTCAAAAGGACTTCTTACCTTCTGTTAGCAAAAACTTATAACAAAAAGCAATTTCTCCTCTGTTTGAATTTTTTTTTTTTTTGCTCATATGTTAAAAGTATAGTACATGCTGAAGCAGAGAACTATATTGCTTTTCATAATGGGAGTTCATTTAAGCTGAGGTAGAAGACAAAGATAATATATTTTTTCAAAACCATTGAAAAAAGGTTTAAAAATTACATCATGATTAAATTGCTTATAAGGAAAAGGTATTTTTTGATTGTCAAGCCTCTTTTCCTAAATTTTAGTCCTGAACTATATAAGAATATATCATATATATGAAAGCTAGTATAACAAAAGGAAATTCCTGTGAAAAGACAGTATTTTAAATCAAACTAAATCATTATCATTATCAATAGCTCAGAGGGATAAACTATGTTTTTCTTAATCTTTTTATGCAATATAATGCACACATGGAAGATTATACAAGTAGTAGAGTATGGCTCAAAGAATTTTTCACAAAGCAAAAGCATCCATGTAGCCAGCCAAAGGGTTGATTTTATCTTGCTGAAGATTTCTCAGTGATAGGCCCTTGAGAAACACCTGTATAGCTATCTTACATTGTTATTAACTTTATGGGAGCATGAAATTGTCCCTCCAACTAAATTATACACTCTACATGGTTTTTACTGGATTCTTATAGTCTATAGCCCATTTTTTTTCTACCATAGAGCTAACTAAGTCTTCTCTGAACTGAAGACACCTCCATGAATGAAGATAAGCTATATTGAGACTCAGTTTGTTAAGCATTAGTACATGCTCTATGTATTTCTATTTCCTGTTTTGCCTTCTAGTCTATTTGCTGGCCCCAACCTAATTAGCCAAATGCTGGAATGTCTTAAGACTCTTCTCTCCTTGACTTATACTTTCTCTCTAGTTGAGCTCAGTTTTTTCTATGGTTTAAATACTACCTAAATGCTGAAGATTCCTGAATTATAACATATACTATAGCCAATAGTTTTTAGGAATTTTAGGAATCAGCGAACTAAAATGGACTGAAATGGGTGAATTTAACTCAGATGAGCATTAAATCTACTACTGTGGGCAAGAGTCCCTTAGAAAAAATGGAGTAGCCCTCATAGTCAACAAAAGAGTCTGAAATGCAGTATTTGGATGCAGTCTCAAAAATGACAGAATGATCTCTGTTCATTTCCAAGGCAAACCATTCAATATCATGGTAATCCAAGCCTATGCCCTGACCAGTAATGCTGAAGAAGCTGAAATTGAATGGTTCTGTGAAGACCTACAAGACCTTCTAGAACTAGCACCCAAAAAAGATGTCCTTTTCATTACAGGAGACTGGAATGCAAAAGTAAGAAGTCAAGAAACACCTGGAGTAACAGGCAAATTTGGCCTTGGAGTACAGAATGAAGCAGGGCAAAGGATAATAGATTTCTGCCAAGAGAACGCACTGGTCATAGCAAACACCGTCTTCCAACAACACAAGAGAAGGCTCTACACATGGATATCACAAGATGGCCAATACCAAAATCAGATTGATTATATTCTTTGCAGCCAAAGATGGAGAAGCTCTACACAGTCAGCAAAAACAACACTGGGAGCTGACTTTGGCTCTGATCATGAACTCCTTAGTGCCAATTCAGATTTAAATTAAAGAAATTAGGGAAAACTGCCAGACCATTCAAATATGACCTAAATCAAATCCTTTACAATTACACAGTGGAGGAGACAAATAGATTCAAGGGATTAGATCTGATAGACAGTGCCTGATGACCTATGGACGGAGGTTTGTGACAATGTACAGGAGGCAGAGATCAAGACCATCCCCAAGAAAAAGAAATGCAAAAAAGCAAAATGGCTGTCTGAGGAGGCTTTACAAATAGCTGTGAAAAGAAGAGAAGCAAAAAGTAAAGGAGAAAAGGAAAGATATACCCATTTGAATGCAGAATTCCAAAGAATAGCAAGGAGAGATAAGAAAGCCTTCCTCAGTGATCAATGCAAAGAAATAGAGGAAAACAATAGAATGGGAAAGGCTAGAGATTTCTTCAAGAAAATTAGAGATACCAAGGGAACATTTCATGCAAAGATGGGCTCAATAAAGGAAAGAAGTGGTAGGGACCTAACAGAAGCAGAAAATATTAAGAAGAGGTGGCAAGAATACACAGAAGAACTGTACAAAAAGAATCTTCATGACCCAGATAATCATGATGGTATGATCACTCACCTAGAGCCAGACATCCTGGAATGCAAAATCAATGGAAGCATCACTATGAGCAAAGCTAGTGGAGGTGATGGAATTCCAGTTGAGCTATTTCAAATCCTGAAAGATGATGCTGTGAAAGTGTTGCACTCAATATGCCAGCAAATTTGGAAAATGCAGCAGTGGCCACAGGACAGGAAAAGGTCAATTATCATTCCAATCCCATACAGAGGCAATGCCAAAGAATGTTCAAACAACCACACAATTGCACTCATCTCACATGCAACGTAATGCTCAAAATTCAAACTTCCGCAAGCCAGGCTTCAACAGTACGTGAACCATGAACTTCCAGATGTTCAAGCTGGATTTAGAAAAAGCAGAGGAACCAGAGATCAAATTGCCAACATCCACTGGACTATCAAAAAAGCAAGAGAATTCCAGAAAAACATCTATTTCTACTTTATTGACTATGCCAAAGCCTTGATTGTGTAGATCACCACAAACTGTGGAAAATTCTGAAAGAGATGGGAATACCAGATCACCTGATATGCTTCTTGAGAAATCTGTAGGCAGGTCAGGAAGCAACAGTTAGAACTGGACATGGAACAACAGACTGGTTCCAAATAGGAAAAGGAGTATGTCAAGGCTGTATATTGTCACCCTGCTTATTTAACTTATCATAAGAAATGCTGGTCTGGATGAAGCACAAGCTGGAATCAAGATTGCTGGGAGAAATATCAATAACCACAGATATGCAGATAACACTGTCCTTATGGCAGAAAGTGAAGAAGAACTAAAGAGGCTCTTGATAAAAGTGAAAGAGGGGAATGAAAAAGTTGGCTTAAAACTCAACATTCAGAAAAGTAAGATCATGGCATCTGGTCCCATCACTTCATGGCAAATAGATGGGGAAACAGTGGAAACAATGACAGACTTTATATTGGGGGCTCCAAAATTACTGCAGATGGTGATCACAGCCATGGAATTAAAAGACGCTTACTCCTTGGAAGAAAAGTTATGACCAACCTAGCTGCTGCTGCTGCTGCTGCGTTGCTTCAGTTGTGTCCGACTCTGTGTGACCCCATAGATGGCAGCCCAACAGGCTCCCCCATCCCTGGGATTCTCCAGACAAGAGCACTGGAGTGGGTTGCCATTTCCTTCTCCAATGCATGAAAGTGAAAAGTGAAAGTGAAGTCGCTCAGACAGCATATTAAAAAGTAGAGATATTACTTTGCCAACAAAGGTCCATCTAGTCAAGGCTATGGTTTTTCCAGTAGTCATCTATGGATGTGAGAGTTGGACCATAAAGAAAGCTGAGGGCCAAAGAATTGATGCTTTTGAACTGTGGTGTTGGAGAAAACTCTTGAGAGTCCCTTGGACTGCAAGGAGATCCAACTAGTCCTTCCTAAAGGAAATCAGTCCTGAATGTTTATTGGAAGGACTGATGCTGAAGCTGAAACTCCAATACTCAGGCTACCTTATGCGAAGAATTGACTCATTTGAAAAGACCTAGATGCTGGGAAAGATTGAAGGCAGGAGAAGGGGACAACAGAGGATGAGATGGTTGGATGGCATCACCAACTCAATGGACATGAGTTTGAGTAAACTCTGGGAGTCGGTGATGGACAGGGAGGCCTGGAGTGCTGCAGTCCATGCGGTCACAAAGAGTCAGACATGACTGAGCAAATGAACTGAACTGAACTGAACTGAACTGAACTGATAGTCAGTTAATAACACTGATGGCCCCAGTTAATGACCTCTCTGTATCTATACCCTTTTGCTATGTGACTTTGCAACAGCTCACATCATGAAGTAGACTCTATTTCTTTACTCACTGCATCTGGACGGGCCTTAAATTTTTCTTTGATCAGTAGAATTCTGGGAAGGTGATGCTGACCAGTTATGAGCTTAAGGCTCTACTAACTCTTAGAACCCTCTTTCTATTTTAGGAACAAGACCAAAGCAGCCCACTAAAGAATGAAAAGCCATATAGATCGCTATGCCATCTGACAATCAACCAACCGCCAGAAACAAAGGCACTTAACCAACACTCAGCTGACTCCTGATTCACTAGAGAACCCAGGTGACAGCAAGGAAGATCCTCACTTAACCTAGGGTAACTCACTAACCTGAAAAAACACAAGCTAACAAAACTGTTTTGTTTAAGTTTTGATTTTTGGTATGGTTTGTTACACAGCAATAGCTAACTGTTGTACCAGTTTAGACGTATCTATAAATACACATTCAGCTACCAATATGACATCTCTAAATAAATTACTTTTAGCCAACTTTTTAAAAAAATCCACATCAGACTTGATTATCACCCCAAGTCTGAAACCTCCTTTCTCTAGTCTTTTCCTCTTAGAAAACAGCCCCACCATCCATCTAGTTGTTTGAATCAAAAATATGGAAGATACCACTAAATTCTTCCTTTCTCTTACCTCCCACACTCAATCCATCAGAAAATTCTGTTGATTCAGCCTTTTAAATTTGTCTTAAATCTATTCACTTCTATTCCAGCCCCTCTTCCATCTCTTCTCTCAGGTTAAGACATTGCTTACCTATAGCACGATGTAGCCTTCTATACGGTCTCCTCACTTTGAACATCTCTACATCTTTTCTACACAAAAGCTAGAGTTTTAATTTTTAAATCCTATAAAATCATGCCTCCCCTGCTGAAAATCCTTCAAAGACTTCTCATTGCAATTAGAATCAAACAAAAATTCCTTTTTGTGAACTATAAAGCCCTACATGTCCTAGTCCCTGCCATTTTTCTTTATAATTAACTGCATTCCAGCCACATTTACATTCTCACTTCTTTTAGTATAACCAAGCTCCTCCTATCTCAAGACTTTTATTCTTATTATTCATCTGCTACAAAATCTTTTCCCTTGCTCCCCATTCTTTATTTGGTGGGCTCCATTCCATACTTCTCAGGTTAAATCTCATCACCTCTTAGAGGTCTTCTCTGGACTATCTAAAGTAGTATTCCTGCCCACTCATTTTCCTCCATATTCTATCCTGCTTAGCTCATTGAAATTCTTTCTGATTCTTGGTATGTTTGTTTAACAATTTACTTTTTCTGCCTGTCTTTTCTACTCAATCAGAATTTCCATGAGGGCTAAAAATCATGTCTATTTGTTCATTCAGTATCAGCAGTGCTAACCACAATTTCTAGCTCACTATAAGCACTTAGTGGGGACTTCTCTGGTGGCTCAGACAGTAAAAGTGTCCACCTACAACTCAGGAGACCCAGGTTTGATCCCTGGGTCGAGAAGATCCCCTGGAGAAGGAAATGGCAACTCACTCCAGTACTCTTGTCTTGAAAATCCCACGGACGGAAGAGCCTGGTAGGCTACAGTCCATGAGGTTGCAAAGAGTCGGACAGGCCTGAGTGACTTCACTTTCACTTCTTTACTTTCATAGGCACTTAGTAAATATGAGTTAATAAATGAATTCAGTACAGTCCTTTTAATAACAATAAGAGGCAGATTTTTATCACTGTAATTTTATAAATTAGAAACTTGAGGACAAATATTATCTGTATCACCCTTATCCTGGCAAGATAGAAGCGATGGAAATGTGGTGACTAGGCTAATTTGTCAGAGACGGGACGGGGGGCTGGAACCCAATAAATCCTTTGGGAAGTTTTAAAGGGTCTAACCTTTGATCCTTCAATTGCAATGAATTGCTAGTAAAGTAATGCTCAAACTTCTCCAAGCCAGGCTTCAGCAATATGTGAACCATGAACTTCCTGATGTTCAAGCTGGATTTAGAAAAGGCAGAGGAACCAGAGATCAAATTGCCAACATCCACTGGATCATCGAAAAAGCAAGAGTTCCAGAAAAATATCTATTTATGCTTTATTGACTATGCCAAAGCCTTTGACTGTATGGATCACAATAAACTGTGGAAAATTCTGAAAGAGATGGGAATACCAGACCACCCAACCTGCCTCTTGAGAAATCTGTAGGCAGGTCAGGAAGCAACAGTTAGAACTGTACATGGAACAACAGACTGGTTCCAAATAGGAAAAGGAGTATGTCAAGGCTGTATATTGTCACCTTGCTTATTTAACTTATATGCAGAGTACATCATGAGAAACGCTGGACTAGAAGAAACACAAGCTGGAATCAAGATTGCCGGGAGAAATATCAATAACCTCAGATATGCAGATGACACCACCCTTATGGCAGAGAGTGAAGAGGAACTAAAAAGCCTCTTGATGAAAGTGAAAGAGGAGAGTGAAAAAGCTGGCTTAAAGCTCAACACTCAGAAAACGAAGATCATGGCATCTGGTCCCATCACTTCATGGGAAATAGATGGGCAAACAGTGGAAACAGTGTCAAACTTTATTTTTTAGGGCTCCAAAATCACTGCAGATGGTGACTTCAGCCATGAAATTAAAAGACGCTTACTCCTTGGAAGGAAAGTTATGACCAACCTAGATAGCATATTCAAAAGCACAGACATTACGTTGCTGACTAAGGTCCATCTAATCAAGGCTATGGTTTTTCCAGTAGTCATCTATGGATGTGAGAGTTGAAGAAGGCTATGAAGAAGGCTGAGTGCCGAAGGATTGATGCTTTTGAACTGTGGTGTTGGAGAAGACTCTTGAGAGTCCCTTGGACTGCAAGGAGATCCAACCAGTCCATTGTGAAGGAGATCAACCCTGGGGTCTTTGCAAGGAATGATGCTAAAGCTGAAACTCCAGTACTTTGGCCACCTCATGTGAAGAGTTGACTCATTGGAAAAGACTTTGATGCTGGGAGGGATTGGGGGCAGGAGGAGAAGGGGACGACAGAGGATGAGATGGCTGGATGGCATCACTGACTCGATGGACGTGAGTCTGAGTGAACTCCAGGAGTTCGTGATGGACAGGGAGGCCTGGCGTGCTGCAGTTCATGGGGTTGCAAAGTCAGACACGACTGAACGACTGAACTGAACTGAACTGAACCTTTAATTCCTCAATTGCAATGAATTGAGAAACAAGCAACCGTGTGCTTATCAGGAGGGGTGCAGGTAATGGTGTAAAGGGATATGAAAAAGAGATGCCCAACTCACATTAGTATTTCCCACCTTGGACTATTGCTCCCACTTTGAGAGTCTTATCCTCCCACGACTAAATCCCAATGGAGGAATGCAGTGGAAGAGACTAATGGCCTTTCCTCAGCATTTCCCTCTTCAGGCATGCAGGCAGGCTTAGTCGTGTCTGACTTGAAGAGGAAAATATTTTCCAGAAAACTCCAGCAGATTTTTAGTTACATTTCATTGGCCAAAATTTGTCCCCATTCTCGTTTCTAGAAAAATTGTTTACAAAGGAGACAAGATTGGCACATCCATCACCTTCATCACCTGGCCTAGGCTGGTTGCCACACAAATGAATCAAGATTTGGTATCTATAACAGATCATGGAAGTATAGTTTCTGCTACAGCAATTAAATTAACCTGTGTGTGGTTTTCTTTGCCCCACTTTATCCTAGATACTATAGATATATACCATGGATTATACCATGGATTTAGTCCAGGTAGTAAAAAACTTTGAGTTCAATCTGATGACACTGAAGGTCAGCAAGGTTAGTCTTCTTTTCTCAGAAATTGATGAACCCATATATTGTACCCAAAGAATTCAACCTCTTGCTTCCCAGAGGTGGATAAACTTAAACATCAGGCACAGTATAACAAAACCAAACAATATAATAAGGCATTGTCCTGGTGATAAACCTGAATCTGTCCTGATCAACAAATTAAAGTAAGCTTTAAGTTCAATATGTTATGAACAGCCTAGATATGCTAATATCAAAAAAGGTTAGGCTAAATCTCAATATCCTCTTCCTCAAAAAGATAAATTTTTATTTTTCACAAAATTCAACTTGCGTGTTTTGTTTCACTGGCAGTTGTACAAAAGAACGGGAAAGTGTGCACATACTAACAGAGGCAAGTCTGGTTTGGTGGAGCCTGCCTTTGACTGAGACTTGGGGACTGGATTTTAGTCCTAGGATTTCCAAAAACTGGCAGGGTGAACTTAGGCAAGTCGCTTCATTTCTTTTTCTATGAGATAAAGAAATGAAATAGACTGAGAACTTTCTAATAGTCTGTGATTATATCTGATATCCAAGTTGAAGCCAGTTGAACCATATAAAGGTAATTGATGCTAATAGTTACAACAAACAGCCCTCAAATTCTAGTGCTTTACACAATACAAGTCTATTTCTCATGTAACAGTCCAGCTGGATTTGTGAGGCCTTCCTGGTGTTTCCTCCAAGCAATGTTGTCAAGGACTCAGCTCCATTCAGCTAATGGTACCACCACCCTCTGCATTCGGGTTTCATGGTTCCTATAACAGAAAGAACATGAAGAATAAAACAACGGGTTTTATAGGAGGCACATCAGCATGGCCAGATACACTAGCCAGAGCTTTGTCACACAGTCTTGGACTAAATAAAAGTGAGGCTGGGTAGTATTGCCTGGGAGACCAGAGAGAAGCAACAAGTTTGGTCAGTTCTGAGCTAGTCTCTGCTACAAACATTTGTAGAAAGACTTCCTTCTCTGTATTCCAAGTAACTGGAGGGAATGTTAATTGCACTTTGCATATTCACACTGTATCACTCCTTATTCTATGTCGCCAACCTGACCACCAGGGAGGCCATCTGGCCTGTTATTAGAGCTGCTTATAAAGCCTCTGTCTTTATTTCTTTAGGAATATAGAGGGGTTGTACTTCCCCCACCTTCTTAAGTAAGAGAGGCCACATGATTTGGTTTACACAGTTAAATATGAACAGGAGTGTTCATGTGTGTCTTCCAGTGGAAGCATATAAGTCCCTGTGCTTGGCTGATTCCCCCTTTCTCCTTATGTTGACAATCACAAAAGCCCATATTGGAGTCTCCAACAGTGGACATACATTAATGAGGATGATGAAGAAAGGCCCTGCTGGTCTGCACTGTACACGTAGAGGTTAGAAAAATAAACTGTCGATGGTGAGGGCATTATGAACATGAGAGGAAATATAATCTAGCCTGTTCTGACCAATACATTATCCAAATCCAGGCCATATAGCTTAAAACGGAAAAAGTGTGTTACAATTCTTTTGTTTCAGAATAAAAATAGAAAAGAATAAAAATAGATGAGCTATATGCATGCAGATTAAGAACTAGATAGAGGCAATGGATCAAATTTGACAGAGTCAATCCTAGGCATGATTTCTCATAAGCATTAAACACAGAAAGAAAAAATAGCTTGCACATTTGAGCATAATAAATGGTATGTATATATCTACTCCAGAGAAGGCAATGGCAACCCACTCCAGTACTCTTGCCTGGAAAATCCCATGGACAAAGGAACCTGGTAGGCTGCAGTCCATGAGGTCGCTAAGAGTCGGACACGACTGAGCAACTTCACCTTCACTTTTCTCTTTCAGGCATCGGCGAAGGAAATGGCAACCCACTCCAGTATTCTTGCCTGGACAATTCCAGTGATGGCGGAGCCTGGTAGGCTGCCGTCTATGGGGTCGCACAGAGTCGGACACAACTGAAGCGACTTAGCAGCAGCAGCAGCAGCAGCAGATTCATTGGAAGGACTGATGCTCCAATACTTTGGTCACTTGAGAAGAGCCAACTCATTAGAAAAGACCCTGATGCTGGGAAAGATTGAAGGCAGGAGGAGAAGGGGACGACAGAAGATGAGACGGTTGGATGGCATCATTGACTCATGGACATAGGTTTGACCAAGCTCTGGGAGATGGTAAAGGACAGGGAAGTCTGGCACGCTGCAGTCCATGGGGTCATAAAGAGTCAGACACGACTGAGCAACTGAACAACAACAAGATATCTATTTAACCTCTGTTATGAGCTTGGATGGACAGGGAGGCATGGTGTGCTGCGATGCATGGGGTCACAAAGAGTCGGACATGACTGAGTGACTGAACTGAACTGATGAGCTTGGACCTCTTTTCCTGCCATGTTGAGGGAAAAAGTAATATATAGGTTGTGTGTATTTAAGATGCTTTTCCTACAAGAGCCTTAAAAATTTCATTCCCTTACTTCTAGATATACTGTTAGAATTTTTTCCTTTAAGAATAAATAAACCACTGAGATTAACATCCAGTTTGCTGAGTCACTTATCTTCTGCTAGAATTTTAACTACAGAGATCTGAAGGCAGAAGAGAGAGAGAAACACACATACACACACAGCTTTAGAGGGAGAAGAGAAAGAGACAAATTCTAGACAGAAAGAAGAATTATTTATTAAATCAAATGGAAATAGCAAAAATATCTATTATCTTACTCTGTAGTGGGAGCCCAGAACACAATATTTTACTAAAAATTGCAGTGTAAATAAGGTTTGAATTGGATTTAACAGTGAAAAAAGCAAGGTCATGAAAGTAAAAAGACCTAGTTTAAAAAGATTTGTTTTTATTCCAGGGCCTGCACTACAAGCTATTTGACATTGACAAAGTCAGCTCATTTTTCTGAGTCATAGTTTCCTCATCCATAAACAGGGAATAATAAAACTTACCATATAGGTTTGTCGGGAAGACAAAATATTATAAAATATGTTAAAAGTCTAGGAAATTATCTGACACCAAGCAAAGATCACTAAATGTTTACTTCTGTCTGTTTCACACCATCTCTTCTTAATTCTACCAGGAAATTTTTTTCTTGATTAAGCTTCTTGAAGACTAGCTGTAGGAGGGGAAACTATAGTTGCAATTCCGCCATTTCATGCGATACTGTGTCCTTTTTTACCTCTGTTATTATTTACTATTCAAAATAATTCTGAATAAGTTGACCCTGTTTTACAGAGCAAGTAGAATTAAAAATTTGTCCCAGTTTACAGAGATGGTCTTTTAGTAATCTGCTTCCAGAATAATGCAGTATGGCACGTGTCCCCAAAACCCAGTGGCTCGTGGCTCGTAATAACAGCGTTTGGTGTGGCTGGTCAACCTGTGGGTCCACCGAGCAGCACTGCTGACTTGGGGCGGCCACGCAGCCTGCAGTCATCGAGGGCTTGGTGCATCTCTCTAGTCTATATCCGTAGAACTCTAAAGAAGCAGCAGGAAGTAGAGTGATCTCTGGCTCCTTTATTGAATAAAATGGTAGCCATGGACCCACCACTAACTTCCCCTGAACCCTAAGCCAGAGATCTGCTTTGGTCCAGTGCCTTAAACCCAAGCAAGTGTGGAGTAGGAAAATGAGGAAGCATATAATCCTGGCAGAAAGGCTGTCTGTATCTTCATGTTAACCTAAGAGAGGTGACTGAGAGCAGGACAGAACCTACCTAGGGACATACAGATAGCATATGCTTCCAATGCCTACCATTTTAAGGGAAGGCCAGTAAAGCTGGGAAATTCACCACAGCTAGAGATTATTGACATTGATGCTTGAGCACAGCACCACTCCAAAATGAGGTCCACAAGCCAGCAGAACCAGCATCACTTGAGAGTCTGTTAGAAATGTGGACTCCAGCCCAGACCTCCTGAATCTGAACCTGACAAGCACTGAGACACAGGGCAGTTTAGGACAGGGAAGCCTGGCATGCTGCAGTCCATGGGGTTGCAAAGAGTCAGACATGACTGAGTGACTGAATGGAATTGAACTGAACTTGGGCAAGATGTTTAACTGCTCTATGTCTCAGTTTACTCATCTGTTCAATGGGCATTATGATAGTACACACTTCAGTAAGTTGGAGGAAGTTACACCTGTAGTGTTTAGAATGGTGTCAGCAACATATTTTATATTTGATTGTTCATGAAGTCGCTCAGTCATGTCCGACTCTCTGTGACCCCATGGACTGCAGCCCTCCAGGCTCCTCCATCCATGGAATTTTCTAGGCAAGAGTACTGGAGTGGGTTGCCATTTCGTAAATAAAAATAAATCCTAACTCCCTGTTTTGAGTGATTTCTGTGGTACATCCCAGCACTTCTGAGCAAAACATGTCCCTCTTTTCCTTCAAGATTTCTTGGACCACCATGCAGTGGATCTGAAATCTACCTTACCCAATTCTTTCAAAAATTATTCAGATTTTGTAGCATGGTGAATATGAATTAATTTAATATGAATTTGTACCTGATAATCTATTCTGGTAGAAGTTGCCTGAGGCAGCAGGTTAGCTCCATCAGGGCTCCTGAAAAGAAGGGAATTGCATAAAAAAGGATTGAGTGGATGGAAGGGACCAAATGTGAATAAACAAGTAATTCACAGCAGTAATTTGAAATACTGGATACACTCGGGAAACTTAAAAAATATTTTCAATGTTCTGGGCCCACTTCAATAGAATTAAATCAGGATTTTTGGGAAAGGTACTAAAGTGCCAAGATTTTTAAAAAGCTCCGTGAAGTAGGCTGAATTATGTCACCCAAAGATATCAGGTTCTAACCACTGGAATCTGTAAACATTACTTTATTTGGAAAAAGATCTTGCAGGTGTGATTAAGTTAAGGACCTTGAAATAAGATGATTATCTTAGATTATAATAATATAATAAATAATATAATAAACTGTGGAAAATTCTGAGAGAGATGGGAATACCAGACCACCTGAGCTGCCTCTTGAGAGACCTGTATGCAGGTCAGGAAGCAACAGTTAGAACTGGACAGGGAAAAACAGACTGGTTCCAAATAGGAAAAGGAGTACGTCAAGGCTGTATATTGTCACCCTGCTTATTTAACTTACATGCAGAGTACATCATGAGAAACACTGGGCTGGAGGAAGCACAAGCTGGAATCAAGATTGCCAGGATAAATATCAATAACCTCAGATATGCAGACAACACCACCCTTATGGCAGAAAGCAAAGAAGAACTAAAGAGCCTCTTGATGAAAGTGAAAGAGGACAGCGAAAAAGTTGACTTAAAGCTCAACATTCAGAAAACTAAGATCATGACATCTGGGCCCATCACTTCATGGGAAATAGATGGGGAAACAGTGGAAACAGTGTCAGACTTTATTTTTTAGGGCTCCAAAATCACTGCAGATGGTGATTGCAGCCATGAAATTAAAAGACGCTTACTCCTTGGAAGGAAAGTTATGACCAGCCTAGACACCATATTCAAAAGCAGAGACATTACTTTGCCAACATAGGTCCGTCTAGTCAAGGCCATGGTTTTTCCTGTGGTCATGTATGGATGTGAGAGTTGGACTATAAAGAAATCTGAGCACCAAAGAATTGATGCGTTTGAACTGTGGTGTTGGAGAAGATTCTTGAGAGTCCCTTGGACTGCAAGGAGATCCAACCAGTCCATCCTAAAGGAGATCAGTCCCCGGTGTTCATTAGGACTGATGCTAAAGCTGAAACTCCAATACAATACATTGGCCACCTTATGCAAAGAACTGACTCACTTCAAAAGACCCTGATGCTGGGAGGGATTGGGGGCAGGAGGAGAAGGGGACGACGGAGGATGAGATGGCTGGATGGCATCACCGACTTGATGGACACGGGTTTGGGTGAACTCTGGGAATTGGTGATGGACAGGGAGGTCTGGAGTGCTGCGGTTCATGGGGTCACAGAGAGTCGGACACGACTGAGCGACTGAACTGAACTGAACTGAATCCTAGATTATCCTGGGATGAAGCCTAAATGAAATTGGACTGCATACATCCTTATAAAGAGGGTCAGGGACAAATCTGGACAAAGGTGCATAGAGAAGGTCTTGTGTACCCAAGAGTAATATGTCTTCTGTGGTCGTTGGGTGGAAAGTTCTACAGAAGTCTGTTAGGACTAGAGTGTTTTAGTGTTGTTCAAGTCTTGGATCCTTATCAGTTTCCTATGTGGGGCTTTTTCCATTTTGAAAGTGGGGTGTTGAAATCTCCAGCTATTATTGTTGAAATGTCTATTTCTCCCTTCAATCTGTCACGCTTTGCTGTTATACTTTAAAGATTATAAATGTCCTTCCTTGTCTCCAGTAGTAATTTTTATTTGAAACATCTATCATGTCTGTTGTTACTATGGTCACTGCAGACCTCTTCTTGTTGTTTGCATAGTTTTTTTCTTTTTCCATCTTTTAAAATTTCAACATTTGTCTTTGATAAACTAGGTCTCCTATAGGTAGCATATAGTTCAATTGCTTTATTAAGAAAATCCATTTGACGAGCTTCTGCCTTCTGATTAGTGTCTTGAATAGTTACATTTAATATAACTGATAAGGTAGGATTTATGTTTGGCTTTTTATTTGTTTTGTATATATCCTATGCATTTCCCATCAATTTCTCCATCATTGCCTTCTTTTGTGTTAAATTGATATTTTCTAGTATACCATTTTAATTTTCTTGTCATTTTTTTCTTTAACTGTACTTTTCTGGTTATTTTCTTAGTAATTGCCCTGGGATTTACAATTACCATATTTATTTTAAGAATCTAGTTGAGATTAATATTAATTAATGATACAAGTTAATATTAATATTGCTATTGAAACTATCTCAGTAGTACACAAAAACTTTTCTGATATACCCCCAATCCCCTCTCTCCACCTTTATGAATGGTAATACAAATTTCATCTTTATGTTAATATATTATAAAACCATCAACACAGTTTCATACATATGGATTAATGCAGATGTCTTCTCATAATAGAAGAGAAGAGTTACAAACCAAAAACTACTGACTTTTATATTTAACCATGTATTTGCCCTTACTGATAATCTTCACTTCTTTCTGCATATGGATTTAAGTCACTATCCAATGTCTCTCCATTTCAGCCCTGTAGTGTTTCTTGTAAGGTGATTCTGCTGGCAGCAAATCCTTTCAGTTATTGTTTTGTTTTAATCTAAGAATGTTTTAAGCTACCCCTTTTCTGAAAGACAGTTTTGCTGAATATCGAATTCTTGGATAAAAGTCCTTTTTCTTCATCACTCTGAATATACCATCTCACTGCATTCCTGGTTTCTGATTAGAAATCAGCAGTTAGTCTAATTGAGGATCCCTTGTACTTCTCTCTTATGACTTTCAAGATGCTCTCTTGGTCTGTGGCTTTTAATAGTTTTATTATGATGTACTTCTACTTGGAGCTCACTAAGTTTCTTGGATGTTTAATGTTATTCCTCAAACTGGGAAGAAGTTTATTTCTTCAAATATTCTTTCAACCTCTTTCTTTTCTCCCATTCTACTTATTTTATAGATATTTGGTATGTTTGATAGTATGATCACTATCACGATGCTGTGATCACTCACCTAGAGCCAGACATCTTGGAGTGCAAAGTCAAGTGGGCCTTAGGAAGCATCACTATGAACAAAGCTAGTGGAGGTGATGGAATTCCAGCTGAACTATTTCAAATCCTAAAAGATGATGCTGTGACAGTGCTACAATCATTACACCAGCAAGTCTGAAAAGCACAGCAGTGGCCACAGGACTGGAAAAGGTCAGTTTTCAATCTAATCCCAAAGAAGGGCAATGCCAAAGAATGTTCAAACTACCACACAATTGCACTTACCTCACAAGCTAGCAAAGTAATGCTCAAAATTCTCCAAGCTAGGCTTCAACAGTACGTGAACCAAGAACTGCCAGATGTTCAAGCTGGGTTTAGAAAAGCCAGAGAAACCAGAGATCAAATTGCCAACATCTGTTGAATCATAGAAAAAGCAAGAGAATTCCAGAAAAACATCTCCTCCTTCTTCACTGACTACACTAAAGCCTTTGACTGTGTAGTTCACAACAAACTGGAAAATTCTTAGAGATGGAAATACCAGACCATCTGACCTGCCTCCTGAGAAATCTGTGTGCAGATCAAAAAGCAACAGTTAAAACCAGATATGAAGAAACGGACTGGTTCCAAATTGGCAAAGGAGTACGTAAAGGCTATATATTGCCACCTTCTTATTTAACTTATATGCAGAGTACATCATGGGAATACCAGGCTGGATGAAGCACAAGCTGAAATCAAAATTGCTGGGAGAAATATCAGTAACCTCAGATATGCAGACGACACCACCTTTATGGCAGAAAGCAAAGAGGAACTAAAGAGCCTCTTGATGAAAGTTAAAGAGGAGAATGAAAAAGTTGGCTTAAAACTCAGCATTCAAAAACGAAGATCATAGCATCTGGTCCCATCACTTCGTGGCAAATAGATGGGGAAACAGTGGAAACGGTGACAGACGTTAACCTCTTGGGCTCCAAAATCACTGTAGATGGTGACTGCAGCCATGAAATTAAAAGACGCTTGCTCCTTGGAAGAAAAGCTATTACCCACCTAGACAGCATCTTAAAAAGCAGAGACATTGCTTTGCCAACAAAGTCCATCTAGTCAAGGCTATGATTTTTCCAGTAGTCATGTATGGGTGTGAGGGTTGGACCATAAAGAATGCTGAGCACTGAAGAATTGATGCTTTCGAACTGTGGTGTTGGTATGTTAAACATTTGTTGCTGACTGCATTCTGGTACATGACAAATACAGATAAGCCCTAAGAGCAGGAGTTTCCAGGAAACTTTTAAACAGGTCAGGTCAGTTCCGTTCAGTTCAGTCACTTAGTCGTGTCCAACTCTTTGCATCCCCATGGACTGCACCACATCAGGCCTCCCTGCCCATCATCAACTCCTGGAATTTACTCAAACTCATATCCATTGACTCTGTGATGCTATCTGATCAGCTCATTCTCTGTTGTCCCCTTCTCCTCCTGCCTTCAATCTTTCCCAGCATCAAGGTCTTTTCAAATGAGTCAGTTCTTCACATCAGGTGGCCGAAGTATTGGAGTTTCAGCTTCAGCATCAGTCCTTCCAATGAATATTCAGGACTGATTTCCTTTAGGAAGGACTGGTTGGGTCTTCCTGAAGTTCAAGGGATTCTCAAGAGTCTTCTCTAATACCACAGTTCAGAAGCATCAATTCTTTGGTGCTCAGCTTTATTTATGGTCCAGCTCTCACACCCATACATGACTACTGGAAAAACCATAGCATTGACTAGATGGAGTTTGCTGGCAAAGCAATGTCTCTGCTTCTTAATATGCTGCCTAGGTTGGTCATAGCTTTTCTTCCAAGGAGCAAGCATCTTTTAATTTCATGGCTGTAGTCACCATCTGCAGTGATTTTGGAGCCTCAAAAAATAAAGTCTGCCACTGTTTCAATTGCTTCTCCATCTACTTGCCATGAAGTGATGGGACCAGATGCCATGATGTTAGTTTTCTGAATGCTGAGTTTTAAGCCAACTTTTTCACTCTCCTCTTTCATTTTCATTAATAGCCTCTTTAGTTCTTTTTCACTTTCTGCCATAAAGGTGGTGTCATCTGCATATCTGAGGTTATTGATATTTATCCCGGCAATCCTGATTCCAGTTTGTGCTTCACCCAGCCCAGCATTTCTCATGATGTACTCTGCATATAAGTTAAATAAGTAGGGTGACAATATATAGCCTTGACATACTCCTTTCCGATGTGGAACCAGTCTGTCGTTCCATGTCCAGTTCTTACTGTTCAAATAGTGACAATTCTCTCTCTTTAAAAGAAAAAAACACTATTTATTTTAATTGGAGGATAATTACTTTACAATATTGTATGAGGCTTCCCAGGTGGCATTAGTGATAAAGAACCTTCCTGCCAATGTAGGAGACGCAAGAGACATAGATTCCATCCTTGGTTTAAGAAGATCCATCCCCTGGAGGAAGGTATGACAACTCTTTCTTGAAGGATTTTCTGGGGAGTTCCAAAACAATTATGCTTCCCTCTACTGGCCTCTAGGCTCATGGGTTTGCAAGGGTACTACAGAGCTATGGAAAACAGAATGGAAGCAAGAGAAATTAAATGCCACAAAACTTGCTGTTCTTACCTAGATTCAGCCATTTTTATTGAATGAATTGTTTAAATCAGATTGTTGCAAACCTTTGCCTAATTTGCAGAGGCAAGAAAAAAAAAGTTTTAGAAAAATTTTGCGAATATTCTTATTGCTTTTTTTCAAGGAGCAGATTTTGGAAATAACTACCACATCATTCCAAAAGTAACTCCTTTATGATTACTATTTTTTTATTAAAATGTTGACTCCAATAGGATTCCTGCCCAGATGTCAGCTCCCCATCTCACATTTAATCCATACTCTCTCTTTAGCATTACCCAGAACAAAGAGATTAAAAATGCACTTCAAACAATTTTTTTTTCTTCTCCACTCTAAAAATGGGTGCCATTTTGACAGACTGAACAAGCAAGGTTTTAGAATTGCCAAGGCATTATGAGATAGACATTTCAGATAGAACATTGCAGCCCACCCAAGTCAGGAGTGCCTGCTTAAAAGCATTTTGAAATAATTTTGATATCTCCATCCTTTTTAAGAAGAGTAAGGCAGTCACATTAAAAAAAAAAACAAAAACCTCTAGGAGTGGAAGTGCTGAATCACATGGTAGTTCTATTTTTAATTTTTTGAGAAACCTCCATAATATTTTTACTTTCCTGGTGACTCATATGGTAAAGAATCTGCCTGCAGTACAAGAGACCAGGGTTCTGTCCCTGGGTTGGGAAGATCCTCTGGACAACGGAATGGCTCCTTATTTCTGTATTCTTACCTAGATAACTCCATGGACAGAGGAGCCTGTCAGGCTACAGTCCGTGGGTCACAAAGAGTCGGACATCATTAAGCAACTGTCACTTCTCTTGTCAATAGTGCATAAGTATTCCCTTTTCTCTAAATCCTTGCTAACATTCGCTATTTCTTGACTTTTTTATAATAGCCACACTGACAGGTGTGAGGTGATACTTCATCGTGATTTTGCTTTGCATTGCCCTGATTATCTAATGCTGATTATCTTTCAATGTGCATGTTGGACATCTGTATGTCTTTGGAAAATTGTCTATTCAGGTTCCTTGTACAGTTTTTAATCAAATTGTTTTATATTGAGTTGTATGAGTCCTTTGTATATTTTTGGATATTAGCTCCTCATATCATTGACAAAAATGAACCTCCACACGGACCAAGAAACTGAAGTCTCCTTAAGGCCAAAGTGCTGAGAACAGGAATCCTCTGGTGGGGACCAGCAGGGAGCGCCACTACCCCACTTCCTGCTCCAGACGCCCGCCTCAAACCGCAAAATCCCTTCTTCACACAGGGCCTTTTCCTCTTTCTCACGTCTCAGCTGTCTCCTCTTCTTCCTCCATGAACTGTTCTCAATAAAACCAAAAATCTCCCTCTCTCTCTTAAAAAAAAAAAAAATTTCTCCCATTCAGTAGGTTTTCTTTTCATTTTGTTATTGGTTTCCTTTGCTGTCCAAATGCTTTTTAGTTTGACGTAGGCTCATTTGTTTACATATGCTTTTGTTGTCCTTGCCTGAGGAGACAGACCCAGTAATTCCAGTTCTGGGTATTTATCCAAAGAAAACAAAAACACTAATTCAAAATATATATATGCACTCCAATATTCATTGCAGCATTTATACCAGACAAGATATGGAGGCAACCTAAGTGTCCACTGATAGATGAATGAATAATCTCAGCCATAAAAGGAAATGAAATCTTGTCATTTGTGGCCACATTTATGGACATAGAGGGTATTACACAAAGTGAAATGTCATACAGGCACAGACAAATACTGTATGTAGAATCTAAAATAGCAAGTAAACAAATAAAACACAAACAGACTCAAAAATACAGAGAACAAACTGGTGACATTCAGAAGGAAGAGGAGTGGGAAGGTAGACAAAATAGGGGAAGTAGGATTAAGAGGTGCAAACAGTTATAAAATAAGTAAGTCATGGGGATGTAATACACAACATAGGGAATATAGTCCAAAGTATTATAATAACCAAGTTTGGGGACATATGGTAACTAGAGTTATTGTGGTGATCATTTACTAGTATATAAAAATATACTAATTAGTATATAAAAATTACTATATACTATTAATTAGTATATACTAATTAGTATATAAAAAATCCCTATGCTATACCCTGAAACTAATGTTAAGTCAATTATGCGTCAACAAAATTTTTTAAATAAAGTAAAATCAGGCATTTTAGTGTTTATCCTTCTCCAAAGTAACCATCTTTAAATATTTCAGTTATAAGTTCTTCTTACTGTTTATAACCTCAATGTTAAGTGATATAATTCTATTTCTTAATTTACCAACTTTAAATGATATTTATTAATCCTTTCTTATTAAAGGTTAGAACATGATCTAATTGGCCCTTTCTCCCTTATTCCAACACCTAAACTTTGTTACTTCTGTCAATTTTTGGCTTTCTGCTGATTAATTTTACATATAACTCAATATATAATCATATAATATGATTACCTTTTCTTTTTTAAAATTTTAATTGGAGGGTAATTACTTTATAACATTGTGCTGACTTCTGCCACATAACAGTGTGGGTCAAGTACATGTGTTGCCCCTCTCCTGAATCTCCCCCCAGTGCCTCACCCCTTCCCACCCCTCTAAGTTGTCACAGAGCAGTAGGCTGAGCTGCCTGAACCCGGACAGCAGCTCCCACTGGCCATTTTAGACAGGATGGCGCAATATGCCAGTGCTCCTCTCTCAGTTTGTGCCAACCTCTCCTTTACTCTCTGTGCCCAGAGTCCGTTCTCTGTGTCTCTATTCCTGACCTACAATTAGGTTCCTCAGTACCATGTTTCTAGATTCCGTAGATATGTCCTAATACACGAAATTTGGTTTTCCCTTTCTAACTCACTTCACTCTGTATTAACAGGGTCCAGGTTCATCCGCTTCACTAGAACTGACTCGAATGAATTTCTTTTTATGGTTAGCAATATTCCATTGTAACCATATGGACCACAACTTCTTTATCCATTCATCTGCCAGTGGCCATCTAGGTTGCTTCCATGTCCTAGTTATTATAAATAGTGCTGCTATGAACATTGGGGCACATGTGTCTTTTTTAATTATGGTTTTCTCAGAGTATATGCCCAGCAGTAGAATTGCTGGGTCATGTGGCAGTTTTATTTCTACTTTTTAAGGAATCTCCATAGTGGCTGTGTCAATTATTATGTCTCCCTTGAGCATCCTAGGTGTGGGGAGACATGAACCGCCTGCCTTCCCTAACTGTCATCTCGGCTTTGCCCCTAAACTTTATTTTTTTCTACTATCAGCTTTATTCTCTTAGAAGTGAAGTGAAGTAGCTCAGTCGTGTCCAACTCTTTGAGACCCCATGGACAGTAGCCTACCAGGCTCTGCCGTCCATGGGATTTTCCAGGCAAGAACACCAAATAAAATGTGATAAATTGGATCTTGTACATTAAATAAAATCTCTCCACCTTGTCTCTTCCTGTTGAAGCAACTCCTCTAACAGTCACATTCTGAAAGTTCTACCATCACTTTTTTATAATATTTAGATTCTGTTAGATAATTAAATCTTCTGTGCTTGATATACAACTTGATTATAAACTTTGAAAATTAATAAATAGCACTTAAGCATTATGATTATATAATTATTATCCATTACAGAACCAGGCAAAATACTGTTTTTAAATATTCCTATGGCACTAAATCTTCACCATAATAACAAGAAAATAAAGAGAAAGAACAAATGGAAAATATTTCCTTAAGCGCCATCAAAAATTTCTCAAAATTTTTTCATATTTGAACTAAAAATCTAAGTTGTAGTTTTGCTTTTCATGGTATTTTTAAATAGGGGTTTTTAAATTTTTACTGCTCTTAGAAGAAAGCTGTGGAAAATTCTTAAAGAGATGGGAATACTAGAACAACTTCTCTGTCTCCTGAGAAACTTGTGTGCAGGTCAAGGAGCAAGAGTTAGAACCAGACATGGAACAACTGATTGGTTCAAAACTGGGGAAAGGAGTCCAACAAGGCTGTATATTGTCTTCCTGCTTATTTAACTTATATGTGGAGTACATCATGTGAAATGCTGGGCTGGAAGACTCACAAGCTGGAATCAAGATTGCCAGGAGAAATTTCATCAGATATGCAGATGATATCACATTAATAGCAGAAAGTGAAGAGGAACTGAAGAGCCTCTTGATGAGGGTGAAAAGCAGAGTGAAAAAGCTTGCTCAAAAGTCAACATTCAAAAAACTAAAATCATGACATCCAGTCCTATCACTTAATGGCAAATAGACGTGGAAAAAATAGAAACAGTGGCAGATTTTATTTTCTTGGGCTCCAAAATTACTATGAACAGTGACTGCCGCCATGAAATTAAAAGACACTTGCTCCATGGAAGAAAAGCTATGACAAACCTAGACAGTTTATTCAAAAACAGAGACATTATTTTGCCAACAAAGGTCCATCTAGTCAAAGCTATTGTTTTTCCAGTAATCATGTACGGGTGTGAGATTTGGACCATAAAGAAGGCTGACCACCAAAGAACTGATGCTTTTGAACTGTAATGCCAGAGAAGACTCTTGAGAGTCCTTGGACAGTAAGGAGATCAAACTAGTCGGTCCTAAAGGAAATCAACCCTGAATATTCATTGGAAGGACTAGATGCTGAAGCTGAAGCTCCAATACTTTCTTTGGCCGCCTGGTGCAGAGTTGACTCACTGGAAAAGACCCTGATGCTGGGAAAGATAGAAGGCATGTGGAGAAGAGGGCAACAGAGAATGAGATGGTTGGATGGCATCACTGAATCAATGGACATGAGTTAGAGCAAATTCTTGGAGAGAGTGAAGAACAGGGGAGCCTGGTGTGCTGCAGTCCATGGGGTCACAAAGAGTTGGACATGACTTAATGACTGAACAACAACAACAATGCCATTGTCAGACCAATACCATAATCATCCACCTTTTAAATTATACTATTTGTTACATATAATTTGCACTGATTTATTTCTATACTTGCTTCCTAGCTTTGATAGTAAGAAAAAAACTCAATATTAGTTCTAATATTTCTTAAATCTTTAGTCTACCTGCATTTTGTGGCTTCCTTTGCAAATATATTTTATTAGGGTACAATGCTGTGAAGTTGTTTTTCACAGAAAGAACACAAGTAAACTTCCTGATGTTGTGTATATCCAGAAAGGTCTTTATTTCACCCTTTATTGTTTATGAACACTTTGGCTTGGTATAGACTTACTGACTAAATTTTATCTTTCTTCCAACATTTGAAGACTTATCCCATTGACCCTACCTTCTGGATTCACTGATGAGAAGCCTGATGTTGATGTGATTCATATTTCTTTGTAAACAACCATCCGTTTCTCCTCTACAGAACCTCTTAAAATCTTCCCCAAGGAAAGTGGAAAATTATTAAAAAGAAACAACATATTCATTGCATGGTGCTAACTTGTCAGTGAACAATACTTACCTAGTCATATTAATGGCTAAGTGATTATATAAAGAAAACTCATGATATTGAAAGAATAGGGAAAGGAAAATCTAAGAAGTCAAATGATATTCTATTTTATAAATCAAGAATTAATAGTGTTAGAGCCTTCCCTTAGCAGCTAAGAATCCGTCTTCCAGCTCAAAGGATGTGTGTTTGAACACTGGTTGGGGAACGAAGATCCCACACTGGGGGCAGGGTTGCAAGTAAGCCCACATAACGCAACTAGAAAAAGCCTGTGTGTGCAATGAATACCCAGTGCAGCCAAAATTTTAAAATTTTTAAAAAAGAGTTAACAATGTCTGCATATTATTTAGAAACAAAAAAATTTACCCAAAGGAAAAGCTAATGTCATTGACAATTGTTGCCTCTTGAAAATAAGATGTAGATAAATAAACAAATAGATAAAGTCAAGAGCAGAAAAGTGTTATAAAGAAAAATAATTCAGAGTAAAAAAATAAAGAATGATAGTAAATTGGAGATTAGCCAAGCTCAACGAGTTTGGATTATCAGAGAAGGTTCTTTTGAAAAAGTAGCAGTTGAGAAAGTGAGACACGAGTGGGAATAAGTGTTTTGGGTAGTGTTTTCAGTAAAGTTAACAGCAAAGGCAAAGGTCCTGAGGTGGGAGTGAGTGTGATTGTACAGTGAACACAACAAGGCCAATATGACTGCAATGAAGATAAGTGGAGAGAGAACGCTGGGAAAGAAACTTAGAGAGCTGGCCAGGAACCTGATCTTACAGGTCAAGAGAAGAGCTCTAAGTGTGATAGGAACCATCAAACATTTTTGAGAAAGACTTGTCTTTGAAAAGTGCCACTGTGGCAGCTATGTAGAGAAATAGGGACTAGGAGACAAATTAGGAATTTACTTTTAATAATTCACTGAGTAATGATGGTGGCTTAAACTAAGACAGGATCTATGGAAAGTTGAGAAGTCACTGAATTTTAAAAACGTACTGACAATAGAACATTTGCTTACGGGTTAGATGTACATGTGAAAGAGATGAGTGAAATAAGATTTTTCATCTTCTTTCTGAGAAAGTAGGTGAATGTAGTTGCCATTTATAACACAGGGGACAAAGTGAGAGGAGTCATTTTGGAGTTAAAAATCACAAATTCTTTATGCTAGGTTATAAATCCATATTTATGTTTTTATTTAAGTGCATGTGTGGAGTACAACTGGGATTCGAGAAATAAATAGGACTAAACATGTAAAGATGAGAGCATTAATAGGTAAATGCTACTCGAGGTTCCACGTGCTATATGTGCTGTGTGCTAAGCTGCTTCAGTCAAGTCTGATTCTGTGCGATGCTATGGACTGTAGACCGCCAGTCTCTTCTGTCCATGGGATTCTCTAGACAAGAATACTGGAATGGGTTGCCATTTCCTTCTGCAAGGGATCTTCCCGACCCAGGGGTCAAATCTGTGTCTCGTAAGAGTCCTGCATTGGCAGGGAGGTTCTTTACCACTAGTACCACTTGTGAAGAATTGGATAAAATCACCAAGAAATGAGTGTATAGAGAGGAGAAAAGGTCTTGACCTGAGCCTGGAGAGTTGAGAAGATGAAGAAAAGCCAGAAAAGGAGAATACTAAGATGCATCTGCGTATTACTTTAGTAAACAAGACATCTTGTGATATTGTTAATTAAGCTCGTAAGTATGCTCATTTGTCTCAACAATATTTTTGGAGGTATGTCTCCTTGTGAAAGGGCAACAAAAGCAAAATTAAACAAATGGAACTACATCAAACTAAACTACTTTTGCATAGCAAAGGAAACCATCAACAAAACAAAATGGCAGTCTACTGAAAGGGAGAAGATATTTGTATATGACATATCTGATAAGGGGTAAATATCCAAAATATATTTTTAAAAACTCATACAACTCAACATCAAAAAACAAACAATGCAACTAAAATTGGGCAGAGGACTTGAACAAACATGTTTTTTAAGAAGACATAGAGATGGCCAACAAGCACGTGAAAAATCACTAATCATCAGGGAAAAGCAAATCAAAACCACAGAGATATCATCTCACACCTGTTAGAATGGTTATTATCAAAAAAACAATAAATAGCAATATTGGCAAAGATTTGGAAAAAAGGGAACCCTATTTTTCTGTTGATGAAAATGCAAACTGGTAAAGCAACTATGGAAAACAGTATGACGTTTCCTCAAAAAATTAAAAATAAAACTACCATACAACCCATCAATTCCAGTCTTGGATATTTTCCTGAATAAAATAAAAACAATAATTTGAAAAGATATATGCATCCCTATGTTCATAGTAGCATTATTTACAAAAACCAAGATATGGAAGCAACCGAAGTGTGTCCATTAATGGATAAATGAATGAAGAATGTATGATATACACATATATTAATATTTTATACATATAAACAATGGAATATTACTCAGCCATTAAAAAATAAAATCTTATAATTTGCACCAACATGGCTAGACCTGGAGGGCATTTAGCCAAGCAAATAACTGATAGGAAGACAAATACTGTATGATTCCACTTATTTATGGACTCTAAAAACAAAAGAAATGAACAGACATGATAAAACAGAAACAAATTCATAGATGCAGACAACAAACAGGTGGTTGTCAGAGGGAGGGGGGTGAAGGAGATTAAGAGGTACAAAGTTCCAGTTTCAAAATAAATGAGTCATGGGGATTATAATACAAAATACATGTATAGCATGAGGAATACAGTCAATAATATTGTAGTAACTTTGGTGACAGATGGTTACTAGACTTGTCATGATGATCATTGCTCAATGTATAGAAATACTGAATCACTATGTTATGTGCTTAGAACTAACATAGTAGTGTGGGTCAATTATACTTCAATTTTTAAAATGAAGAAGCTGAGAAAAAAACAGCTGAATAACTTGTCTAAAGTCACACAGTTGAGAGTAGAGCCAGGGTATAAGCACAGGCCATTTGGTTTGTGAGCCTCTACTCTGCTGTCTCAAGAAAGCCAGATTTTGGCCACTCTGGGGAATAAAATGCAAAAGGGGAAGTCTCACAGTGATTAGAGCCATCTGTGTATGAAAAGGCTTGCCTTTCTGAAACGGTGATGAGTCCTGTACAACCGCAGGTGTTCAAGTACAAGTTGGACTACCACTTGGCCAAACTAATCAGAGTCTTACTATTCAAAGCATCATCCATGGATTAGCAGCAATGACACTACTTGGGGGCTTGATAGAATTTCAAGCTCCTCCTCAAGCCCACTGACTATCAAAGCTTAAGAAGCACTCTAGCACAGGATATTTATGAAGCGGAGTTATAATGCAGGGGTGAGAAGCATGGCTATGCTGTCAGACAGGGCAAATCTCAGCTAAGCCAATTTCGAGCCATGTCACTTATTTGCCTCAGTTCAGTTTCTACATCTGAAATGGGCCAATAATTGTATTCCCATGGAGTTGCTGTGAGAATTTAATGCACTTATACATGAGAGAGTCAATTCCTAGGCAGGTTGATAAGAAGTCTGGGGGTCCCTGAGGAGGACAAAGGGGTCTGGGGCTCTCAAAGCAGAGATAGGGGTCTGGAATTCTCAAGAAGGAGGAAAGAACAAACATCATTTTTTCCCCCCTCTTTCTCTCTATACACTCCTTAGTCTTAGTCACATAAAACGTTTTTTTCTTTAAGACCTGAACTGATGATTACACACAAACAATTCAGTTTAAACTCTGTACTAAGGATTATATAACAGTTTCTCCTTTCTGAGAACATTCTGGCTAATCCTGTTATCTTAAAATGTAAATTATGGGAGTGGGTCTCCTAAGATCTTTACAACCTTGAGACATTCTTTCGATTTAGACTGCAGCCATGAAATTAAAAGAAGCTTACTCCTTGGAAGAAAAGTTATGACCAACCTAGACAGCATATTCAAAAGCAGAGACATTACTTTGCTGACTAGGGTCCGTCTAGTCAAGGCTGTGGTTTTTCCTGTAGTCATGTATGGATGTGAAAGCTGGCCTGGGAAGAAGGCTGAGAGCCAAAGAATTGATGCTTTTGAACTGTGGTGTTGGAGAAGACTCTTGATAGTCCCTTGGACTGCAAGGAGATCCAACCAGTCCATTCTGAAGGAGATCAGTCCTGGGATTTCTTGTGAAGGAATGATGCTAAAGCTGAAACTCCAGGACTTTGGCCACCTCATGTGAAGAGTTGACTCATTGGAAAAGACTCTGATGCTGGGAGGGATTGGGGGCAGGAGAAGAAGGGGCCGACAGAGGATGAGATGGCTGGATGGCCTCACTGGCTCAATGGCCATGAGTCTGAGTGAACTCCGGGAGTTGGTGATGGACAGGGAGGCCTGGCGTGCTGCAATTCATGGGGTCACAAAGAGTAGGACATGACTGAGTGACTGAACTGAACAGTTCTATAACCACCTTTTTTTTTTTTTTTAGTTTCTAATGATCCTGCATTTTTCTTTTCTTTTTTTTTTATTTTTAATTTTTTAAATTTTAAAATCTTTAATTCTTACATGCGTTCCCAAACATGACCCCCCCTCCCACCTCCCTCCCCACAACATCTCTCTGGGTCATCCCCATGCACCAGCCCCAAGCATGCTGCACCCTACGTCAGACATGGACTGGCGATTCAATTCTTACATGATAGTATACATGTTTAAAATGCATTTTAAAACCTGGGATAAGTTTAATCCCCAAAGTTTAAAAAAGACACTCCTGATCTTCTTCTGTGATGCTGAATTGCCACAGTATCTTTTGAAAGATGGGGAACATTAACTTGCTGCTGAAGGGTCTCAATAACAATACTGTTTCACAATTAGGTCGATTCTGTAGAAAACAAGGGAAATGGGTAAAAGTGCCATATGTGTTGCTCTATCTCTCTGCGAGACATGCCAGACTTGTGTTCTAAGGGTGTGGATTTGGGTATGAAACCTTCAGCTCCCTCCTGTCCTTACTTTGCCCCTATATCTCAGATTTCCAACTGAGCAGGATGAGAATCAGGGCATGCTTCCTGGAGGAGTTGCCTCAAGTCTAGGTAGAAATTCAAAGTCCCAATTGTGGTTGAGACTATTTAGAGGATCCAAAAGGTACATGGAAGGCTTTATAGGACTAACTTTACTTTGTGATGCTACTTGGAGAGATGTAACACATGTCTTGGGACAGACACTGATTCCTGACTCAAAAACTTGAGTTTTGAGGGAAGCTACTACTTTTGGAGATGAATGGTTTGAACATGAAACAAGGGGAAATAGACCTCCTTCCTACTGGGAGCCAAGCGGTTCCATAACAAAACCGCTTTACTGGATGTATTCTTAAAGCACACACTAAGACTTTAAACTATGCTAACTTGGCTGACATAGAACAGGAGAGAAGGAAACTCCTGGTAAATTCCTAGATAGACTATGGGAGGCTCTCCACAAGTTTACTGTAATTGATTTCAACTTTCTCACTCACTCAGCACCAGATATCTGCCGTAAGTTACTAAAACAGGCGTTCAGACCAAATCAGTCTCTAGAAAAACTGTTACAGCAGACAATATATTATAGTAGAGAATATGAGAAGAATAAATCAAAGAAGAGGCCCAGGCTCTAGTGATGGTTGTGAAAACTGCTAAGAATCAGCCTGAAGAGAAAAATGCCCAGAGGGACCCAGGTGAAAAGGGACAGACCTGTTATTAAATGGAAAGGAGGGACACCTCAAGTGAGCTTGCCCTCAGGCACCAAAGCCGCTCCCAGTTCCATGTCCAGTCTGCAAAGGACCACACTGGAGAAGAGACAGCCCTCTGAGGCCTAGGTCCCAGAGGTTGGGCTCTCAGGACAATCAGCACTGAAGGTGCCCAGGGGTCCCCACACAAGCACCTGTTCTAATAAAATCTGAGGAACCCCAGGTGTTAATAATGGTGGGGGGGGGGCAATCCAGTCAATTTCCTTGTGGACACTGGGGCAACTTTCTGTGTCCTCCTGAAGCCCGGGCCCGCTTTCCTCCTGATCCACTACTGTAATGCGATCTCTGTATGAGCCAAGTGTTATTATTCCAATCATCCTTTAAGCTGCAACTGGGACTCTGTGCTATTTTCTCACGAGTTTCTATTTGTGCCAGTCTCCCTCACCCCTTCTGGGGAGAGATATACTGAACAAGGTCTAGGCCTCTGTTTTCATGAATATGGAGCCTGCTCTTTCTCTCCCATTAATCTAACAAAATGTAAATCCTAGAGTGTGGGCTGATGGAAAAACTATGGGTTGAGCACAAAATGCTGTCCCTGTCATCATTAAGCTCAATAACCCTCACCTATTTTCACATCAAAAGCAGTATCCACTAAAGCCTGAGGTTAATGAATGGGCAAAATATTACTGTACTGACTTCTCATGATGTAAGTGGGAGCTTAAACTCGAAAATTCAGAGCAACAGTACTCTACCTTTAAAGCTCCTGTAACTCAAGGAGTGTCAAAAGCTCTAGGAATAGAATATCACACTGTTCCTGGGGACCCCAATCTTCAGAAAAAGTTGAAAAGGCTAATGACATTATTAAGAGGCATCTGCATAAGCTAACTCAGGAAGCACAAGACAGTTGGTTTAAAGTTTGACCAATAGCTTTAATGAGGCCTGAACTGCCCCTAAGAAGAAGGGACTGTCTCTATAGCAGACTGATTTTGTGCACAGATATTGTCATAGATCCTGAAGTCTTAGAATTAACTATGTGACTCAGCTTTCAGCTTTTCAACCTCCTCATCAATTGAAGGTTTCCCATGGTGGGTTTCTCCATTCAAGAAAAGGACTTTCTTCAACTCTGAGAATACCTTCACCAACAACAATCATATGTGACGCCTCTTCTTGATCTGATGACATCTAACAATCTTAAGATGGAATGATGTAACTATGGAAATAATGTGATTTTTAATTTTGATTATGTTTTAACTTAGTTTAATGACTCTTTTGCCTTACATCTGTAACTGTACAATGGGGTTTGTTTCTAACTGTCTGAAGGCTTTTAAGTTACAAATGGTTGTCCAGGCTCCTAGAAGTGCCACAACCTCCTCCAACTATTACCTGGGGCTCCTGGATCAGAGGCCCTCAATATGAGGGTCAGGAGAATATGCTGCCTCAACAATTGAGGGACAATGCCTCTCAATACCAGGAAGTAGTTATGGAATGAAAATGATGCCCCTTTCCCCTGGCAACATAATTCTCCTAAAAGAAAAAAGGCGAATGAGAGAGTCAATTCCTAGGCAGATTGATAAGAAGTCTGGGGTCCCCAGGGAGGAGAAAGGGGTCCAGAGCCCTCGAGAAGGAGAAAGGGGTCTGGAATTCTCAAGGAGGAGGAAAAGACAAACATCTTTTTTTTCTCTCTCTCTCTCTCTCTACATTCCTTAGTCTTAGTCACATAAAATGTTTCTTTCTTTAAGCCTAGAACAGATGATTACACAACAAACAACTCAGTTTAAACTCTGTACATATAATAACAGTGTATCCTGCTTCAGGACAGTTTCTCCTTTCTGAAAACATTCTGGCTAATCCTGTTATCTTAAAATGTAAATTAAAATGTAAATTATGTAAATGTAAATGTAAATTATCTTAAAATGTAAATTATGATAGTGGGTCTCCTCAGATCTTGACAACCTTGAGACATTCTTTTGATTTATTTAACAACTAATTTAAAAAGTATAGAACTCCCTTGTTTAGACTAGTGAGGGGGGCACTCTCCATCCCCCTTCTGATGTCTGTATAAGAAGCATTCTCTGTCCCCTTTCATACCTTAATAAAGCTCTGCTACACAAAAGCTCTTCAGTGATCAAGCCTGGTCCCTGTTCCCGAAGCTAAATCTTCTTCAGGGATCACAAATCAAACACTGTTCACCTTAAGGTATCATACATGTAAAGCACACATCACAATGCCTAATAGCTAAGTACTCAATAATTGTAAATCACTAATAGGAATATGCATCAGATGTAAGACTAGACCAGATAAATACCTCCTTTATCCTCTTTAAAGAAAAGAGTTTTATAAAAAGGATTTAAGAGGACAAGGGTGGGAGAAATCAATTGATGCATAAATATCTTCAGTTTGAAATGCCTTTGATTCTTCAGATGAAACAGTATTCAGTAGGAAGCTAGGAATATGTTTCTGAAGATCATGAGAGAAGGTGGGATGTGGAATATAAAAGTGAAAGTGTTAGTTAGTTGTGTCTGACTCTTTGTGACCCCATGAACTGTAGCTCACCAGGCTCCTCTGGCCATGGAATTCTCCAGGCAAGAATACTGGAATTGGTTGCCATCTCCTCCTCCAGGGGATCTTCCCAACCCAGGAATCAAAACAGTGTGGATTCTTTATCACCCGAGCAATCAGGGAAGCCCATACTTCAGAGAATTGTGGGAATAAAAAGAGATCACATGTGTGCCAGTGCTTTACAATTTGTACAAATGTGAACCATTCAATCTTCTCTTTGGCTTAGAGTATTAAACTGTTCGTGATGGAGAGTCAGGACATGCTCCATGGGTAAATGGAGCTCCCAGAGGGCTTGTGCAGGGCTCAGGGAAATGTCCAGCTTAATGTGTGGCGCACCACAATTTTACTGCTTCAAACCAAATGCTGTGGAGAATGAGCAGTCAGCAGAGAAGGTGGGGACAGGAGCGAGTGTGTGATAGAGCACTTTAAGAAATGGAAAGAGTTGCACAAACCGTCAAGTGAAGTCAGAGGTCAAAAAGAAGGGCAGTCCACTGGATATGAGCAAGAGGTCACTGATGCTATCTGCTGAGATATTAGAGTGCCTTGCCCAGCCTGGTACCTGTTAGCTGGCAGAACTGCACTGCTTTTCATGGCCAATGCTAACAGAATGACCCCCAGATAGCCTTGCTCCATCCCAGCCATATCCTGAATTATTCAAACCAACCCATCCCCACCTGACTTTCACTGCCAGAGTCTCTGGCTCTTGAAATCAATTCTTATTGAAGATCTCACATCATCCCCTCAAAAACAGTAGCTGACACTTGATATTGATATTCTGTTCTGACTTCTGGCTGACTCTCTCCAGTATATTTTGAGTGTTTCTTCTGACCCAATTTTTACTTATGCTCCTTATTAGGTATTGATCTCTGAATTCCCTCCTTGATTGTACCTGGCATTCTTTTCTTTGGACTGTATTTTTTCTGCTTATTCCAAGTAATCATCTTGCCAGCCTAGATCTTGTCTTGAAATTCAGCCCAAACAAACCTATGGTCAGTGATCCATAGACTGATCCCATTACCAGCATGCTTGCATGCTAAGTTGCTTCAGTCGTGTCCAACTCTTTGTGACACTATGGACTGTAGTCCTCTAGGCTACTATGTCCGTGGGATTCTCCAGGCAAGAATACTGGAGTGGGACATTTCTCTGAGAGTGTCTTTGGATGAAATTAACATTTAAATCAATAAACTGATGAAGCAGATTGCCCTCCCTAACGTGGTGAGCCTCATCCAATCAGCTAAAGCCCTGAGTAGAACAAAAAGGCTGATTCTCCCCCAAGTAACAGAATCTCTCTTGCCTGGCTTCCTTTAAACTGGGACACTGGCTTTTCCTTGTCTTCAGATTCAAACTGAAGCAATGGTTCTCCATGGCTTGGTGTCTTTGATCTCCAGCTTGTTGACTCACCCCACCCTGCAGGTCTTAAGACTCATCAGCCTCTATCATCATGTGAGCCAAATCCTTGCAGTAAATGTCTTTGCATATATATATATACACACATACATACATATACACATACTTATACGCACACATACATATTAGAGAACAAGAAGGGGGAGGGTAGTATGGGGGAGAGAGAATGTATGTCTCTCTCTATATATTCATTATCCATTGGTTCTGTTTCTCTGGAGAGATACACATGGAGTAAGTTCAATGGGGCTGGCAGAGTCTGTACGAAAGCACAGTGATTCCAGGCTATAGTAAAGCACAAATTCCAGCTGTATCATTTATTAGCTATGGTTAGATTACTTAGCCTCTCTAATCCTCAATTCCCCACTCTGTTTCACTAAAATCCCAGTCCATTCCAGTGTCAAGCATATGGCAGGTAAACGTTGAGTAAATGAATGAACCAACGCAGGTGAAGAAACCAGAGTCATTAATTGATACATATTTCATTAGCAGCTAATGAAAAAAATCAACCCTTCATATTGAAGCAGAGTTATGTCACTACTTAAAGGAAAAGTTAAAAGTCTCATCAAACTGAGAGGTTTACTTAATCATTACTTCACAATTTACAATTTCCTTTTGAGTTGGTTATAATTTTTGTCCCCATTTTACCTATGAGAGGACCAAGGTACAGAGAGGTTACAGACCTAATAAAACTCCTGAAAGACTTACTAAAGGAATATTGGGATCGCTTTCAAATAGCCCTTTGAAAGTTTGCTAATTTTGGCTACTATATTCTCCTTCCTTTTGTCCCTGTCACAGGGTTCTTCCTCCCTGCTTGACCACCTTCATATCTCAGTATGGGAGAGGGTCCTAGGATGCATTCATGTATAAAAGAGACCCTATAATTTCGATGTATTAAGGACTAGGAGCTTGGAAGCACTCCGCATCTGTCTGCTAAGTACTTCTCCTTCCATCCTACAATGTTGTTCTTAGTAAGGAATGAGGTGTTATTTGAAATTATGAGGTGCAGTCTTACTTTTTTTTTCCAACACAGCAACCCAGAAACAGAAACCAATATCTTTAGTCCTCCGTCTACCTCTTACAAGATATGTCTCTGCCTCAGAGGTTTCAGGGCACAATGAGTTTAGATTTAGAGTATTTACGTTTTCCCCAGGTACTATTAAATCACTGTCTATAAATGGGGTGGGGTTGGGGTCAGAGCTGGAAAAATCTATAAAGAGAAAGCAGCAAGTAAGCCACATGGAAAGGAAACCAAGGAATTAAAATGGTTGATCTGTCAAATTGTATATTCTTGTGCACTCACGATATTTTGAAATATTGTTCATGGGTATGATCTTGGAGAAGAGGGTTCTGAGCTGGGCTAGTTCTAAACTACTTGCAAACTGACTTTGGAAAGACCTTATAACATGTTATAAAAACTTTTTAATAATTATTGTTTGTGAGAGACAGTGAGAGTGACGTCGCTCAGTCGTGTCTGACTCTTTTCAACTCCATGGACTGTAGCCCACCAGGCTCTTCTGTCCATGGAATTTTCCAAGCAAGAGTACTGGAGTGGGTTGCCATTTCCTTCTCCAGGGGATCTTCCCAACCCAGCAATCAAACCCAGGTCTCCCACATTGCAGGCAGACATTTTACCATCTGAGCCACCAGGGAAGTTTGTATCTTGTACCTTACCTGGGAGATATAAACTAAATATCTTACATCTGGAGTTACTGCAAACCAGGATACTTTGGCGCATGATGTACCAGAAAAAGCTTTCAGAGACTAAATTAGCATAGTGTAAATATCCATCCAGCAGAGCAGGTAATTTTCTCATTACTCATCAAATGAGCTCCTAAGCATTCATTACTCTACATGTTGGATCTTTGTAGAAATAACTCACAGGCAGCTGAATCATTTCAGAGCAAATTTCCCATCACTTTCCTTCTCTGTATGGCTTAGGCCTTTATGGATCCTGAATAACATAAATATGCTGGTTTCCTACTGGCAAGGATGACTATGGATTTTATTTTAAATCAAGCAAGGAGAAAACCCTAGGGGGGAAATCTCATTATATTAAAATGCATTTAGAGATGTCTGGTTTTCCTGAATAGACTTATATTTATCCAATGTCTATGTTTTCCAAATTTATTCTTTTCTCAGAACAAAATGAAGAACATCTCAAATAGCATCATTTTTAACAGAAGCACAAGAGAATGAGAAATGCTGCCTTCACCCAGCATAATCCTGTAGAGCTTGAGGTATTTTCTGTGATGCTTTGAATCAGTCTGACTCTCTCCTCTACTGTGTAATTTTTAAAGATGTCAATGTGGGGCATCAGCAGTTGAAAATTCAGAATACCAAGCCAGTCCTCCCCTGTGACTGCCACAGAGCTGTCGCCCGCAGGATAAGCCTTCATCACTGACGTAGATACTTTTTCAGTTTTACTATTTTTTAATCTGGAAAATCCCCTACCTCCTCCATTCCTGCACAAAACTTTCTGCCTGAATGACTTTCAGACTGAGGGCCATATACATATTCTGTTTCTTTCCACTTCAGGTTCCCCAACCCCTCAACTTTTATGGGCTAAAAAAGAAAGTCACATTTAGAGGAAAAAAATTCTGATCATAAAGTGTTTTGCTGTGATATCAGTGCATTCGCCTTCACTTTCCCCAGCCCATTCCAGGTTGCTCTACAACGAAGGTGATAGTTGTAACTAGGAGTTTCATTGTCAAGTTTCTGAGGACCAAGCAGATTCTCTTCTTCTTAACTGTACAAGAATATTAAATGTTTAATGAAGTAAACACATTTCAGCAACACGTCCTGTTTTCAGAATCCAGCTTATTTGTTAATTATTATTGAAAACATTAATATTTCAAAATACCCTTTGGTCAAGAAGTCTTTAAAGAGACTAGAACATCCACTTATTTCAATTAAAGGTATTACTTATTGAATTCTTACAGTTCTGTTCGGCATAAATGATCCCTTTACAACTCTGCTTCTCTCCTTTGTTTCCTGGGATTCGTTCTCTCTCTCTCTCCTTGTGCATTAAAAACCTAAGCTGGCTCTCATGCCTCAGAGCGGGGTTGTGTGTTGCGGGGGTTGGGAGTAGAAGTTATACGTTGTCCCCCACCCAGCCCCCAGACAAGGATTTTCCATCGCCTAAAAGGAGCCGTCAAATTTTAACACTGCGAGGCACGACTTCTAATCTCATTCTTCCCGGAAAAGTACAAACAGTTCCTCAACCGAGGTCCCCCCTCCCACGCGCTCCCCAGCTTGCCCTCCCCGCGGAGAGCCCCGAGACAGCCTCCCCAACACCTATGAATCATCCGAGAGGCTGCCACCGCGGGACTATTTGCATATGCGCCCTCCACCACCCCTCCCCTTCTTGGCGCCTAAAGCACACAACAAAGGACAAGATTATTGCTTTATGATTATTCTTTTTAATCTCTCCTATGACCAGCGCTACTAGCTTCTCTCGCCCACGTCTTGTTTTGAGCATCGCAAGGCCAGCTTCGTCTGGTACCCAGGGTTTGCGCACTGAATGAACCAGCAGAATTTTGTAGCGTCCCAGCATCCTTGAACCTGTAGCTGTTCCCATACTACCCGCTCCCCAGAAGCCTAGTCAATCCTATAAGGCATGTACGGCGCCTCTGTGGACTAAGAAGTTCAACATAAAACCCTAGGCTCCGATTGCAAATTCAATCCCAAACAGCGTCATCTATTTTGCCCTCCTCAAACAGCTCTCAACTCCAAGCCTTGAACTCAGCAAACCCACGCTGGTTGGGTTAACTACCTACCATTCCCTACCCTTTCCCCCAACTCCTTTGAAATCTCTGTGATGATTGCTCTGACGTACTTTAAAATAACGTGTACTAGTCTCTCTCCGCAACTGACCATATTAATGCGAACTCCAAGCCCTCGATGCTACTTTGATAAAATGAAGAAATCACTCATAAAAATAGCAACCCACGTAGCCTGACCATATATGGAGCTGGTGGGGGTTGACAGGGATGCCCCTTCGGACCAGCTTTTTTTAAAAAGCAAATTGCAACTGAAATCCCCCACCCCTTGCTCCTCCTCTGCCTTCCCCTTCCGTTTCATGACTCAACCAAAGACTCAACTCAGCAGGGGAAATTTTTTGTATATATATAATCGCATATAGTCCATGTATATAACACATACACATACATACACACACCTATACAAACAAAACAATATCAGAAGACCAGTCGAGAGATAAATGAATTTGCCCGTGCCTGGGTGTTAAAGTGGAATCATAAGAATAGTCCCGTTCGGGTGTTTATAAAAGACTAAAATACAAAGCTTTGCAGTAAAGCGAGCTGGGAGCTGAGTCAAGCGCTCAGTACCTCGCGGCTCCTCCCCTCCCACCCCCGCCCGCGTCCTCCCCCCGCCCTCCCCTCAACACTTCCTCCCCGCCCCTCCAGGAGATGGCTATTAAAAGCTGCTGACGTCAAAAGGGACGGCCATCTTTGATGAGGGCAGAGCTCACGTTGCATTGAAGACAAAACCTCGGGGAGGTCAGGCGCTGTCTTTCCTTCCCTCCCTGCTCCGCGGCTCCTCCACACTTGGAACCTGCAGGGGCCAGGCGAACACCACCCTCTGGAGAAGCCAAGGTAAGGAGACCCCTCCCCAGGTCGTGGATCTGGCACTGGCTGGCTGCATACCCAGAAGGGACCACAGCTGGGCAGACCAAGTGAGCTTGAGCAAATACAAGAATTTGTGCACCCAGGGTGCGGTATTCCATCTGTGTGCGTCCGGCTAGACTCTCGCCTAGGGCTTTATAAAGTATTTTCGAGGTGAGCTGCTTAGGGAAGGGGTGAATGGGGATAGTGCAGATGGAGCGATGGGGTGGAAGCGCAAGAATACGTACAGAATAACTTACTCTTTTGAAACAGTAGTGGGACCCTCTCTCTTCCATTTTGCGATGCAGTTTTCAGAGATGTTTAGGCTGCTGTTTTTATTCTCCCCCCACCCCCCCTTCTGTAGATGAAAACAAACCAACCCTGTCGTTCTGACCTTATTATCATGACTGCTGTCGTTAGGGCGCTGTTATCCAGGGAGAAATTAGGTAGAAGGCAGGGTGCGGGCGCTGGGAGGCGAAAGAAAGGGGAGTTCCCGCCCCGGGCAAGCTGAGCTGCAGCCGCCACAGCAGCCTCCATGCCCCACAGACTTGATTTATGCCGCCTGCTCCACGTCAACAGCAGGCTGGCGGAAGGCGGGCGGGTAGTGCTGGGTGGGAGGGCTCTGCGGAAGACTGGCGGGGGCGGGGGCTCGGGCTCGCCTCCGGGACTGCGGCGGCCCGCGCTCAGCACCCTGGACAGCAACATCGGGGGACTGCGTTGGCGCCCGCGACCTTTCAGCACCGCGGATAGCGGTCCGGCCACAGCGCCTCATCTACCTGCGGCAGAGACGCCTGGCCAGGGCTAGAGGTTTCAGGCCAAACTGCTTCTCTGAGACTCCGATCTCTCGGATATCCCTAATAGAGCAGGCATAGTAGGTTAAAAGGGAAAAATAAATCCTTCCTACCGGACCCCTCTGCAGGCAATTACCAGTTCCCATGCTTAGCTCCTGTATAGCTTCAGAAAAAAGTCTACTTATGGAAATTTTCTGTGTTACTCTCTCCCTCTCCTTACCCCCCGCCTTTTTAAGGTAGAAAACAAACACATTTTTAAAGATCTGTACTTATCTTCCAGTAGGAAATCAGGGGTTTTATTTATTGACACAAAATAGATCTGTCTACAGATCCTAGGTGGTCATGGATAAGGGTATATATGAAGATGGCAACACGATCTCTTTATAGGAGTGTTATATCTTTTGACATATATCTATTTGATAAAAAAAAATATGGGGGTAATTGAACTAAGCGAAATCAACTTCAATAATGAATCCCTCTTCCTCTCCTTTATCTTTGTAATTAGGCATGAACAGAAGCACATACCCATAAAAATACATCTGTAAGAAATATTATGGGTCTTTCAGGGTGTAGATTTAACCTCTTTGGCCATGATTTCAGAATGAGAGGAAGTGTTTCCTATGGACATTGGTTATCTCAGGATAATTTTCTGACTTTGACAACATTAAGACTGGTTTTCCTCCGGAGAATCCAACCGTGCCCTTCAGTGTGATGCAGATGGAAGGACCATAGTGTTAGACTGAAACTGGACTCTGACCTAAAGATCTACTGTAATTTCCTTTACAGCATTGCGGGATTTTGCTGAGGCAGTGATAAGTACTTTAACTATTTTCTACTCTGACATTTTGAGCCTCTGAGTGAACAAAAATTGTTACAGGGATATTTCCAGCCATTTGGCATAGACAAAAATCAATATAAAATGACCAGGAACAAAACTGTGCTCCCTGAGTAGTTGTTAAATAAGAGTAACAGCATCATGTGTAAGAATGTAGATACCACATATTAAATAAATGTTAGCATGATCCCTTGAAAAGCCTTAAAATAAGATCTTATATTGGGGCTAGTCATTAAGTCCAGTCATTTATATGCTAGAGGTGCTCAAATGCCCTATCCACATAGAGAAAGTATTTTTCATTCCTGGCTATTTATTTACTACTGTTCTACAGTTTTTTATGGATAACTATGTGGTTCCATGTAAGTATATATTCAACTGTTGTTGGATACAAATGTAAAATTGTTATTGAAGTGTATGTAACTGCATAGATGAATTTTATAACTCTGCAGTCTACAGAAGAAATAAACAACTGTGTTTTAGTGATGGGAGGAGGGGAGACAAGATGGCTAGGAGTCTTTAAAAATGCTTTGACTCCATGCTGCATGTCCAGACAGCTCTCTGCGTAGTTGCGACAAATGAAAAAGCTCAACGCTTCCGGAATTACGTGCTTGGTCATTAGTAATTACTGCTGGGTTTGTTTGTAGTGGGATGGTGGGGCAGAGGTAGAGGACTGCAGTGAAGCTGGCAAAGGGCACAGATCTGGGAGGAAGTGTTGATGTGCACAATTATGGAGCTAATGGCTTACTGAGAAGTTAAACAGAAATGTAATTGAAACATGAATTTTAACATTTACATTATTGATAAGCTTCAGGGAAAAAAATCGAGATATTTCCTATCTTAAGTTTTAAATTTAAAAAATCCAGGGCAATACAGTGAGAAGAGGCAGAAGCAGATGGATGTAAAGACTTGCCAAGAAACATTAACACAGACCTTCTGATGGCCCCTGCCTGTTTGCTCGCTGGAATTTTCTGCCTTACCACCTTGGCGTTCAGAACATGAAACAATTTGTAATCTTATTAACCTCTCCATGGTAAAATCTCCCAAGAATTCACTATCTTATTTTCACTTTGTTAGACATGCATGACCACACATGCACAAACACAGTACAAACTGCCCCTGAATTAGATTATATAAAGACACTTCTGAAGGCTTAAGTCTTGACCATCGACCAGAAGACTGAGGTGTCTGCCAGTAGCACCTCCTCTTGTAGCAGGCAGCCTTCAGCAGATCGTGTAGGTGTTGGCGATCAGGAGAAGTGAGAGATAATTTGAGAGAGAAGTTGAGAAAGAAGATATGAAGGATTAAAAATACATGAATCTGCTTTTTATATGATGCACTATGAATAAACCTTTTCTCACATCATGGAACTGATTTACAGCTCTATAAAGGGAAGAAAATTGGTGTTTTCAGCCTCAGTGCTAGATACATTTCTGCAATGTCATCCCTTGTCAGCAGAGACAAACCTGATTGAAAGATATTGATCAATCAGTGAGCAGCAGATGCATAAATGAACCCCACTGAAGATATAAAATCTCATGCTTAAATGGTTTTTGACCTCAAGAAGTTTAACATCTAGTATTCTTAATGAAAACAATAAACACCAAACATTTGTAAATAATACCGGAAAGAAAATACAATAAAACAGTAGAAGGAAAATCATGAGGGAGTATATAATTATTTGCTAAGTCAATGTGACCAAAAGTAAGGAATGAAAATTCTTAGGGCAATATTTCATTGGACTAGAATGGTTTGACAGAAGAAACAGAACCTGAGCTGGCTTTTGGAGGTTGGAGAGAGGTGGAGGGAAGTCTGCCAAGTAAAAGTTACAGCATAGGTAGGACTACAAGTTAAACAGGCTCAAGTTATGCTCAGCAAACCCTAAAAATGCCCATCCATTTGGGTGGAGTGGGAAGCTTGTAAAGGGGAATATGCTAGAACAGTGAGTTAGAGCCATCTATGAAAGGCTTTGAATGCTACACTGAGGAATTAGTGCTTTATCCTTTGAAGATGATTTCTGAGCAGAAGCTGATGTACAAAGTAGCCATGTCTTTTTTTAGCATTTTGGAATTGTTGTTGACTGAATGGAACTAAATTTGCATTCTCTCATGAATAGACAGTGGCAAAGTGTTATCATAAAGGATGATAAATTTAAAAAAATAATAACCAGTCCTCATTTAGTCATCTGTTAAGATCACCCTGCATGGAGGGAATATTCTCAGATATAGAGAATGGGCTTGTAGGAGAAGGAGAGAGTGGGACAAATGTATATATACACTACCGTGTATATACATATATACACTACCGTGTGTAAAATGGATAGCCGGGAAGTGGCTGTGTAACGCAGGGGGCCTGCCTGGTGCTCTGGGAGGGCCTAGCGTGCTGGGATGGGAGGAGGGGAGGGAGGCTCAAGAGGAAGGGGAAATATGTGTAATGATGGCTGATTTGCACTGTTGTACAGCAGAAGCCAACAGAATACTGTAAAGCAGTTTTCCTCCAATAAAAAAATAAAGGAAACCAGATATCTCAAAAAATAATACATTTTAAGAAAGATCATCCTGCAGTATACACATGGGCTTCTAAGTCCTACCCAGAAGTTAATTGTAAGTTTCAAATTTTAGTTATTGACTGGAACAAATTATTCAAGATGAATGTCTACCAAGAAGGTTCAGAATCGGGTCAGAAATCTGGGGATGAGAGGTATCCAGAAGGCACACTTGAATAATAAACATGTGGAACACTCTTGTGGACTCTGAGTATTCTGCATTGTCAAATATACTAACTGGATAGATGGGGAAAGAGGCCAGGTTTTCTATTCATGCTTCAGGCAGCATGACACACAGAACCAGTTCCCAGTGGCCAAAACTGGAGAAAAAAGAAAGGAAAGAAGGAATACAAGATGCTATGATGAAAGTTTGAAAAACTGAGGTAAGGTGGGTAGTATATCATATTTCTTTCCCTACCATCCTAGCATCCTAGCTGAATTTTGCTGATTACTCTCACTCCAGGGCTTGCTTGAGGTCTGAGCTATACCCATTTTCTTTTTAATCTTGTGGTTGCTACTCTCACAGCAGAGCTTCACAATTCCAAATTCTGATGGAACTGCTGAACCCAAAATAGTCCGTGGCTTCATGTGGAAAAATAAATGGCAGTTGCAGACATAGATCTTGTTGCTATTTCAATTCTCGCTCAGAAGTGTCAAGGGACTATTCTCATCTGTTCTTCACCAAAACACTGACAGGAGAGACATCCTTAGGATAACATGTTGATTTCCAAGTTGGCTCCCTGGGGCAAAATTGCAGATAGTGACGTTTGATGCTTTAGAAGGTCAGACTGATGGTTATTAAACTGAGTGCAGAGGGCCTTCCAAGTTATTAAGTAGAAGGGAGGAGATAGGACAGAGCGCTGAGGAAGCAGAACGTGGTGAGTGGAGACGGTTTTTTAAAAAGTAATCTTACAAGAGGAAAGAGGCTTCAGAGAAATTTCCAGAGAATGCTGTCTACACTTTGAACTCTTCAGAATTACTATCATTGCTGCTTGTTTGTACATAATTTTCTTCCCAAGGATCTCAAAGCACTTCGCCCAATATAAAACTCCAAGCAGTTTTCTAATGTCTAAATAAATGATAAACCATAGTCAGTTCATATATGATATTAGATAACATTTAGTAAGCCATAAATCTGAGAACAGAGATACCCAAAGCAGTGATTAATCAGAATAGGTCTGTGGGGGAGAAGAGTGAACCTCTAATTCTAAAAGCTTTTACCTGTGCTAGCTCACTGAATCCTCATAACAGTCCTGTAATCAGGTACCATTATTGTTTCCATTTTACAGAAGAGGAAACTGAGGCGAAGAAAGGCTAAATAACTTGCCTAACATTACAGAGCAGAGCCAGGTTTAAATGCAGTCCGTGTGATTTCAGAGTCTAAGCTATACACTCTGCAGCCTCTTGCAGCGTCTACATTTTTCATGTTGGAGAAATAGGGCACAGAATATCCATGATTTTTTGTTTGTTTGTTTGCAGTATCTTTCCCCTTTCAGTTTGATGGCAGAGCGTGATGGCAAGGATGCTAGCTGCTCAGGAGCCAGGAGCTCTGGATTTAGACCCAAAGCAACTGCTTTTTATTTTCTTTAAATGAATCATTCAACCACTATTGAATGGTGGAACTGAGTTCCACTTGGAACTCAATTTCTCCATCTACTGAATGACAGAATTGAATGAATGCTTTCCAATATCCTTACCATATTAATGAAGTTAATGAAATCAGTGGTGAAAAGTCTAGGTGGGTGAGTCTGAGACGGTTTACCTGGTGGTCTCTGAGGTTACTGCCTAATACCACTTCAGTAACTGACCTGACTGCCTCTCTCAGTGTAACATTAATTATATCCACCACCCCTCTGCTCCTCAATGTTTCTCTCTCTTTTTTCCCCCTCAATAATTTCTTTGACATCATCTTTCTGAGGCCTTTCTGGTCAGACTTAAGAAATCCTGACTTTTTTCTCAAAGCCCTAATCTGAGTCATCACTGCTTTGGGGGATCTCCCCTCCTTCTCAATCAGATTTATTGCTGTCTGGCACAGACTGTTTTATTCAACCTGCCTAAACTTTTTATAATTCCTCTTTCAACCCACCTAACTGTTTTTAAATTTTTCTTTCTAAACCCCCTTTTGATCATGACTTCTGCCTCATTTAAAGCAATTGATTAGCTGTTATATCCTCATTCTTCTTTCTTCTCCTACCTCTTAGAAAAGGGGAGACAGAAGCTTTTTATAGAGTCTGTGAGATCATAAGTACTTAAAAAGCAACATTTTCATATGAACTGAATTACATGATTTAAGTAGCCAGCTCAAAAACTAATAAAATTTGGAGGATTGGGAGAAGGCGCTGAAATAACATTACAAAAAAGTTTCAAGGATGAGGGACTAGGAGAGAAGGAAGCTTTAAAGGCTATGAGATTTAAAGTTCAGAGGTTACAGCTGGCGGTACAATATATGTTAATTAAATTCATAGTCATGTGTGGATTAAATTCACAAGTTCCAGAAAAGCCTTGTTCCCCTTGTTGCTATAACTTCATTCTTACTGCAGACTTCAGCATCTTTCCGTCAAAGTAAAGCATGATAACAAGAGGAGATGCTAACTGATTTTCTTACTGCTGACTCACAGAGGTTAGTTTCAGCAGTGATTAACTAATGAGAAGAACAAATCTGTATCCCCAAAAAGAGATGGGGAAAAATCCTGTTCAAGTGTTAGTGCTTCCTTTTAAATGCTTAACAACCATTCTGGAGGAACTCAAAGTGAATTAACAATGCTCAGACTGGATTGGTGCTGAATGACAGCTGCGCTAGGTTTATGAATTGCTTTCTGTGGTTTTGAAAAATAAATTTGATCCTCTTAGTTAGTAAAAGAAGCTGAAGTATAATCCCTGTGAAGGGAAAATTAAAACAACTTACTTATCTTTTATTCTATTGTTGGGTTTTTGTTACTGATTTTATTTGGTTCCTATTACTGAGAGGGGCTTCCCTGGTGCCTAGACTGTAAAAATCTGCCAGTGTGGGAGACTCAGGTTTGATCCCTAGGTTGGGAAGATCCCCTGGAGAAGGGAATGGCCACCCACTCCAGTATTGTTGCCTGGAATTCTCCAGGACAGAGGAGTCTGGTTGGCCACAGTCCATGGCAAGAGTCAGACACAAGTGAGCAACTATTGTGTTATATTACCCAGAGATGGCTAATTCTCATATCTTAATTTGAGACTGCACTTTCTGTCCGCTCACCTCATTTTCCAAAATGGTCCATTTCATACTTGAAGAAAAGGTTGTTTTCCGTCTAGAATGGTTCCAGATTCAACAAAATGCCTATCTTGTCCCAGTTTCCCCATCATTTTCTATATCCAAATGACCCTAGATATAGCTTTTGAACTTGGGAGATGATTTTTTATGCCTATAGGCTTGAGTGAGCGGTTTCTGTCCTTTGCTGATGACATGTAAGAAAACAAAAGCCTCTCAGCTGCCCCCAGAGGCCAGAGTTTCCCTGTGCTCCTGCCTCATCCCTATTCTAGAGAAATCTCTCAGTGCAGCTTAGAGAGTCCTGCAAGTTGAACAGAATTCCCTTTCCATGGAGAATCTCAAGCCAAATTGCTGATCTCTTTTATTCATGTTCTGTACAGTTTCAAAGAATAGTGACTGACAAATTGTGAAGCAGTATATTTGTTAAATTTTGCTGAGGTTGGTCTGACAGCTAGTTAGAGGCAAATCACACGGCAGCATAGACAGAAAGTAGAGAGAAATAAATGCCAGTAAATCTGCTAGGAAGAACACTGGCAAAAGGTTTCAATATGCAATAGTTCCATCGAGTGAATTTTTTCATTTTCATAGGAAAGTCCATTATAACTTCATTATAATACTAGAAAGCAAGATAGTATTCCTGATTTATGCTTGAGAAATTGCTGACTATATGAACTTTTTCCAATTTCAAAGTGACTATCCCTCTATTCCCTCCTAAAACATAAATCAGCTGTCATTATAGCACTCTTCACTAATTCAACAAATATTTATTGAACATCTGTCTTGTCCCAGGAAAGCAGTACTGGTTAGTGAAGATAGAGCAGTGAATAAAACATACGTGATTCTGCCTTCAGTGTATTTTCGCTGGGCATCTGTTCTTGGTGTATTTTTCTTTTAGAAGACACAATTCACCTTGAGTCCTTTTAGACTCAAGGACATTAACCCAACTTAGAAAAGCATTTGGCTCTCTGTCCAAAATATGCAACTGATTGAAAGTTTCTACTCAGTGATCAATGTCCATGGAAAGGTTGTCATCATAAGCAGAATGTAAATTAAGAACCATCCTTAGCCGTCTAGGAACTTAGTAAATATCTAAGATATGCCTGTGTGCACATTTGTCTCTGTGTGGCAACAAATTAGGATATCACTAAATGTCCTTTATATTCCTGTTATATTGCAGTACCCCAATCTCTCCCTATATAGACCATTCCCCACCACTCATGGGGAGAATAGGTCAGGCTTCAAGAAACATAGTATTTCCTAGGCCAGAAAACCTAGTCCCAACTATAAAATTCATGGCACAAAGTAAGAATAGAGTGACTGAGAAAAACAGCAACATCTTTTAGGTGACAGTACCTCCCAAGCCAATCCACTCCCCTCCTCTGAAAACTCCCTTAAACAAGTTTCAAAGATTCAGGAATACACAGAAGAATGTAATGATCTCCCAGCTCTTGCTTTTCAGAATCTACCTCTTCTTACCAATAAGCAATGCCCCCATCTTCCTTATAAGATTTATCACATTGCTATGTAATTATGTACTTGTGAATTTCTCTACCTTAACAGACTATAAAGGTCTTTGAGACCAAGGGCAGTGTCTTAACCATCTTTGAATCCTCAGCACTTGTAACAATTCCTGTCACACACCAGGTATACAGGAAAAGAATGAGTGAATGGGGATGCCAGCTACCCCTTTGCAGAGAATTCTACCACTGTAAGTAATTTTTTCTTTTATTGATCAGATATGATGATCAGAACAACTCAGAAATACAGATTCACCCTAAATGTTGGAATAAAATTGTGTCCTAAAGAATTACGTTTGTTCATCCCAACTAGCTGCCAAAGTTTGGCAAATAATTAATTTTTCTGACCCACTGTTTTATCACCTATGAGTCAAGAGTTAAAATGCTAATGACGAATCAGAAGAATCTCAAGAAAAACATTACTAAAAGTAGGTTTATATTCAGATATGAAAAACCACTGAAGAACATGAAGGATATTGCCTATGAGTGATTTAGGCCAGTTTCACATATAAGGCCAAGCTGTTTAACATAGATAAGCTGTTGAAATTCTTTACTTTCCGTTAGGATAGAAAGGATATTTTTGCTGCCTCTCTTCGCATGTTTACTGAGACATACAGTCAGTGGAGATAGATCGGTGGCTTCAGCTCACTCTTGTTTTTGAGGCCACGCATTTTGCTCGCTTCTGTGATGGAGTGGTGGCCTGGTATATAAGAACTCTCCATGTTGAGTTAACTTCTGAGAAAATGTCCTCCAAACACAATAATTTCTAAGTTGTCCTTTCAAACATCCAGTGTCCTCTTGCATAGGAGAGAAAAATAACCTGAGACATGATGTGGTAAATAAGTCCCATTTATCATCCACCTGCCAACACAAGACTCAGCTTTGATCTCCAGGTCAGGAAGACCCCCTGGAGAAGGAAATGGCAAACCACTCCAGTATTCTTGCCTGGAAAATCCCATGGACTGAGAAACCTGGCAGGGTTGCAAGACAGTTGGACATGACTTAGCAACTAAACAACAACAATCATTAAGAAAAAGCCGTTACCAACGCAGCACTGAATTTTGCATGCCCCGCCCCCGCCCCTGCCAGTCCTCTTGAGACAAGTCTAAAACCACTGAGCAGTTACTCTGTGCCCTACCTTCCCCAACTGAGTGGAGGCACCACTTATTGGCCACCAGAAAAAAGTAACTAACTTGTTGCATGCCCATAGTAGCTGTGCTAGACCTTGGCATACGTTATCTCATTTAATTTCCATGGCAACCTTAAAAGTCTTTGGAATTTTTGTTTCTCTGACTGCAAAGCCCATGCCTTTCCCTACCACCTTATGAATTTTCTCATGAGTCGTACCCAATACATTGAGATCTTCTTTTAGAAAATGTGCTCTGAAAAAAATAAATAAATAAATAAATTTAAAAAAAAAGAAAATGTGCTCTGATGTACAGAACATGAGTCAGCAAAATCCGAAGAATTCTGTCCTCTGGACGAAAAAGCTCAGGTGAGATATGGTGATGCGCGCTACCTGGAGAAACTCATCGAGCACTGAATCAAGTGTCAGAGGGCTGCATGCCTAGCCCATCCCTGCCGCTTCAGTTACATCATCCTGACCAACTTGCCCAGCTTGGGCTGAGCCTCAGTGTTCTGTCTGTATGAAGAAAGCAGCGGCTGCCTTGCATGCGTCTTATGATGCTATGTGGCGCTGAGCTTGTGGAGTATCGTCACCTCCCCCAGGGAAAGAAGGACCTGCTGTCACCATGTTCCGCTGTCCACCATTTGCGGTGCCAGACATCCGGTGTTCTTTATCGCAGGCCACGTAAAGGCCGTGTGCTTCTCTTCCTCTTTGTAGTGTGGGTGTTGCTTACGGAAACAACAGGTCATACCACCACATTATTCTTTTATCCTCAGCAGCATGCACGATAAAATGGGAAAACGTGTCAACAGTCTTTGGTTTTTCTATTTGTGGAAGGATTTTTCAAATGCTTTTGAATAGCACCTCCGCTTCGGGAATGGCTTTGTGAGTCTCAGGATAGCTTTTGGAAATGAAGAAACTCGGGCTATGCTTTATCAAAGCACTGGTCCCCTCTTGCTTAAGGCCTTGGGTGTTAAGGCCCTTGAATTAGAGATGATATGCAAAATTCCCTGCTCTGCTTTAGCTTAAGAAAACATAATTTGCTGTAAGTTAGTGAACTGTTGCTGAAGCTACGTCTGTTGGCTTCATTTTGTATTGAGTGTTAATATTTTTGCTGGGGACCATTGGGCTCCGTATTAAATATTGTACGTGGGCAAGTGTGTTTTTGTATATGCACATAATATATAGGCAGAGAGGTACAAACACAGACTCCCTTGTGGCCAGCTCCAGGGACGAGATTCCTTCATGCGTCACCTCATCAAAACCTTTACCTTTATTCATGAAAACCAATAAATATAAAATCAAATCTATAATAGAACAAGTCATGTGAACTACAAAAGGTATGCTCCAGCCTGCTTTCACAGAATGATTTCCCTCCAAAGTTGGGAAATGCTCCCAAACAATTCTCTATGCAGCAGCGACCTTACATTTTGGGGGAATTCTTGCAAATTGAGACTCACAAAAGGAGGAAAGGCTTCAGAGATAAGTGTACTCAGGCACAGCAAGAATATGTTGGGTCCCGGCTTCCCTCTTATCCCTCCCAAGATGCAGAACATGCCTCAGAAGATTTGCAGCTTGGAGGAGCAGAAAACGTAACCTCTCTATGGATAAGAAAAAGAAAAAGCCAAATGGAGGACTGGGCTCTACTTGCTCACTGCCTGTTTCCCATCTTACAAAGCACTTAAGTTGGGTGTTGGAAGGGCAAATCAAGGAAGGAGTGGAGGGCATGGTGGAAACTATCTTCCCAAAGAGTGAAGGTCCCCATTTTAAGGGATGAGGGAGGAATGAACAAGTCTGAGAGGCAGAGAATGGATGCTCCTTCCACACAGCTAATAAGAGAGGAAACTTGAGTTTTCAGATCCCAAGCGCAATACTGCTGACCCTCCACAGTCATTGCTCTTTACTCTGGGACACTGGCTCTCAAACTGCCATCTCTGTACCAGCAACATCAGTGTCCCCTGAGTTTGTTAGAAATGCAGTTCTCAGGCCCCATCCCATCCCACCAAGTCTGAAACCTCAAGGATGGGGCAAGAGTCTTCCTGTTTCATCACTTCCAAGTGATTCTGATACATGCTGCAGTTTGAGAACCAATAGCCTTTAGTAGGTCCTTCAAGTTTTCACACTGATCTTAAATGGGGTCTGATGAGAATGAGGCATTTCCCCTGTTCTCTGCCACCCAAAAGCTGTGTGCCTAGGTATTTGGAGAGAGAAGTCCTGTCCTGGGCCCCTGGTTAGAAGTCTCCACTCACTCTTCTGACCTAGTTAATAATATGTGGATGCTATTGCCCATCAGAATGAGTTTGAAGGATGGGAAAGACAAAAGTCCACAGAATGAAGGCAGGGGTCCTGGGTGGGGAATTGGGCTCCTTTGTTGTCTTTTTCCCCCGGCAACAGTCTCTGGCTGTTAGATTCTTCCTCCCCAGACTTAGAAAGATTCACCATCTCGCCAAACAACAGAGTAGCCCCTGCTTTCTGCACTTCCAGCCTGCAGCCTCCGAAGGATACCAGAGAGGAAACAGTACCCACTCCACAAAGAATGAAGCGCTTCTCCATGCCTTTGCTTTGGGCGCCTCAATAAACTGCCACAGGTGCAAGAAGGGAGCCTGACCTTTTCCACTCATCCCGCACTGGTTTGTTTTCTCCTCTGGATCAGAGCACCAACTGTCCTTAGAAAAAGGATCCTGATGGCTCACATCAGGATCTGTGTGATTTCTGTCCTCAGCTCACACAGAACCATAGGTTTGAGCTACGGCAGAATGTACAAATGGCATTAAAAAAAATAATAACAGATGACCAGGCTCAGAGCTGAATTATTTACCAAGCCACAGGTGAGCGTTAAGCAGGACTCCAGACTCACAGTTCAGTGCCCTTCTGTCCTGTTCTTCCTTGCCAGTCTTGCCTCAGCTCTTCCAAATTTCCTCTCCACTCAGGAGATGTCTCAGTCTGTGTTTCCCTCAGAGGTCTCAGCCTTCAAATGGTGACCCAACATTTATAAAAGCATTTGAGGAGCATTTTGATTCTGAGCTGCCGGGTAGAGCATCCTAAAATGATTGGCTATATTGCTTGTGTCTATTTGGGGTTTGCACATGACAGAAAAGCCCAAATATAGGTTATTTAGGCAAAAATGGAGATGAATGGTTGCTCAAAGAGTCTGAGTAAATGTTGACCAGCCAAACCATGAGAAGGACAGAGAGGTTGCTGGAGTTCAGGAACCACCCAAACCTAGTGTTTAAGCACCTCCAAGGCTCTCCTGCTGCCTCGTGGCAGTGCTTCCGAGGCTCTCCTGCTGCCTCGTGGCAGTGCTTCCTTCTGTGCGCTGACTGCACTTTCTCTCCTTGAAAAGTCAGCTCCTCTCTCCGTACACCGGAAACATGGATGCCTCGTTTGTGCTCCCTGCACGTCCACTATTGAAAACGGTCTGCCCTCTATTGTCTCTACCCCATGTTAAAAGATCTCAGAACAGCTCTGGCTGGTGCAGCTTGGGCCAGGTGCCCAGCTTATGTCGACTGATTGTGAGTGTGAGCATCATGCAGGATTGTGTTTTATGTGCTGGAGCCACACAGTGCGGTTGAGGGGAGACCAGGTTCAGGGTCGGTATGATAAGCCGCAGTGTGTCCTACATGCACAGACTTGATTTTTATCAGGTCACTTACCAAACCTGGAGAACCCCATGGACAGAGAAGCCTAGCAAGCTACGGCCCATAGGGTTGCAAGAGGCAGACACGACTTAGCGGCTAAACCAAACCAAACCAAAACCAATATTTAAAGACTTTTTTTTTTACAAATTGCTTCCTGTGATATGACCTAATTTTTTAACTTCATGACAGCTCTCGAAAGGAAAGTGATTTATTTAAAAAGTAACCATTTTGTGGCTATGCAAACTGAGGCATCAGAAATTTGACTGCCCTGGGAAACATGAGCTACCTACTTAAGGTGATGACAGTGCCAGCTCAAGGAAAAGGACTGATCAGATGGCTGGTTTTGCTTTTAATCCATGGTTAACAAGCTAATGACCCCTAGGCTTAATACTGTCCACAGACTTGCTTTATTGGGCCAATGCTGAGTTTGCAAACACTTTAAATCTGAGTGCCTTAACACAGAGTATTTCTGTTTCAATTTGCCACAGAGCCTAGCACTGAATGTCTTTATATACCGGCTTCAATTCACACATCTATTATTTTCCCAGCCTGTAAGGGCATTTGAGTTTGTTTCTACTACCTAAAAGTAGTGGTTTTCTTGGTGATTCTATGACCCTGTCAGAATCAGATACAGCTAGAACTTTCCTGGGTTATCTTTTCCTAGTCTTCATAAGTGATGTTAGTATTTGGAGACTAGATTGGTTGTATTAAATAGGCCAACCAAGGTTTTTTGTTTTTGATTTTTAATCTGAATAGAGTTAGCTTCCCCCCCCCCCCCCCCCACTGACCCTCCTAGCAATCTAAGGAAGTCTTTGGATCCCTTTGCAGGGTGATATGTTTTAATGTATGAAATGGAATACTTAGGATTTCATAGGAAATCAACTAAAGTATAGCTATCAAAATATTTAAATTGTGGGATAGCAATATATAATCTTTTAAGTATTAAGTAACAATGTTTGGTCCAATAACTACCATAGTTTCATAGTGGTGCTGAGAATATAATATTCTGACATATTTTCAACAGCTGTAAAGTAATATGAAAACATCCTAAGATTTCTACTGGTGACTCATCAGGGTTTGCACCCTCCTGGTGGTGGGGTGGGAGGAGGCTGATGGAGGGAGCAAGGGGGGTCTACATGCCATCTAGGTACCAGTGACAGCTGGGAGACCCTGAAGCTGTTAGTCTTTGTTATGAAACAGTTTACCTTAAAACTTAGTAGTTTGAAACAGCAACCATTTCTGATCACTTATGGGTCTATGGGTGACCTGGGTGGTTTCTTATTCAGCTAGTAGATTGGTTAGGGTCCTGTTGGTCCGTGATGTCTTCACTTCTGTGAATGGTGGTGGGTCCTGGCTCTTGGCTGGGGCAGTAGGAGTGACTGGACCACATATCATCCAAAAACAGCATGAGAGGGCAGGCCACCATGTTTCACATTTCCCAAGTCCATTGAGGCCACGTTCACTATCATCCCATTGGCCAAAGTAAGTCACGTGGCCAAACATACAGTGAGGGGCCACCCAAGGTTGTAGATAGCAAAAGGGGAATTATTTCAGCCATTTTTATAAAATTATCAACCACAACCCCCAACAATCTTGGGAGCATAAGTCACAGAAACCACTCCACCACCACAGGCTGGGCTCTAGGCTCTGCCTGTCCATCTGGGGGCTTCCACTAATTTCCACAAACCAGGGAACTTGGGCATGTGTGATTATGACCCTGTCACCTTGTAGGCCTCAGTCCCTTCCTCAGCCTCAGAGTCAGAGCCCTTGGCCTAAGCTTGGATATCCTTGAGTCAAGAAGGCACTGTAACCTTTTACTGCATCTCTCCAAGGTGGCCAAGAAATCACAGAGCCAGATGTCTAGTCAATTCAGGAGGCAAAGGGAAAATTTTCTGCTCTGAACATTGAGGATGAGTAAGCATTTCTGTGCTCCAACTGGAGAAAAACATCAGTTTCTTACTGTTTTGTGATGATGTTCCTTTATCTGAAATTTCACTTGGGCTTGTCTCAGTGAATTTGTATTTGAAGTTTTTTCTTTGTCCTTCCAGAAGTCTCCTCTGTATAAGAAAACCCTGCTTTGTCCTCTAATTGCAAAAGCTCCCCATAACGGTAGAAGCAGCCCTCAGACAACCCACTATCCAATGAGGGCTTTGGAAATGGGAACCCGAGGGAGGAGGCAGTGGGAAAAACCCTGAAGGCTTTTCAGCGGTGCTGCTGCACCACGGAAAACAAGCCAGATACCTGCATCGGGACCTCACAGCAGCCCCACCAGAAACTTCATCTTAGCTCTTCTGCAGATTAGCAGGGGATGTCTGGCTCACCCCACTTTCTGGTCAGGCACTTCCAAAGAGTATCCTGAAACCTGGCTGTTGATTTTCTCAAACCACTTCAGATGGCAGATGGCAGGCTCCTGAGGATAAGACCCCAGGCAGAAGAGCTGTCCACTTGTTCAGTCTTGCAGCAGCTTTAGTTTACTGAACCCCCAAAGTGAAAAAGGAAAATGCAAAGGCTTCTAAAGGTTTTCATCGGAATGCTCTCTTAGGTAGTGTCCTCCTAGAAGCAGAGTCCGGGAGAAGGATGCCACACTCTATTTGGGAGGTGATCCTAGGAAGCAGGGTGGTGTGCAGGGAGGCTAGCTCAAATGGGAAGGAAGCCAACCCATGGGGCATCAGAGAGCAGAGTGCTGCCTGCAGGGGTTCATTCCCGGCAGGACCTCTCTCAGAAGGAGCGTACAATATGCCTGAATTGCCCCACCTGAAGGGCATGGAATCTGGGAGTACTTATGTATCAACTCCCATCCTTAAGTGGCTAAGTGCCACTTGCACCCAGCCCTGCAAGATGCCAAGCTTACTCCTGAGAATGCAGAAATCCCCTAAAGCACATAGGTGCTTGTCATAGAATATAAGGGAGAGGAGAGTCCCAAGGTGATGTAGGCAGAGAATCAAGAATGACTGCTACAATTTTGCAAACTGCCATCTCCAGACACCCCAAGGGTCACAGCTGTCTCCAGCTTTGGCACATAGATATTACAACCCTTCATTTATTCAGCATCTCTGTGCTAGTCACTAAGCTAAGGTTTTTGCATACATTCATCTCATTTGATTCCCATGATAACCTACAAGGTATTATTAGGCTCATTTAACAGTTGAGAAAACTGAGGTTCAGTAAGTAATTTAAGGTCAGTAAGTTTTGGCTTGAAAATGGCAGAACTAACATTCTCATCCAGGTCTATCTTCAAGTCTAAGCTCTGTTCACGGTAACCCCTCTCTGAGGGCAGTGGGCTGTCCCTCTCATGTCCCAGGCCCCACTACCTACAATGATAAAGTGGGACTTACATTTTGGTCTCTCTAAGCTCTCTCCCACTCTCTCTAAGCTCACTACATCTTTGAATCCGTGGATCCTTAAACATTCTCCAGCCCACACCCACCCGTGATCTGTGCTCCCCCATCCAGCATCTGTCAGGCGCTTTGTCTGGTCCTGCTGCTCCTGGTTTCTTACTGAAGGAGTCGGAGAACCATTTTTCTGTGGCATCTTGTGATCTTAAGGCTGATTGCACCCATGGGCCCCAAGCAGACAGAATCAAACGGTTTGTTTTCAAGCACCAAACCAAAATGTAAGTCCCACTTTATTGTTGTTAACATTTAAAAAATAAAATGGCATGGGGTGAGGACCGAGAGAGGGAATAATTCTTTCCAGCCTGCCAGCTGGGGAGTGGGAGGGAGGTGGCAGCTCTTGCAGTCCCAGGAAGGATGCTGCAGCTGTCGGCACAGAACGTCAGTCTCCAGGTGGCAAAAAAAATAGGAAGGGGAGCATGTGGGGTGCATAATGATGGTACACAACTCCATTTTAGAACCCATATATCTGACTTCATGGGGGCCTTCCTGTCATTTTGGAAAACATTATTGATAGCACATCAGTGCTGCTCTGAAGCCAGTATTGGTGAGTGGCTGAAACTCTCCACCCTTCACCGGACAAAAACAAGATAAAGTTGGACCTGAAAGAACCCAAACTAGGGGGAGGGAGGGTCTCTGATGGAAAAGTGCCCTGGTATAGATCAATGAATGTAAATTTCATGCCATGGGTTCACAGAACCCATTTAAATGACATACTCTAAAGTGCTTTAATGGAGATAAGGAGACGAAAGCTTGGGCACCTTGGGTCATTCAGGCCTAGTTTGAATCCCATCTAAGAAACCAGCTCTAGTTGCTTCTGAACCACTCAATGTGGTGCCCCCAGGGGTGGGGTTCCATTGTAGAATCATGGAACGTTGAGCTGGAGAAAATGTTGAGAAGCCTTTGATTCAAGCCCCTCACTCACAAGTAAGGACACTTTGGGACTTTTGTTATGAGTAGAGCTTCCATGCTACACTGCAGTACCCGTAAGCCTTCCCTAAGTAGAGGTGTGGAGGGAGACAAGAGAGGGCAGAAGCCCTCTGGTCTGGAGGAGGCAGCCTGCAAACTCATAGTGGCCTCCCTAAAACCCAGGTGTAGTTCTTATCTATTGCTGTGTAACATTATTACCGCAACCTTGTGGCAGAGCATCTCACAGTCCCATGGGTTGTGGGTCTGGGCACTGGGTGGCATAGAACACCTCATGGTCCTGTGGGTCCTGGGTCTGGGCGCTGGATGGCATAGAACATCTCACGGGGCCTGTGGGTCCTGGGTCTGGGTGCTGGGTGGCATAGAACATCTCACAGTCCCGTGGGCCCTGGGTCTGGGTGTTGGGTGGCATAGAGCATCTCACGGTCCCGTGGGTCCTGGGTCTGGGTGCTGGGTAGCATAAAGCATCTCAGTCCTGTGGGTCCTGGGTCTGGGCACTGGGCCCTGGGTCTGGGTGCTGGGTGGCATAGAACATCTCACGGTCTGTGGGTCCTGGGTCTGGGAGCTGGGTAGCTGGGCTCTCTGCCCAGGGCCTCACTGGCTGCTGTCCAGGGTCAGCTGGCTGCACCTCCTGAGGGCGTCTCCCAGGCGAGTTTGGGTGGTTGGCAGTATTCAGCTCCTTGGGCTACAGGACTGAGGCCCCGTTCCCTGGCTGGCCGGCCACCAGGAGCCATTCTCAGTTCCTTGCAAGCCCCCTCGCAGGCCCTTTCAGAAAGCTGCAGTTTACTTCTTCAAAGCCAGTGGGAGAATTTCTTCAAGAAGGGCCAACCAACTCCCTGGTTTAAGGACTTTCACCTGATTAGGTCAGTCCCACCCCTAGATGATCTCAAAATCATCTAATTAAGAACCTTAAGTACCTCTGCAGGATCCCTTCACCTTTTCCATTTGACATAACCTAACCACTGGGTTGTGTGTTATCCTATCACATTCACAGATGCCCACAGCCAGTGCCCAGCTGATTACACACACAGCTTATGGTGGAATCTTCAGCACTGTCTTTTTTTTTCCCCCCCTGATGTGGACCATTTTTAAAGTTTTTAATGAATTTGTTACAATATCACTTCTGTTTTATGTTTTGGCTTTTTAACAATAAGGCATGTAGAATCTTAGCTCCCCCACCAGCGATCAAATCCATACCCCCTGCATTGGAAGGCGAAGTCTTAATTAACCACTTTACCACCAGGGAAGTCCCTTGAGTGTTGTCTTAGAATCCTTCCCCCACACTGGGGAAAGGCCAGTTCCTTTCCTATAGCCCTTCAACTGTCCATAGGCTCCTCTCCTGAGGGCACCCAGACCCACAACCATCTGCGGGCTTCCAAACGAACGACCCTATCTCGGCAGCTCAGTCTCGCTCTGAACTGGGTAATTTGGTTATTTGCAGCCTGCCTGCCAGCCCGAGTTGGGGCGCGTGCACTTTTCTGACCTTGATTGCCTGAATCCACAGTCGTTGTTCCAGAAGAGGCAAGGCCTGCCGGAGCCCTGGATGAGCAGGCAGGGGGCTCTGGAGGAATGCCTTTCAGTGTTAGCCGTTAGCAGCCCTGGGGACTGATGCAAAGGCTTCAGTAACGGTGTGGGGCCAGCAGTCAGGGCAGGCGCTGGGGTCCCTGGCGCGAGCTGTGAAGACGCCTCTGCGAAGCAGCTCTTGGGGGTGGGGAGGACGCCCCGTGGCCTCGCTGAGTTGAGCAAAGGATCTGGGGCCGCTCACCCTGCATGAGAGGGGCTGTGTGCGCTGTGGGCCCTCGGTACATGAGTCCCACCAAAGCTGAGGCGCCCCGAGCCAGGAAGAGCAGTGAGGACGTGGCCGGAGAGGGGGGGACTGGAACAGTCCTCGAGGGGCCAGTCTGGCAGAACAGTGCCATCGCAGCACAAGAGTGGCCTCTTTTTCTGTGATTTATAGGCTACCTGGTAACGCCTCCTGGGCCTCAGAGGTCGTCGGTGGGCTTAGATCCCCTCGAGGCGGTGTTGGAGCACCAAGCACCGACGCCTCAGCTCCGCTCCTTCCGTGCACTTCCTGAGCGTCTGTTAGGTGCCTAGCGCTTCTCTAGGCGAACAGGGCCAACAGAGAATGAGATGGTTGGATGGCATCAGTGACTCAATGGACATGAGTTTGAGTAAACCCCAGGAGTTGGTGATGGACAGGGGAGCCTGGCGTGCTGCAGTCCATGGGGTCAGACATGACTGAACGACTGAACTGAGATCACAGAGAAGGAAGCAGTAGCTCAGGTGTTCGGTTCAGTTCAGTTCAGACGCTCAGTCATGTCTGACTCTCTGCGACCCCATGAATCGCACACCAGGCCTCCCTGTCCATCACCAACTCCCGGAGTTCACTCAGACTCACGTCCATCGAGTCAGTGATGCCATCCACCCATCTCATCCTCTGTTGTCCCCTTCTCCTCCTGCCCCCAATCCCTCCCAGCATCAGAGTCTTTTCCAGTGAGTCAGCTCTTCGCATGAGGTGGCCAGTGTACTGGAGTTTCAGCTTTAGCATCATTCCTTCCAAAGAAATCCCAGGACTGATTTTCTTTAGGATGAACTGGTTGGACCTCCTTGCAGTCCAAGGGACTCTCAAAAGTCTTCTCCAATACCACAGTTCAAAAGCATCAATTCATCGGCACTCAGCTTTCTTCACAGTCTAACTCTAACATGCATACTTGACCACTGGAAAAACCATAGCCTTGACTAGACAGACCTTTGGCAAAGTAATGTCTCTGCTTTTGAATATGCTATCTAGGTTGGTCATAACTTTTCCTCCAAGGAGTAAGTGTCTTTTAATGTCATGGCTGTAGTCATCACCTGCAGTGATTTTAGAGCCCAAAAAATAAAGTCGGACACTGTTTCCACTGTTTCCCCATCTATTTCCCAGGAAGTGATGGGACCAGATGCCATGATCTTCGTTTTCTGAATGGTGAGCTTTAACCCAACTCTTTCACTCTCCTCTTTCACTTTCATCAAGAGGCTTTTTAGTTCCTCTTCACTTTCTGCCATAAGGGTGGTGTCATCTGCATATCTGAGGTTATTGATATTTCTCCCAGCAATTTTATTTCCAGCTTATGTTACTTCCAGCCCAGCGTTTCTCATGATGTACTCTGCATATAAGTTAAATCATCAGGGTGACAATATACAGCCTTGACGTACTCCTTTTCCTATTTGGAACCAGTCTGTTGTTCCATGTCCAGTTCTAACTGTTGCTTCCTGACCTGCATACAGATTTCTCAAGAGGCAGATCAGGTGGTCTGGTATTCCCATCTCTTTCAGAATTTTCCACAGTTTATTGTGATCCACACAGTCAAAGGCTTTGGCATAGTCAAGAAAGCAGAAATAGATGTTTTTCTGAAACTCTCTTGCTTTTCTAATGATACAGCGGATGTTGGCAATTTGATCTCTGGTTCCTCTGCCTTTTCTAAAACCAGCTTGAACACCTGGAAGTTCACGGTTCACATATTGCTGAAGCCTGGTTTAGAGAATTTTGAGCATTGCTTCACTAGCGTGCAAGATGAGTGCAATTGTGAAGTAGTTTGAGCATTCTTTCACATTGCCTTTCTTAGGGATTGGAATGAAAACTGGCCTTTTCCAGTCCTGTGGCCAATGCTGAGTTTTCCAAATGTGCTGGCATATTGCATGCAGCACTTTCACAGCATCATCTTTCAGGATTTGAAATAGCTCAACTGGAATGCCATCACCTCCACTAGCTTTTTTCGTAGTGATGCTTTCTAAGGCCCACTTGACTTCACATTCCAGGATGTCTGGCTTTAGATGAGTGATCACACCTTCGTGATTATCCGGGTCATGAAGATATTTTTTGTACAGTTCTTCTGTGTATTCTTGCCACCTCTTCTTAATATCTTCTGCTTCTGTTAGGTCCATACCATTTCTGTCCTTTATTGAACCCATCTTTGCATGAATGTTCCTTTAGTATCTCTAATTTTCTTCAAGAGAGCTCTAGTAGCTTTCTAATTCTGTTGTTTTCCTCTATTTCTTTGCATTGATCGCTGAAGAAGGCTTTCTTATCTCTTCTTGTTATTCTTTGGAACTCTGCATTCAGATGCTTATATCTTTCCTTTTCTCCTTTGCTTTTTGCTTCTCTTCTTTTCACAGCTATCTGTAAGGCCTCCCCAGACAGCCATTTTGCTTTTTTGCATTTCTTTTCCATGGGGATGGTCTTGATCCCTGTCTCCTGTACAATGTCACGAACCTCCGTCCATAGTTCATCAGGCACTCTATCTATCAGATCTAGGCCCTTAAATTTATTTCTCACTCCACTATATAATCATAAGGGATTTGATTTAGGTCATACTTGAATGGTCTAGTGGTTTTCCCTACTTTTTTCAATTTAAGTCTGAATTTGGCAATAAGGATTTCATGATCTGAGCCACAGTCAGCTCCTCGTCTTATTTTTGTTGACAGTATAGAGCTTCTCCATCTTTGGCTGCAAAGAATATAATCAGACTGATTTCAGTGTTGACCATCTGGTGATGTCCATGTGTAGAGTCTTCTCTTGTGTTGTTGGAAGAGGGTGTTTGCTATGACCAGTGCGTTTTCTTGGCAAAACTCGATTAGCCTTTGCCCTGCTTCATTCTGCATTCCAAGGCCAAATTTGCCTGTTACTCCAGGTGTTTCTTGACTTCCTACTTTTGCATTCCAGTCCCTTATAATGAAAAGGACATCTTTTTTGTCCTTCATAGAACCGTTCGACTTCAGCTTCTTCAGCGTTACTGGTCGGGGCATAGACTTTTATTACTGTGATATTAAATGGTTTGCCTTGGAAACGAACAGAGATCATTCTGTCGTTTTTGAGATTGCATCCAAGTATTGCATTTCGGACTCTTTTGTTGACCATGATGGCTACTCCATTTCTTCTGAGGGATTCCTGCCCACAGTAGTAGATTTAATGGTCATCTGAGTTAAATTCACCCATTCCAGTCCATTTTAGTTCACTGATTCCTAGAATGTTGATGTTCACTCTTGCCATCTCCTGTTTGGCCACTTCCAATTTGCCTTGATTCGTGGACCTAACATTCCAAGTTCCTATGCAATATTGCTCTTTACAGCATCGAAACTTGCTTCTATCACTAGTCACATCCACAACTGGGTATTGTTTTTGCTTTGGCTCCATCCCTTCATTCTTTTTGGAGTTATTTCTCCACTGATCTCCAGTAGCATATTGGGCACCTACTGACCTGGGGAGTTCCTCTTTCAGTATCCTATCATTTTGCCTTTTCCTACTGTTCATGGGGTTCTCAAGGCAAGAATACTGAAGTGGTTTGCTATTCCCTTCTCCAGTGGACCACATTCTGTCAGACCTCTCCACCATGACCCACCTGTCTTAGGTGGCCTCACAGGCATGGCTTAGTTTCGTTGAGTTAGACAAGGCTGTGGTCCTAGTGTGATAAGACTGACTAGATTTCTGTGAGTATGGTTTCAGTGTGTCTGCCCTCTGATGCCCTCTTGCAACACCTACCGTCTTACTTGGGTTTCTCTTACCTTGGGTGTGGGGTATCTCTTCACGGCTGCTCCAGCAAATCCACAGCGGCTCCTTACCTTGGACGAGGGAGGCGTATCTCCTCACCGCCCCTCCTGACCTTGAACGTGGACTAGCTCCTCTAGTCCCTCCTGCGCCACCCAGCCACCGCTCCTTGGATGTGGTGTCGCTCCTCCCAGCCGCCGCCCCTGACCCTGGACTCGGGTAGCTCCTCTCGGCTGTTCCTATACCGTCGCAGCCTGGCACTCTCAGCCACTGCCCCTGATCTCGGAGGTGGGGTAACTCCTCTTGGCCACCACTCTGGGAGCATGGGGTCCTCCCGGCTTCTGCCCCTGACCTCGGACGTGGGGTAGCTCCTCTCGGCGGCGCTAAGTGCGCCGGTCGCAGCCGCCCACACAGAGTCACCTTAAGGCAGCTGCCCCTTTGACTTTACCCAAAAGGAAGTAGCTTTACTGCTCAACTCCTAAAAGTGTGAATCCGTGGTATCCAAAACTTGTCTGCAGATCAGAATTCTGGTGGCTCTTATAAAAATTCCAAAGCTCAGGCCATGTCTTAGAGCAACCAAGTCACAATTTCTGGAAGCATTTTAAAATAAACTTTTTATTTAGGAATAATTTTAGGTTTACAGACAAATCTCAAGGATATTACACTGCACATCCAATTTCTCTTGCTGTTAACATCTTACATTTTCACATTTTACATTTGACACATGGTATATTTGTCACAACTAAGAAACTGACATTACTATTTATGGAATTCCGGATTTTATTTGGATCCTACCAGCTTTTTCATTAACGCTCTTTTCCTGGTTCAGGATCTAATCCTGGTACCACATTGCACTTAGCTGTTATGTCTTCCCCACGTCCTCTGATCTGTGGTGGTCGCTCCATCTTTCTTTGAGTTTTACGAACCTTGGTAGTCTTGACGAGCATTGCCCTATATCCCCCAATCTGGGTTTGTGTGCTCTTGCTCTTAGCTTTAGACTTGAGTTACAGGTTTTTTGGAAAGAATATGGCAGAAGCGAAGTGTCCTACTCACCACCTCCTGTCAGGAGGGACAGTAAATCCATGTAGTATCACTGGTGAGGTCTACTTCAGGACTTGCCAAAGGTGTGTGAATGCGTGCCCGGTCATTTCAGTCGTGTCTGACTCTGCAACGCCATGGACTACAGCCCACCAGGCTCCTCGGTCTATGGGACTCTCCAGGCAGGAGTACTGGTGGGGGTTGCCGTGCCCTCCTCCAAGGGATCTTCCCAACCCAGGAAAGTTGAACCCTCATCTCCTGTGTCTCCCGCTTTGCAGGTGGGTTCTTTACTGCTAAGCCCCTGGGGAAGCCCACTTGCCCAAGGCAGAGCTTGGCAAGTCTCTCCCTGCAGAGTGACTATTTTTCCTTTCCATATGCTTATGTTAGAAACTTATCACTGAATCTAGCCCATCCTTAAGGAGTGTGTGTATGTGTGTGTAGTACCCAGACCGCACTCACCAGCAAGAACCTGAGGGGCACACTTCCATGACCACCATACTGCCCTCCTCTCTTTGCCTTAGTTCCCAGTCACTATCATGCAAACTTCTTAAATGATCCAGGACTTGGCATACTCCTCAGAGCCCCTGGGACTGAGTCAGCACTTCCTGGCTATGTTACCTTGGGCAAATTGTTTAGTAACCTCTGAGCCTCAGTTTCCTCATCTGAAATAAGAGTATTAATATCTATTTCTAAGATTTATTGTAAAGATTCCATCAGATAATGCCTATAAAGTTTTGACTACAGTGCCAGATACAGAGCAAATATTCCATAAATGTTAGGTACCAACCGTAGTAGTAATAATAGAAGCAGTAATGCCTTCCTTACTCCACCCGTGTGCATTGGACATCTAGTACCACAACAATTTATCTCAGTGATGAAAACCAATAAATTGGAACTTATATTTGAAAGGAATGTATTAAACAATTCATTCCGTTCTGTTTCTATATTAAATGAATGCTTGTTTAGCATTTACCTTCTGCCAGGCACTGTTCTAATCATTTGCATAAACATTAACTCATTTGGTCTTCAAAAAAAGCCTATGAGGTAAGAACTACTCTTAACCCCATTTTATAGATACAAAAAACTGAGGCACAGAGAGGTTAAACAGTTTGCCTAAAAGGGCATGGCCAGAAAGTGGCAGAGCCAGGATTTGAACTGAGGTCTGATTTTGGAGTCCATACTTATAACCACTACAGTATTTTAAATAGTACTGTCAAAAGTATGGAGTGTTATGAGACTGTTTAAAATGGGGCATGGCCTGGTCGGGGAAAGGGACTCCATCAGGAAGTGTGCCTGTGAAATCTTGGGTAAACTTATACCAGGAAAGTGAGTTGGGAGTGAGATAAGGGAAGGAGAGCAGAGATGTATGCTAAGATTTGGTTCTCTCCAAGGCCATTTGACGTTAAGTATCCTTTACACAGGAAGTCTCTTTCTTATTGCTTTCTCAATTCTTGAATATGCACTTGGGAAAATTCAGCAGGTCTTTGATGTTAAGCAGATGTTAGGAGAGGGGAGGACACTGCTTTCAATAATTCAAACTGGTGGTCAGTATAAAAGAATCTGGACCATCCAAAACACATCCTTGTGCTCTGTCTTGCACGCTTAAGAAAGTCAATCTGTCTTTCATTTTTATGTCAAGAGTTTGGTAACACAAAGGAAGCTTCTGATTGTGAAAACTTAGGTTAGCTATATTTCAGGAGAATGAATATTCTCTTAAATTTGCGAGTCTAAAGAAAGTATTATTTCCTGGATAGGGTGGGTTTCTGAGTACTGCCAGGGCCTCATCCCGAGTATGTCTCCAGACCCATGTTCTTGCACCTGGACTCAGCTACAAACTTCTTGGCGACAGAAATGCTATCCTACTTATCATCCACACACACGGCACTGACAATTCCCACACAATTGGTGCTTCGTACATATTTTTAAATGAGTTTATAATTAAATAGACTCATGAATAAGTCTGTTTGTTTACTTACCAGTGCAGCCTATTTGAAGCCTCAGAAGCACATGTAAATCATAAGCTGCCTTTTCTCTTATCCTTTCTTGTCCCTGTGTAAAATCATCTTTCTGCTTCCAAATTTGGCAGGGAATAGAAGTATATTAATTCACATCATGACTGAAATTTTAAACATGCCTTTACCTACATCTGAGACTTCAAAGCTTCATGCCCTTCAGCCCAGGTAATGAGTATCCTCGAGGTTTGGCATTATTTAGTGGAGCTCATTGGAATTCATCTTACACTTGACTGTGTTGATTCCACTTCTTTCTGAAGCCTGCTGGGAAAATGCAGAATTCTAGGGCTTTCACAAGGGTCATGTTGATTCTGAACTGATTCTGAGCAGTTATATTTCACAGATAGAGTCTTACTTGAATTTTCCTGATTGAGAGCAAAAAAAAAAAAACCAAAAAACATGGGTGGTGGGCATGTGATGTGTGTTCTGTGCACATCTGTCCATGTTTGTGGGGTGGGCATAGGAGGTGGAAGAAAAGAGGTGAAAATGACTGACCGGTTTATTGAGAGGGAAAACAGTTCGTACTTGCAAGGTTTTTAGTGAACATTGCATGATCAGCTGGACCCAAGAAATTTTAACTTTTGGCTGAACCATAGAGAAGAGAGAAAAGAGGTAAACCACCTTGACAATGGCAGGTGTGTCTAGGGGGATGCTCTTCCTACCCACCATGCCCAGAATCTCCACCAGTCCCCCAGCTGTCAGCCACAACACTCACTGAACTCAAGTGAAAAGTGTGTGTGCTAGGAAACCTCGCTTTCCAGACAAGTCTCCTGAACTTCCTACCAAATCACCACTTTTTCAGCCATAAAGAATTTCATGGGCTCTTTGAAATCCATAAAGAGTGGATATGCTAAAAGTGTCCCTATAAAGAGAAAGGTGAGGATAGAAGAGGCAAATCGATCAATACCCATCACGAATATTCATTTTCCAGAAGCTGCTCACCAGGCCCAAGTGCAACATCCTATTAGGGCTCACATTATCAGCCCCATGCAGTATTTGTTGACCATCTGCCACATCCTAGGCACTGTCCTGGCATGTGGCTGCCGTCTAATGTAAGGGTTAAATGGTGGGTGTTTCAGCCTCAGATCTGGGGGAAGTTATCAAATCTTCCTGTTCCTCGTTTTCTTCACTTATCAGATAGGGAAATGATAACGGAGTTGCTGTGGAGAGTATCACATTTTATTTTCCCAGCTTCATTCTTCCTGTCCTGGCCCACAACGTCAGTATTGTCTTTCAGACCAAGCTAGATATTTAACTGGAAATAAATTTCAGCTTCAATAGAGAAAAAGGTTAAGAATAGAATGGCTGGTTGTTCCTGAAATGCCATATGAAAAATTTATATTAAGTCAGGCTTCTTTTTTTCCTCTTGGCCTATTTTCTTTTATTAAGGATGAGAAGACAGCACCTTCCATTACTGACGTGACTTCTGAGCATATTTTATTTCTGCTCTACTTGCTGCCTGCTGCTTACTCATCCTGATAGTACCACTATCTTTAAAACTCCTAGCATAGAAGGGTAAAAACAAAAATGATTTCTGGGCATGGAGAGAAGAATAGGATGATGGCACTTAGTAAACTCGATGTGTACCCAGTATATCAGTTAGCATTTTCTGGGTAACAAATAGCCCCCTCAAATGTAGTGGCTTCAACACCATTTATTTAGCCTATGATTCCGAGTCAGTAGTCTGGGTTGAGTTCAGTTGGGCAGTTTTTTTGCTCGTGGTTGGGCTCACTCTATGGTCAGTTGCTGGGTCAGCTGGGTGCTAGTTGGTCTAGAGTAGTCTTAGCCGAGATGGCTTATCTCTGTTTCACATGGTCTATCTTATAACCCACTAGGCCAGCCTGAGTTTGTTCACCTAGTGGTTGCATGGATACAAAGAAGTATAGAAGTCACCCCAGTCCAATCGATCATCTGAAGGCCATGCCCATGGGTAATGAGGCCGAGGATGTTTTTCTTCATGATAGACTGCACAGGAATGAGCAAACTCATACATGTGTGCACATGTGCAGAAGCCAGTACAATATATGCTTGGCTCTAAGGATAAAGAGACCCATGAGGACCCAGATAATACTCCACAGCCAACCCAACACCTCATCCAATTCAGTTGTTAACACTTTCTCTCCTTTAATGCATATCATTTATTATAATGTTGCTTCTGGTTATAAAAACAAATAATTTTAATTGCAGGAAAAGTATGTCAAGAAAAGTATAAAAAAGAAAGTCAACAATGATCTCACAGTCCAGAAGCAATAATTAAGTAATAATTATAACTAATTATTTATTATATATATGCAAGCTCTCTGATAACCAGGCATTACTGTGAGATGTGGAGGTTGTTATTCATTATTAGTTATATAGTGTTACATTGTGTGTGTGTGTGTGTGTGTGTGTGTGTGATTTCTGTAGTTATTCATTCATTCATTCATTCATTTAGTCCTTTCTTTGGGGAGGGGCTCAGCGGGGAAGCCCTGGGATGCACAGTGTTATGAGCCCCACTCCCAGCAGCCTCTGGTTACTGATACTTAAGGGACTGTCCCCATCAAAAGAGGTGAAAGAAAAAAATTGAACAAAAGTTTTGTCTTTTGAAGGTACAGAAGGGAACCTGCTCTAGCACCTTCTCTGCTGTTTTTTGTTTCTCTGGATTTCTATGGGGGAAAAAACGAAACCCTCCCTGTGGTTGCCAGGGCATCATTACGTGCTGACTGCGTGGAGTGTGGCTTCTGTAGCCATATGTGATCAGCTCATGGCTTTCTGGATGCCTGCCCTTACTACTCAAAGTGTGGTCCAGGGATCGGCAGAACCACTGGGCAGCCTGACAGAAGGCAAATTCATAAGCAGCACCCCAGACTCACTGGACTAGAATCTCTGTGGTTGGAGCCCAGGAATTTGTGTTTAACAAGCCCTCCTGGTGATTTTGACACAGCTATTCTTTTAGAAGCTCTGGTGTTCTGAGAACTCTGTAGAATGGATTGATTTGCTCCCCAAGGAAGATAACTGATCTGTGGAGAGTTTTGTGTTTGCTCACCTAGTGACCCTCAGGATCACCTCTAGAGCTTATGAAAACGTAATTTTGGGGGCTGCATGCTCAGAGACTCCAGTTCAGCTGGCCTGGGGTGGGGCTCGTGAGTTTGTATTCCCAGCGAGTCCCCTAGGGCTGCGATCCTGCCAGCCCTAGATCACATTCCAACTGGCACGGCTTTAGCCAACACCCTTTTCCAAAAAAGAAACTGACCTCAACTTTCAAGAACTTTTTGAGGTCTCTGATTCTATGGTTACCTTTTAAAAGGATATTTTCTTGATTTGGGACTCAGAAAACCACTTATTTTTAAAACATTTTTTAACCAAAGTCTGTGGCATCATCGACTCAAAAGGATATGAGGTTGATCTAACTCTGGGAGATAGTGAAGGACAGGGAAGCCTGGTGTGCTACAGTCCATGGCATTGCAAAGAATCAGATACAACAGAGCAACTGAGCGACTACAGAAACTGTTTTGAAATAGAGCTAGTTCTGGTGCCCAGAGGCATTTCTGAAAGAGCTGGCTAAGTCTAAGTGAATAGAAGGGTGCAAGTTACAGAGTCATAATTTCATGTTCTGGGAACTTTGATGGCCTTCCAACTGGTTTCATTGGAAGCAGAATCCCTGAAAAATATGGCTGGAGCTACATTTTCTGGGCACATTAGTCAGGCCCTACAATAGTGACACTTGATGGCCAACAGTGGCCTCTGTGTCTCTCATATTCCCTCCACCTTCTATGACAGAGGTCAGATAGTGTGTGTGTGTGTGTGTGTGTGTGTGTGTGTGTGTGTGTGTGTGTGTGTATGATTTCTTAAACTGCTCATTGGATTCTCCAATAAATATTAACATGCATTAATTAAGGAAATATTGCCTTCATTGGTCAAAGGAAGACTGGTGCCAAAAAACTGCAGGAAATGAGCAACATGTGTGTGAGTGTCTGCTCAGGTGTGAGAGCCCAGCGTCAGGTCAAACCAAAGCGGTTACATTGAAGGGTGCGCTCTGACCCTTGTCCTCAAAATCAGTCACTTGATGTTTTCTGTGTGCTCGCCTCACTCGAAGGTGGCTGTTGAGGACCCATGACGGGGTAGTGGAGATGTCGGTAACATAAAGAGGCCAGTGTAACATGAAGTGAGAAAACAGGACACCTAGGGGCACACAGGAGTCAGAGGGGGCCTTGGCCCGGGCTACCAGCCTCCTCCCGGAGATACCACTTGCCCTGAATTCTGAAGGCTGGCCCAATAAAGAAGGCAGGGCAGAGTCTAGAGTTGATATTGTGGCAAGTGAAATCACAGGGATTTGGAGGATTACAGTAAAAGTAGGTAAGCATTTTCATCAACCTTGCTCCTGAGGGAGCAGGGATTAATAAGTATGAGACAAATTCTTTGGAAAATGTTAAACAAACCTGCTGCCACCTCCAAAAAGGAACACATAAATAGATTTGAAAGGATCTATGTTTGCGCTTGTGATTAAAGCTGGCCAACCTTTTCCTGGGTGGCTTTTCTGTTTCCATTTTGTTATTCATGAAATCTTTCATTTCCCATCACATCCCTTTGAGGTTCTAGTGAACTGAAGAGTGGGCCCAGAAAAGCCCATTTGCCTGTAATCCCTGCCTGCTAGAAAGTGAATTTATGGAATTTTTAAGTATTTATGCAGCTACCAGAAAAAAGAAATCTCAAACCTGGGGAAACGGGAAGAAAAGGAACCTGGAGACTCAAGGCATGTATTCTCAATACTCGTGTCTGCCAGGTTATTACACCAGCACACGCCAAATACAAATGTAAGCCTTGTTTCTGCCTTGGCTTCCATGACCTTCTAGAACCACCTGGAGTTCTACCATACTTAAGTGGATAAGAAAATGGGTGCCTTAACTTACTGTCTGGAGACATAGGGATACATCGACACATTCTCAAATCACACTTGCAAGAGTTAAAGCGTGACTGTCCTCTCAGCCCATAGTAAGTATATTCTAAAGGTTGGGTCATTTATGTCACTAGTGAGAACCAGTAGGCTGGGAAAACACATTCACAGAGCATTGGAGGAATAAAGATTTATATAAACAGTTAGGAAAAGATGTTAGAATAAATGATTTCAGTTAAGTATGAAGCTGATTAATGTCTTATAGGGCAATAAAACTGTAATACTTGGGATTATCTTTTCTACTAAACAGAAACCATTTGTATCTCTATTGGACAAAAAACTCATTTGCTCAGTTGTCTATAAAGTGCCATTTAACTTGATATTCTGTTCCCTAATTAAGAGGAAATAGTGAAAATTTGGGGGGTGATGGATACAGTTATTACCTTGATCACAGTGCTGGTTTCGTGGGCAATGTACATGTGACAGTACAGTTTAAATCTGTGCATATATTTTATATCAATTATGCTTCAATAAAGCTGTTAAAGAGAAAGAGAAAAAATAGTAAGCCAAACAAAGAAACATTCCTCTATGATGTTAAACAATTCTCCAGTCTGATAGAAAAGGATGTGATCATTCTCCTTTATTTCCAAACTTTGGATAATTTTTATTGACACCAATTAAAACAACTGATTCTAGAATAAAAGAGATTTAGGTTTTGGTCACCTGCCAGTTGTGTGACCCTGGCCAAAATATTTAAACCTTCCTAAAGCTCAGGCTTTCTATCTGGAAAAAAAAAAATGAAGATTAAAAATAGCCTTCTATATAACTAGGATTGAAGGAAATAATACATGTGGAATGCTTAGCAAAATACCTAGTACATTTTATACTGAGGACTAGTCAACGTTCACTGTTTTTAGTTGCTGTTTCTAAGGAAGAAAGGGCTTCCCTGGTGGCTCAATCAGCAAAGAATCTGCCTGCAATGCAGGAGACCAGGGTTTGATCCCTGGGTCGGGAAGATCTCCTCGAGAAGAAAATGGCAACCCACTCCAGTATAGCTGAGGAGCCTGAATGAGATAATAAGACGGATAGAAAGAATACAGACCAAAAATGAGGCACCAAGAGTACTAAGAACTGCATCATCTTGACCACAGCACCTCCCTTTACCTTACGTCTCACTTCTCACCTGTGGACTAGGAGAAGAATAGATGAGCACCCAAGCTGGATCTAACTCTTAGAGTAGAACTCACTTACCAGGCCTTGGGCCAAATCCTGATGGAAGTCTGGCTTCCTCTCATCCTGGAGCTACTCACAGCTCTTAGAACTGTTGGTCCCCAAGGCTGTGTAACCCAGTGGTCAAGGGGAAAGACTGGATTCAGACTCTCTGGCTTCAGATCTCAACTCTGCCACTTGCCAGCTATGGAACCCTGGGCCATTCACTCAACCCCTCTGTTCCTTGGCTCCCTATCAGTAAAATGGAGGCAATAAAAACACCCTTTTCTGGGCAGATGCTCGCTGCTCGGTGGCCCTTGCCTTATTATTAGGGCCTTTGCATAAATGGCTAGGCAGCCAAGGGTCCTGGATGTGTCAGCAGAACTGATGAGCAGTGTTGACCTTCTCAGAGGGATGAGGGTTGAAGACATTTTTATATGCAGAACCATTTCCCTTTGGGCTCTCATTCAGTAACAGCTACAAAGGTATGTTTGTGTTACTAACACACATTGATGGCTGCATATACAATCTAATGACACTGAGGTTCTGGTGATTATGCCCAGCCCGGCACTGGAGGGAAGGTGTTGACACTGCATGGGGCCCAGGCAGGCAGGCTGCAGGGTGAGCTGGCCAGGCTTTCCCCCCACTGACTGGCAAGGATCCCCAAGCAGGATGTGCCTCATGCTCCCACAGAGCCCACAGATGGCTTCCCACCTGCTTTTGGCCAGATGACTTTTCCTTGGTTTGGGGGTATTGCTCTGCCCAGGGCTGCTGGAAGATGCATCCCCAGAGGCTCCTCCCCCAGGCACTGTGGGCCCACCATGAGATCCTGGGTCCCTTTCACCAGCTCTTTACACAGTGTCTGCAGCTTTTGCTGCTCAGACAGCCCCTGCCTTCTGCCATACAAAGAGCTGCCTGTGTATAGCCCCGTGAAGCTCGCCTCAGTCAGACAGAGTCTCAGAAATGCCTGTGGAGTCTTTGCGCCCCTCATCCAGGCAGAGGCTTTCGCCCATGACTAACTGGGGTGGGAGTCTGAAAGCCCAGCTCCCTGGCCTCAAGGCAGCACATAATCTCAGGCTGGTTTTACACTTCGGGGCTCCCTGCAGGATGAGCCTGTCTTGCATGATGACTTCCCCTTCCTCAGCCTACTTCCTCTGTTCTCTCCCAGGTCTCTGCTGAGACTCTTCCCCAGGAGAATCTTGTACACAGATTCTTGGCTCAGGGTTGACTCCTGGGAGAAATCAGTCCAGGACCACCTCTTTCTCCCTGCTGTCACCAGTATAGAAGTATCTTTCTTGTGGGGCCCCTATGGAGAAGGGTCCAACTTTTTTTTTTTTCTGTTTTATACTGGAATATAGCCAATAACCAGTGTTGTGATGATTTCAGGTCAACAGCAAAGGGACTCAGCCATGCATATACATGTATCCATTCTCCCCCAGATTCCCCTCCCCTCCAGGCGGCCACATAACATTGTGCAGAGTTCCCTGTGCTACGCAGTAGGTCCCTGTTGGTTATACATTTTAAATGTAGCAGTGTATACATGGGGAGTCCAACTCTGAAGTTCCTACAAAGTCAGGGCTTGTTTTGAGCAAGGGCCCACTCTGAGCGACTGGTTTTGTAAACACTGTGAGAGGCTTCCCTGGAGGCTCAGATGGTAAAGAATCCACCTGCAACGCAGGAGGCACAGGTTCAGTCCCTGGGTCGGGAAGATCCCCTGGAGGAGGGCATGGCACCCCACTCCAGTATTCTTGCCTGGAGAATCCCATGGTCAGAGGAGCCTGGTGGGCTGCAGTCCATGGGATTGCAGAGAGTCGGGCATGACTGCATGACTAACCCTTGGGTGCAGGAGGAGAAGCGGGCTGGGAGGCTTGGGGTCGCAGTGGGTGAAGAGCACAGCATTCAGAACACTTCAGGGGACAGATGATGTGTCCTTAAGGCAAGATGCCTTCTGCTCAGACCTGCATCACTGAGGTTTTTTTCTCATGCACGGGGAGACCCAGAGCCTCAGGAGCTTCTCCCCAAACAGGTGCAGTCTGCTCTGAGCCTCACTGATCTCGGCACAGTTTGTTCTGCTTCCCCCTTGAACTCAGCCACAGCAGGGGGTCTGGGCATCCTACTGTTTCTTCATTTGAAGTGAGGGGATGGCTGAGACATGGTGGTACTCTTCAGCCCAGCCATCTGCCAACTAAGGGTCCCTGAAGTGACCTCAGGGAAGGCCACGTCCTATGGCAAGGGAAAGACCTGGAAGTTTGCTGGGTTGAGTTTGCCAGATCACACATCCCCAGGGGCCCTCGGGTTAATGCAATGACCGTGAGCACCATCCTGCCAGGTTTCCAAATGCTGGGTGGTCTCACAAGGATGTTTTGGTGCTGGGCAGCACTTCTAAGTGCTACTTGCTCCCCTGGCCACAGATGACACCTTGAATCTCGGCAACTGTCTTTCGCTCGTATTTCAGAGGAGCAAGTAACTCCTTGATCAAAATAGAGGCTGGGTGGGGGAGGGTTGATGAGTTAGGGTAAGCTAGTCTCCGTTTCTGAAACAATAACATACGATCAACGCACACACATTTCCTCCGTCTTCTCAAGGTAATGGAAGTACACTGAGGTCAGCTGTTCCTCCTTGTAGCGCACAGGCACTAGGGGTCCGTACAATGTCTGGAAATAGATGCGTAGTGAGGGTTTCTCAGACTCAGCAAAGCTGACAGAGTGGTAATGCTGATGGAGTGCAGCTCGTTAAAGAACTGAGGAGGAAACGTCATGTGGCAGCCTGGATGGGAGGGGAGTTTTGGGGGAAATGGATACCTTATAGGTTTGGCTGAATCCTTTCACTATTCACCTAAAACTATTAAAACATTGTTAGCCTGCTATACCCCAGTACAAAAGAAAAAGTAAAAAAAAAAAAAAGAAAAAGACTGAGTAGGCAAGTCTACCTTTCTTATGATTTAATAGAGGAATTGTAAGGAATAGAAAGGAGAAATTCGGGTCCTGCACACATCAAAAATGTTTCTATGTTCTTGAGCATAATTAAAAATTCTGGGCTCCTTTTCTTTTGTGTGATATGGCTTTGATAGATTTGGTCTTCATTTCATTATTTTAAATAAGGATATTATGCACAGAACAATGAGGCTATAATTATTATAGAAATAATATTAAAAATAAATATATGTAAACAAAAATATATGAAAAGGGGTCTCACTAAATTCAGAATTGATAGTAAGTGATCAGAGACATTACATAGAAAAGCCTGTCTTCGTAGGTAATGTAAGAGTATAACTGACGTTAGAAAGGGAGAATATTTAAAGGAGAGCAGATGGATTTAGGCAGGCCTGCTATTGGCAAAGCTACAAGCTGCTTGCAGACAGATTAAAGCCATCTTAGGGAGGATGAGATTTGAGTTGCTTTTCAACACCTAAGAGTTCTCTGAGTGAGCGTTAAAACCAGAACTCGGTATCTCTAAAGCACAGTGATGGTTAGAATTGAGACAAGAATACAGTCAAAAGAGTTTGTTAGTAGTTTAAACCTTCATGAATATCTGTGAGTCTATCACCCATTACAAAGCACAGTTAACTAACCTACATATTTTATTTTATATAAATTAATAGAGAAAGAATGAATTATTCCACAAAGAATGTTGAAAAAAGGGATTGTTTGGAAACTATATGAAATTAGAGGTTTAACTGTTTCTATATACCCTCTAACATAAATTTAAGCTGGATTAAAAAGTTAAAAATAACCACTGAGACAGACTGAAAGAAAATGAATATTTGACTGTTATTAGAATATTTAAATAGCTTGTAAATAAAAAATTGAAAAGATCATCAGTTTAAAAGTATACATTGATAAGACTTTATGGGAAGCAATTTGGGTAATATGTCTCAAGTGTCTGTGAAACATTTATTTATTTATTTTGACATGTAAACCTACGCCCAGAAATCCATTATCAGGAAATAATCCAAGAAGTAGATAAAGTTTCTATGTAAATATGTTCCTGACAGTCTAACTTATAACAGGAAAACAAGAAAACAAAAGTAAAGAGCATTAAATGTCTAGGGATAAGCCCAATGAATCATAGCACACTTAAATGATAAAGCACAGTATAGTCTTTTTAAAATGACATCTGAGAAACATTTAATGTTTACTGAAAGTTTTGAAAATATAATTAATAAAAGGAAAAACAGGATGATATATATCATTATACTTTAACTGAAAAGTAAACTTGTTTATAGACATACATACATATATGTCGATTCTAAATAGTTCAGTGGTTCTCAAACTTCCTGCAATTAGAATCACCCAAACAGATTTAATATATCCTCCTGTCTAGATCCATTCTCAGAGAATCTCATCGAATTGCTCTGCAGTGTTGCCCAGACATCTCAATTTTTTTAAGTTCTATAGGAGACTAATGTGCCTCCCGACCCACCTCAGATTTGAGAAACTAAAAAAAAACACACAAAAAAAACACTCCTTTTCACTAAGCATACCAGGAGAAAGCACTCCACCTTCCAAAGCAAAAGAAACTCATCAGGTGGCAGCTACAAATTTCATGGTATAGTGCCCATGGCATAACTCACCTATTCTATATTAAGAAAAATTATCCAAAACTTGGAAATAAGACAAGAAATTGGGTACAAGTCTAAGGGACTCACACAAAGATTACTTACTTCTCTTTGTATGACTTTCTATTAACTTCTGATCAGGCTCCAGACCCTGTGAAGATCAGCTTGGAGATTTTTGTGTGCTAAAGATTTAAATGATTTGTCTAGCATAAAAGTTACAGTTTTACTGCCCTACAAAATATAAACCAGTTTGCATCTAATTTAGTAATCTCAATCCAGCACCATTATATGTGAATTATCTGTGAACAGCTTTTTCATCTAGTTGATTCCCTCACTAATGAATTAAATAAATCTGTTTTTTAAACCTGAAAGCAAATGGATTTTTAGAAAACTATTTATTAAGCTCTGATATTTACTTATTTATTTATGTCCATACCATACCACATGTGGGGTCTCAGTTCTGTGACCAGGAATCACACCTGCAGCTCCTGCATTGGAAGTACAAATCTTAACCACTGGACCTCCAGGAAAGTCCCTAAATAAATATTTGGCATATTTTTACTCTATATTTTCATGAGACTTGTGTTTTTAACTTTTTGAAATTTTGCATTGGATTTATCTGTGATCAAACACAGATTCAATGATAGAAGCGAACATTGGAAATAGTTTGAGTGGGGATTTAATCTAGCATGAATATCTTAGCACTTGGGCACAGGAAGCTTCTTTGTCTCTGATGTTCTCAGTATGTGCAAAAAAAACCTAGGCCCTCTGCCCGCAAGATTTAACCGAAAGTGTTTTTTAAACCCACTCCTTATTAATGTTGTTGTTGTATTGCGTTGTTTAGTCACTAAGTCATGTCTGACCCTTTTGCAATCCCATGGACTGTAGTCCACCAGGCATTCCCAGGCAAGAATACTGGAGTGGGTTGCCTTGCCCTCCTCCAGGGGATCTTCCTGACCCAGGGATTGAACCCGCATCTCCTGCATTGCAGGTGGATTCTTTACCACTGAGTCAGCTGGGAAGTCCATATGAATGTTAGGGAATGCCAAATCTAGTCATCAAAGAAACCAGATTTATACTCTGGTGACTTGTTCTAAGCACCTGGAGATCTGAGTAAATCTCATACTACAAATCAGTCTTTGGTTCCCAATGACTTACACAATCACATCAGAGACACTCCACTACCTCTTAGAGTCCTTCTGTCTTTAGCTGAGATTCCTGATGCTCTGGCCAGACTTTTTTATTTTTTTGTTCACACTCTGTCTGTCAAGTACTTAATGATCTGGAAAATGCTAGACTGTAAGCCAGGAGCTTTGCTATTTAAAGAAACCCTGAAGTGAATTCATTTCTAGAACAAGTAATTTTCCATGAGTTTCTTAGTTTAATTGCCTAGTAGGTTGTTCCATGATGGGTGTGCCTGGAGTGGGCTTGAGTTTGAAGGTGCTGGCTGCTTCAAGGAGAGACAGAGCTCTTATATAAGGCCAACAAAAAATATATATTACGTCCATCAGAGGTGAAAATTATATAGTCCAGGGGCCAAGGCCTGTATTGTCTGATGGGAAATTATCAACGAAATTAAGAAATAACCATTAGGTTGGCATTTATGGTTCTCTCACCTCCATAAAGTGGACTTTGCGAATGAAACAACTCCTTCCTGGGAGCTCGTCTACTTAGGAAATATTTTCCTGGCTTCTACCCACCTCCTATCCTTTAACACAGAGAAGCAGATAGTGTTGCTGATCAGTGACTCCCAGTTGCCGTGGCCACAAAGACCCCACTCCTGAGAAAGGCCTGGCCTTGCAGCATCACCATCGTAAATTCACCTTGACTTCCCTTATAGAGCCGAAGAATGCAGGTTTGAAAAGAAATTTTACACATTGCCTAATCCAGTGTCCTCTCTCTTAATTGAATCTGTCCACCGTGGGCTACCACCCTTTCCCTGAGTATTTCCAAAAGGAATTCAATCCATCCAAAATGTCAAAATCAGACCTTAGACTCCAAGGTTCTTTATTGAGCCAAACTCTCTTTTCCTATAACTTCCCCCCAGTGCTGGTGGTTTTGTTCCTTGGAATCCATTGAACATTGTCTTCTGACAATTATTTTGTAGATAGTCACAGCCTCCAGTACTTAGAGCTTGTGGGTCTCTTCTGACATGACTTTGAAACTAGATATTATGTTAGAAAGAAAACAAGATTCAGGATGAAGTGTCCTCTTCATTCAAACATTATCAGAAAAAAAGATACAACCCTTACAACCCTAGATGGACAACCTGTTCTACTAGTGCATATCCCAACTTTCTGTTCTTCTGGACACTCCAATAAGTACCTTGCATGAAAAGCTTAATCCAGGAGATTGCCAAAACATTCTAGTGGGAGGATTCATGTGACCTTGTAATCAGACTATATCAGTGATTCTCAAAGTGGAGAATCCCTGAACCATCAGTAGCAGTATCAGCTGGGAGTCTCTTACAAATTATCAGGTCCTATTCCAGAGTTACTTACTACATCAGCAAGCTGTTTTTGCAGGCTCTTCAGGTGAGAATCTGTGGGCAAGGAAATTACCTAACCATAACAGAATCAAGAACCAAATTCCAAACTTGGGCCAATGGCACAGGTGTGGACTGAGTGAGCACATGTGTGTGTAAGTGTGCATGCACTGTGTATCACGTGGGACATTGGTGCCTGTATGTCTAGCCAGTTCCCATATCTTGACCACTTTTTCACCTATGAAAAGGCGTCCCTAACATCCATTATGTTAATTAGCAGGGCTCCCAGTAGATCCCAGATGAGGGGTCCTGAAGCACTTGGAAGAGCTGTTTCAGGAAGGTGGGCCTCTGGGGGTCACCAAGACCACCATCACACTTCTTCCTTGTAACCATCACATTTTGTTTTGCTTTCTTCTATCCCAGCTAAACACCCTCATGCCTTCCTTCATCCTTAGTACAATATGATTTCAAAGCTCTTGACCCCCTTGTACTCCTCCCAACTTCAAGTTAACCACAAAGTGATGAATATGAATTTTGATAGATATCATTTGGTTTTGGGGCTCCTTGATTCCAGGAAAAGGAAGCCTGGCAGTGGAGCAACGGCAGATGAGGTCTCCAGGTGTGACCCTGAGCAAACTTTCAGAGTGTCCACTGAGTTCAGGATGTCTCTTGCTTTAGGACAAAAAAAAAAAAAAAAAAAAAGCTGGGCTTCCGTACTCCTGTGGCAGCAGGTTGCCAGCTGTGGGTCTGCCCACACGGACCTGGGGACTTGCCGGTGATCAAGCAGATCAGGTGAAGCCACATTAGGGTGGCTTTACAAAGAGGGTCACGTGCATGAGTCAGGAGTGAAACAGACAGAAATAGGGGGTGACCCCATGGAAACAATGGCGGGAAGTCACAGGGGTGGCAAGCAGAGCCCCAACAGCATCTGCAACTGAAGGCAAGGTGTCAGGAGACAGAACATACCGTGGCTTCCTTCTAACTGCTGATTAGTCATGTGGGCACGAGAAGAATTTGTTCCAATGAGAACGAGGGTCTTTCTGCCTGGTCCTGGTTTCTATCTGTTCACGAGCTCCTGAGTGAAATCATTTTATTTGGGGCATTTTGTTTTTCATGTGGCCAAGTACTAGTCATACGTGGATATTGTCCTTCCCTTGGAAACCAAGCCAGATACCTTGTAATATAAACATTTTAATCAGTTCCTTCTGAAGGCCAGATGGAGGAGAAGACTTGAAAGCAAAGACTTCCAGCTCAAGCTCCTACAGCCACCCTTTAGAGGAAGCCGTTCCTCTCCAGCTACAGGCTGGGTGTGGCTGCACTAACCTGTGCACTCGGCAAATACTGGTTAAATGTACGAACCAGTTACTGTGGTTTGCTTTGACTATGATCAGGGTGAATGAGATGAGATTCAGTTCTGCCTTTCCCTCTCTCCTGGTCAGTGATTCCTCCCAGCATGGCTCCCACGTAAACAGTCAGAAACTGTTGCATAATACAAACCTCATTGCTAAATACCCATCTGACCACATTTGCAAAACAGAGAAAGGAAACATTGGCATTTTTGAAAAGGGAAAATTTAGGCATAATCAGTGTTGGTTGTGGCTGGCTGCCTTGTTGCAATTAAGAGATGCCAAAGCTGGGTGCATTGAAATGCCAGGCCACCCCTGACCCAAGTCCCTAAAAAACAAAAACCAAGCCAAATCCGCCTATCAGTCATGATGTCATTAATCCCAGAATAGGCCAGGAAGGGGCTCATTTGGGAAGTTAGGCTTCCCTTATCAAAGGAAACCAGATCAGGACTGTATCCATATAACCAGACGTACAAATATAGAGTCACATTTAGGAACAGTGTGGGATGCAACGGTTTGGAAGATAAATAAACCCAGCTTAAAAAGAACTGGGCTCTAATAGTAGTCAGTGCCATCCTTCAGAAATGCTAAGGGGCACAATGACACTTCTGCAAGCTGGTTGAGATATTTGTCACTTGAGATGGTTCTTAAGTCAAATTCTCCTATAAAGAGTGTATTCATGGTCTTTAACCCAGCACATACTATGCTATCTATTGAGAACATGGTGGGGAGAAGCAAAGACTGCTGTTTCAGATCAAGATGACCTCCTAAATGCTGGACAGCCATGCACTTGTATTTCTAGATGGATTTATCATAGAACTATCAGACCATTGAGTACTTGCAGGACGCTTCAGCCTTACATGATACTGCACATGGATCCTCCCATGCTGGACACATAAGAAAGACCTGTGGTTTTGTAAAAAATACAGATTCTGAGACCTGGCAGTCCAGTGGTTAATACTTTGCCTTCCAGTGGGAGTGCAGGTTCAATCCCCGGTCAGGGAGCTAACCCCACATGCCCTGGGGGCAAAATAACAAAACATAAATAGAAGCAATATTATAACAAATGCAATAAAGACTTTTAAAATGGTACACATTAAAAAAAAAATTTTAATGCATATGCCAGCCCCACCTTCATAGATCCTGTTCCATAGCTGGTGTGACTGGAAATTTGTATTTCAATAAGCAAGTAAAATGTTTGAGATGCAAGGAGAATTCAGACCATGCTAAGTCACTTGTGACTTCTCTGTGAACCACATAATGGACATAAAATGGACATATGATAGTAAGTCAGTTCATTCATGAGCCGCTTATTCTTTATATTTGAAAGATACTCTTTTCATTCAACAAAGACATTTATTAAAACCAGTAGTGAAAAGAGGTTAAATTTCATGCATAAGAATGTTCAAAACAGAGTAACAGGGAGCTAAATGTAGTCGACACTTTGAAGAACTTACACAGCCATGGACCCAACAGATTTAACAAACGGCCATTTTTAACAATAGAACTGCAAACAGAATCTTGTTGCCTTTCATCTGCTGAAATTATTCTTTGCTCTGGTCCTGAGTTTAGCATTAAGACATGTATTTGCATTATCATCATTTTCTGAAGAAGAAGAAGAATTTATCAGGACCATCCATAGAATCTCCAATATGCAAAATCCCCAACATTTTCTTTTTTGAGTTCTAATGATCTTAAACAATAAGTCCTAAGCTTTACAGACTCTATTGTTTGGGGAAGATGAAAAGTCTCCAGTGTGCTTTTTCTTATAAGCATCTTCTCTGTGCATTTTGAATGACATAATCTCATTGAAACCAGACAGTTTGTCCACCTCCAAGGACAGGACTCTGTTGTGAGACATTTAGAACCATGGTCCCATGGAGCTTTAAGCTTTTGGGGAAGCAAATGCTGCTGGAAGCCTGCAGGTTGTGTAGACAGAGCAGAGTGAAGTAATGCATCCAGTCTGAGAGGAGGGACAGGCAGAGTCAGGCTCCAGAGGTGGGGCGCTCGGTCTCCTCCACTGCAGCTCTGTGATCTCGGTTGGTTATCAACCGGCACTTCATTCATGCTTAGTGTGAAGATGATGTGTTTAAGGCAGCATGTCTCAAACTTTTTATGCTCAGTGATCTTCTATGGCAGATGATCATAGGTCTGGGTGAAGCCTAAGATTCTGCATCTTCAAGCTCCCAAGCGAAGCAGATGCTGCTGGTCTGGGGACCACACTTGGAGTAGCAAAGGTTTGGGGGACCCTATTATAAACCCCATATAAAGTTTAATGTAAAGTTCCTGGCCTGATTTCTATCACTTATTAAATTCTCAATAAATGACTATTATTACATCTAATATTTTGACAAAAGAGTTATATGACATAAAATGTTGGATAATTGCAGATGATTTATTTTAATGAAGAAGGGCTGCTTCAAACCTAGGCTTAATTCAGATAATTCAGAATAAATAATGCTCCTACTGTGCTTGAGGAATCTTAGAGACTTTGTGCAGCAATAACTGTGCTCACCATTCTCTTAGAATGAGCATTTTAGATCTTATACCTGCATTAACCTCAAGGAGAAATTTCAACTGGGAAAATAATAGCACTGAGCCCATCCTTATTACATTCTTGTACCATCACAGTTGGGAAAAGAGACCTGCCTCCAACCACACCAAGTACTGGCCCCTTCTGGACGGGATGAGAAAAGCCCAGAGTAACAGAAGGCTGCCCCACTGTTAGCTTCTGAGTCATGAGCCAAGTGAGAGCTCCCACAGCTTGGATCTGTGATACTTGCTTGTTGTTGTTGTTGTAGCTCTTTGGGTTTATTTACTGTTTGTTGAAGATGAAATGGATAGGCTGAGATATATATTCCCTCCTTTGAGTTTGGCCTAATTTGTGCAACATAAATAAAATAACGAAATGGGGTACACAGGTACAATACTATGCTTTAACATTGATAAGAGCTACAATCCACCATGAAAATGTAGCTATTGGGCAGGGTCTATATGTATGATAACACAGCTGCAAAATAGAAAAAGCAAAAATGGACTGAAACTTTAGAAGGAAAGAATAAAGCAATAGCTCCTATGCAGAATGTGAATACACAGGAATCAATAGGTCAAGTTGACTAAGGATTTCAGAGAGTTTGAATAACACACTTTCCTTTTCAGTTCCATCTGATGGGGGTGGGTAGCTAGATAGTGTCAAATAAGGAATAGACCTTCTTTTCAAATACAAATAAAACATTCTCAGAAGTTGACCATAAGCTAGAGTGCAAAGAAAATCTCAGCGAATTTCAAAACGCAAGAATTGTACGGATTGTCTTCATTGATCATAATGAAAGTAAAATTAGAAATTACCAAAAAACATTTAATTTAAATTTTAAAATCAAATTTTCAAATAACTCTTGAGTTATAAAAGAAATTAAAACTGAGATCTAAAACTATTTAGAAATAAATAACAAAGACCATTCTATATGTCAAAACATGTAGGAAAGGGCCACAATAACAATAAAGGGACAATTTATAGCAATAAGCAGTATCCTGTACCAAAAATAAGAAAAAATGTAAAAGGAATCTTTTGTCAAGTCAAGAAGATATAAAAGGAACAGTGTAGTAACACATCTTAGGAAGAAAAGAAGTAAAATAAGAATAAAGGTAAGGGAAAAAAGAATTGAAGATTAAAAACATAAGTAGAGATGATAAATAATATCAAAAGTTGGAATATATGAGATATACCTGTCTGTGAGTGTGAGTGAGTGAAAGTTGCTCAGTTATGTCCGACTCTTTGCAACCCCATGGACGATACAGTCCATGGAATTCTCCAGGCCAGAATACTGGAGTGGATAGCCTTTCCCTTCTCCAGGGGATCTTCCCAACCCAGGGATTGAACCCAAGTCTTCCACTTTGCAGGCGAATTCTTTACCAGTTGAGCCATAAGGGAAGCCCAGCTTCCTTAAAAATCTAAAACTAGGGTTACCATCAGTTCAGTTCAGTTCAGTTCAGTTCAGATGCTCAGTTGTGTCTGACTCTCTGTGACCCCATGAATCGCAGCACACCAAGCCTCCCTGTCCATCACCAACTCCTGGAGTCCACCGAAACTCAGGTCCATCGAGTCAGTGATGCCATCCAGCCATCTCATCCTCTGTCATCCCATTTTCCTCCTGCCCCTAATCCATCCCAGCATCAGGGTCTTTTCCAATGAGTCAACTCTTCGCATGAGGTGGCTAAAGTATTGGAGTTTCAGCTTCAGCATCAGTCCTTCCAATGAATATTCAGGAATGATCTCCTTTAGAATGGACTGGTTGGATCTTCTTGCAGTCCAAGGGACTCTCAAAAGTCTTCTCCAACACCACAGTTCAAAAGCATCAATTCTTCGGTGCTCAGCTTTCTTCACAGTCCAACTCTCACATCCATACATGACCACTGGAAAAACCATAGCCTTGACTAGACGGATCTTTGTTGGCAAAGTAATGTCTCTGCTTTTGAATATGCTGTCTAGGTTAGTCATAACTTTCCTTCCAAGGAGTAAGCGTCTTTTAATTTCATGGTTGCAATCACTATCTGCAGTGATTTTAGAGCCCCCCAAAATAAAGTCTGACACTGTTTCCACTGTTTCCCTATCTATTTCCCATGAAGTGATGGGACCAGATGCCATGATCTTCATTTTCTGAATGTTGAGCTTTCAGCCAACTCTTTCACTCTCCACTTTCACTTTCATCAAGAGGCTTTTTAGTTCCTCTTCACTTTCTGGCATAAGGGTGGTGTCATCTGCATATCTGAGGTTATTGATATCTCTCCTGGCAGTCTTGATTCCAGCTTGTGCTTCCTCCAGCCCAGAGTTTCTCATGATGTACTCTGCATATAAGTTAAATAAGCAGGGTGACAACATACAGCCTTGACATACTCCTTTTCCTATTTGGAACCAGTCTACTGTTCCATGTCCAGTTCTAACTGTTGCCTCCTGACCTGCATACAGGTTTCTCAAGAGGCAGGTCAGGTGGTCTGGTATTCCCATCTCTTTCAGGATTTTCCAGAGTTTATTGTGATCCACACAGTCAAAGGCTTTGGCATAGTCAATAAAGCAGAAGTAGATGTTTTTCTGGAACTCTCTTGCTTTCTCCATGATCCAGCGGATGTTGGCAATTTGATCTCTGGTTCCTCTGCCTTTTCTAAAACCAGCTTGAACATCTGGAAGTTCACAGTCCACATATTGCTGAAGCCTGGCTTGATCCAGCAATCCTACCACTGGGCATATACTCAGAAAAGAAAAAAATTCTTAATTTGAAAAGTTAACTGCATTCCAATGTTCATATATATGTATGTATACATATATATATGGAATATTACTCAAGCCATAAAAAAGAGTGAAATAATGTCATTTGCAGCAACATGGATGGACTCAGAGATGATCACATTAAGTGAAGTAAGTCAGACAAAGACAAATATCCTATGATATCACTTCTATGTGGAACCTGAAAAAAAAATGATAGAAAGAAACTTGTTTTAAAAGAACAGAAACAGACTCACGGACATAGAAAACTAGCTAATGGTTACCAAAGGGGTAAGGGGAGAGGAATAAATTATGAATTTGAGATTAACAGATACACACTGCTGTATATTAAATAGATAAACAACAAGCACCCTGTGGCTCAGCTGGTAAAGCATCCGCCTGCAATGCAGGAGACCAGGGTTCTGTCCCTGGGTTGGGAAGATTCCCTGGAGGAGGGAACGGCTGCCCACTCCAGTATTCTGGCCTCGCAGGAGCTGCAGGAGGAGAGAGACGTGTCCTATAGAAGCTTCATTCAAACGATCAGCAGTGTGCGGAGACACAAAGATGTTGGATTCAGCTTTCTGTAATAATTCAGCCAATGGATATTGGTGTATAGGTTTTTTTTTTTTTAATTAAAGTTTGAAACATGAAGAGAAATAGATGTTAGCTCAAGGTACACTCTCTACACTTTCTCCATGATATTCCTGCCCTGTGACCCTTGCCCTGATAGCTGGTGACCCCAGCATAATGGTCATCCATGTCTCTGTCAACCTTGTACATCAAAGCCACACATCTACATATCCACACTCACCCGCGCTTCTTGGGTCCTAACCCCTTATCTGAGTCCAGATCCTATATTGAGAAAGCAGTCTTAACCTAACTCATGTAAGTAAGTAAGCCTGTTCATGACAGAGAAAGGGTTTTCTCTAGAGCCCACCTGTCCTGTGTCCAGTGTGGGTCTCAAATAGACTTGCATGCAGAAGGAGAATGAGAACTTTCCAAACTACATTTGACGGCACTGGGTAACTGCAGCCCGCCCACTCTACTGATTACCTCAACAGTGGCAAATCCTCAAGACATCTCTGTCTCCAGCACAAACCAGTGCCGCAGCTGAGGCTAGGAACCTTGGTATGCAGCTGGTCACGAAAGCTAGGAGTCTTTCTTTATGAGGGCTGTGCGCCCATCCCAGATTAATCACAGATTAATCTGATTTGCAGTCCCCAAACTCTTTGATATTACTATTTTACTCCATGCGTCATTTCTTGTTTTAAAATGTGGTCCAGGAGGCACAAACCCCATCACAGGAAGATCCAGGCAAAGGGAATTCTACAGACAAATACAAACAGAAAAACACACAGCCTGTATCTGTATATGGCAAATATATGGTGCCCATGGACAAGAACTGCTTTAAGGATTTCTGTTTAACTTTATTTAGCCTAGGGATTAGCAGCTGTTTTCCGTAGAAGAGCAGAAAGTAAATATTTTCACTTTTGAGAGCCCTGTTGTCTCTGGCAACCACTCAGCTCTGTCAAAGTGACCTAAAAGGACCATGGAGGGTGGGGAAACAAATGAGTGTGGAAATGCTCCAGCAAAGCTTTGTTTATGGACCCTGACGCTTGACATATACAAGATATTTTTCTTCTTTAAGTCTTTTTAACCATCTTAAAATGTAAAAACCATCCTTCACTCACAGCCAGAATAAAAGCAGGCAGCTATCTGGATTTGACCATGATTTCCAGAAGCCCCTGGATGAGCCCACTGTTTCTCCAACTTTAAACAACCACAGGGCCTTGCCCACCCCACCTGGGGACACTTATTAACATTCTGGGGGAGTGTTCTGAGGAGCAGAGCTACTCGAAGTGCATTCCGTGGACCAACAACACCAGCATCTCCAGGATGCTCGATAGAAATGCAGAATCTGGGACCCCTACCTCTGTCTGACTGACTCAGAATCTCTGAGAGTGAAAACCAGCAATTTGTTTCAACAAGGTTTGTGGTGAGTGTGATGCCCATTGAGGTTTTAGAGGTACCGCTCTGGACCACATCTGGAAAATCATCATCTTGGAAGCATCAAATGCCACCTAGGGGTGTCAGAATGGTCCTTTCGTTCATTCAACAAGCCATTTAACGTAAATTGAACACCTACTAGGGACCAGATCCTTTGATAAACACTAGTGATTTGAGCTAATTAACAGGATACTGTTAGGCCTTTAATGGACTGGGAGAGAGACTTTACATCAGAGCCCCAGGGAACAGATTTGAGAGGCCCTGCTTCTAATTTCCTCACCTACTAAACAGGCTATGCTGGCTGAGGCCACACTTGCAGCTTGGGCAACACCCAAGATGGAGGTTATGTGCTAATCTGAGTGAAGTGTTTTGTGTTACCTGGATAATAAATGCCACTTCACTGTTAACATTCTTTCAGCTACTGAAATTACCGCTAATCGGTATCATTATGCTTCTTCTGGCGTTGCCTCTTAGAATCTAATACGCATGGGTTTGGGGGGTTTGGGGGCGATTTATCAAATACCAACAATAAACATCCCAACAGCAGATCTGAAGGTTCATTCTGTGCTTTCGTTCCCCCTATTCTTACCGGGAGAGTGGACACTGCTATCTCAGCTTTGAAACACTATGCATCTGAGATCTGTCAGATGCATCACCAATCCCCCAGTCACAGACATACCCCCACTCTTTAGAGCAAGACAAGAGCTGGGAGCATTAGGGAGTGGGGATCGTGAAAGTGATTAGGAAAAAAAAAAAAAAAGGTGTCTATCACATGGTTTTGCTGCCACTGTGCCAACTGCCCATTCGCCAGGTCCCTATAGGTGACCATGAGCTTGAGCTTAGTGGTCCCTGAAGCTGTTCTTCAAGTGCTGAGAATAGCAACTTTAAGAGGAGATTGCCAAGGAAACACATGAGACGTGTGTGTGTGTGTGTGTGTGTGTGTGTGTGTGTGTGATGCTACAGATCTGAAAGCACACAGACCTCTGCCTTCTAACAAACTGGCCTATTTAAAGGAAAGGTAGGTTTCTTTCTACCTCCACCAAGGCAGCAGAAATACAAAGATGAGAACAGGGGAGAAGGTGCTCTTGTTTGTCTCCACATGGAAATCCTTTGAGAGGTGCTGCTTGGAGACTGGAGACTCAGGCCCTCTGCTGGTTCCCCGGGTTTCAGGCTTTCGTGGGTGCTCAGCACTGCATGCAACATGCCTCCTGCCCAGCCATCAGTAAACGAAAGCTAATTAAGAAACACTAGACCTGTTTTACTTTTGGTAAAGGTTACAGGTTTATCCTGATGGCGTAAGCCTTTCTGATTACTAAGCTCCCACATCCTTACAAATGAGGTTGATCAGAACTTCATATAATATATGCCCCTCCCCAGAAGCCAAAGAGACTGGTATTATTGGCCTGGTTGAGAAAGCTGGGGCTCAGAGACATTGATAAATTTGCCCAGAGTTACCCAGCAGCTGAGTGCCAGAGCCAACAGTCCACCTCGGCCTTTCTGACATCACAGCTACAAACTACGATGTACTCAGTGTTTCCACAAGGTCACCACCTTATCCTGGAGAGCTGATCCCAGCCACAGAGGATCTCGGGAATTTTGTTTCTGCTCATCTCAAGGTTCAGGAGTGCTTTGGTATAAAAATTGCTACCAATTTCTGTTTCCTAGATCCCTAATTTCTAAAATGGAGACTTATGCTCAAACGCAAAGCATTTACAACTCTACATTATATCATAAGAACTTACTCTGGTGACTAACATGGAGGAAGAGGTGGGCAGGGGAAGCAAGAGGCCGATTGGCTCTGGAGGGAGCACTCTCGTTACCTGTAATTTGCACCACACAGGATTTCAAGAGCAAAATCAGAAAAATGCACAGGTCATGTTTCACCACCAAGGACCCATTCTTCTTTGGAAAAATTCCTATGCACCCCCCCACATAAGCCCTCTCGACAATCTGTGATAATAACTGAAAGAGACTAAAGAGTTTCTGTCTTTTGCTTCTGAATACAATAGAATATCTCAAATAAAAGTCCATACTGTATCATTCCATTTGTATAAAATTCTAGGAAATGCAAACTCATTTATAGTGACAGAAGGCAGATAAGCCATTGTCTTAGCACCGGGAGGGAGTGGGGGGCCGCAGGGTACAGTGTGATGGAGTGAGTGGGTGGGTAGGATTACAAAAGGCCTGAGAGGAAACTTCTGGGGGTGATGGATATGTTTATTTTCTTAATTGTGATCATAGTTTCCTTGGGAGTATGTATCAAGATGTCTCAAATTGTGTACTTCAAAGATGTGGGATTTTTCTGTATGCAAATTATGCCTCAATAAAGCTGATACGAATAAAATAAAAATAAATAAATGCAAGGTTAAAGGAATTCTAACCCGGAGCCACATTCTTCCATTCCAAACGTGGGTGGTGTGTATCTTTAAGAATGCTTCATGGGTAGACGGGTATCTAGCTCCACTGTAAACTAGGCAGCGAGGCACTCACGTGGCTTTTGGAGAAGCAGCGTAATTCTGTGCCCTCCTGTCTGAGCACTGCTTGCAACTCAGAAGATTGCTGAGGCATGGAGACAGTGAGTGTGGACCATTTAGAGCTTCCCCTAGTTGGGCACAACAGCGTGTATACATAGAAACACTCATATGGTCAAACCTACTTCTTTCCAGGTTCCGTGGCCAACCCGTCCCTGACGCCCCGACCCAGGCGCCCCGCCAGCCCACACCGCTACCATGGCCGAGGACGCGGACATGCGCAATGAGCTGGAGGAGATGCAGCGGAGAGCTGACCAGCTGGCTGATGAGGTGATAGAACCCAGCCCCAGGAAGCAAGCAAGAGATGGGCAGCCACGTAGTCTGTTTTAGTCAGGCTGAGGTAGGGAGAGAGCTTCTTCTCGTGTTTCAGAAGAAGCAGCACTGATTTCCTATATAGCTAAGGCCTCTGCAGACAGGAATGGGTTGGTTAGAAAACTTACATGAGATCAGTGACTGAGCCCAAACGCCCAACTTGTAGAAACCAGAGAAGTCAAGATCCTCTGAGAAAAGCAACGTCTCTGGATGTCTTACAGCCAGCGGTGTGCAGGAAATGGCTCACTTCTGAAAGCTGGTTGTTACATTGTCCAGAACTTTGCAAGCTGGTATTAAAATTGAATTATATAAACTGAAATTAAATAGATTCTATTAAAATCAAAGGTAATAAATACTTAAATCTCATCACATCCTAATGATTTTACTACAATCTATGCTTTCAAAGTTCTTGGCATGTGCAGTATCTGTAGTGTGAGGATATAGTCTACCAGTATGTGACCATTGAACCTTCCCAAGTGTGACACCATGGTGCACTTAGAAATCAGAGAGCAAAAAATATTTAGACCATGGAATCTGCAAACACTAAAAATCGGGGCTTGACCTATTGTTTTGTTGATCCTCTAGACTTAAAAAAGTGGAAAAATATTAATAACAGGTTAAATTTTGAAGGATGAACATCCACAGCCATTACACTATAAAACACACAGACACACAAAAAAACAACTGAGCAAATCCTCCAGTATTTGAAAACTATGATTGTCTTCAACAGAGAAGCCACTTGCATCATTGACAAATGAATAGAATTGCAGCATACATCTTCCTTCACTTTGCTTTTATTCATTAATGTAAATGAAAATATCAACCAGTGTTCATACCAGAGCTGCACTTGCTGTCTTCATGCTTAGCTGTGGACACGAGAGTTCAGCAAAATAAACAAAGCTTTCTGTGAAAATCCATTGGCTATATGGAATTTGCAATAAAGAGTATTATGTATTTTATTATTAGTGGTAAGTTTTATGCTATTATATAAATAGCATCCTTTATATCATTTATATTCATCCTTTATATCATTAAAATAACACTCTTTTTTTTTTCTGGTGAGCCTATTGTTAGGCATTTACCAGCACACCACTGCTTACAGCTCTTCTATTTCGAAAAGCAGCCTGCTGACAGTTCTTCCCAGAAAGTGAACATGCTTCATGTTCCTGAAAACTCTTGTCCCAGATAAGTTTGTCACTTAAAAGCACAGCTTTTGAGAAATCACAATCATTGCTGAATTCTAATAATTTCAAACGAACTGAGAAAAAAGTGACCACACTATGCCCAAGGGACCAGTGCTGAATTCATTTTTTCTTATCTCAGAACCAAGATAATTATAGCTGTTTCCTGTAGGCTAGTCATTTCAAACATGCTTGATTTTTTTTCTACCCTAGGGCAACAACTTAATTTGTACTGATAAGACCTTCCAATTGTGTTTGTAGGAGCTTTGTAAGAAACTTGATGTTAGATTCATCTCAATTCATGAAAAACAACGTCTTTAAAATTCAATATTCTTCATCCAGGGGGACAAAATTAGTCCTCTGGGTATTTGAGATAATTTTTCATGACTCCTCCACATGCAAAATTATCTTTTCCGGATTGCTTTGTCTTTGATATCAAGAACAGCTTCATATGGTTCTGATTTTATGACAATCAGCTTTAATGTAATTGCTTTAAGGAATCTTATTATGTAGAAAGCCTGATAGGAAAGAGATTGAAATTGTGTTTCTGTTACAAACTTCAAAGAACACGTGATAGTGGCCCTATGTGTTTCCCAAGTGAAGAAAGTTTTCTGATCTTCCTAGACCTCTGGATCCTGCACTCATAATATTTATGTTTTTTTGTCTTAGTCTCTGGAAAGCACCCGTCGTATGCTTCAACTGGTTGAAGAGGTAAGGAGTGACCATATTTCAAGATGTACATTCCCTTTGGCTGACGTATTCTTTGCCTAGGCCCTTTGTCTTTCCCTTGGCCACCATCCCTTTGATTTCAGTGTGAACGTAGGTACCAGAAAGCTGCATAAGGCAGGAGCTGCTGTATTTAAGCTGCCACGTAGACATCAAAGTATTGACTCTCCCTCCAGCCCAAGCTAAGTCTGGAAAGCAGAGGAAAATGGTATTTCCAAGTAAATAAATGCTCCCAAGAAATCTTAAAAACATATCAGAATGATTTTTTTTAATATACAAAAGAATTGTCCACATAAAAATCCTCATTTGTACTGATTTTGATGCCTCTAAATTGCATCTAATCTTGGCTTTCTGTTCTGACTTTAGCCACATGTATGACTTCTAAAAATATGGCTCCATAGAGGCATCATATTTTCAAAAATTGTTAGATTTAGAGTCAGGAACTAAAATTCATGAAATAATAGGAAAATTCCTTAATAAAAGGAAGCATTAAGTCTAGCCATGTAAATATAGAAGCTCTTTTTTCATTCCCGACTCTAGACTGAACATTCATTTGCAAGGCACGGTTAATGAATCCTTGACTGTTTTTAAATGGGTAAAATAGGGCAGATAGCAATAATGGAATCAAAACGGCATTTGCAATAAACTCTACTTATTCCAATTTGGGAGAGCAGCAGTCAACCAGGAAGAATAAATAGGTTAATTGAACTTGTCCACTGGGAGAGATGAAGTGGAAAAAGAATGGGATGAGCTATATTTATCTTAACTGAATAAAACAAGTCTAATCGTTTTTATTCAGTGAGATGCTGTTTTAGCTATGCTTTGAAAATGCTTATCAACGTATGAATTCGTGTGTGGTTATCATCTTCAGAGATCTTGGGGGTTTTCTAGCAGAATGATTCAATGAGCCTACTGGCCTCACACTACTGTTAATTGCTTCTGCAATGACATGAAAGGAGGAAAAGATAAATTTTATAAGGCGAAAGGGAAGGGCAGCCATCTCTCACACTATAGAAGCCATCATTTCCTTTTATTTCTGCAGCTTCAGATTCTCAGCTAAGAATGAAATAAAGCTAAATGTGACTTGTCACAGGAAGGGGAGGAGAAGGTGGCAGCCAAGAACTTGGAGGACCCCCGGGAGGGTGGAGGCAGACTGCTAAATGAAATCTGTTGTCATGAAAAATGATAGTGTGAGCCTGCAGTGTAACAAAAATTGGTCCCACAGGAAGGCAGGCCAGCCAGGGGCCAAGGGCCCTTGGCAGGCACACAAGGAGGCAACCTTCACTCTCTTAATGAAGAGAAATGTTTTCTTTGCTCCATCCTGGGAACACCATTCATGCGGAAATACTTGAGGACCAAGAGGGAAGCAGATATACTAAATCTAAGAGTTCTGGCAAGGCTTTCCAAATAAACGTGTTTCCCCTCAACCTGTTATGAGAACAAGTGAAAGGAATAAATCTGAGTAACATTCCCACGTGAGCTATCATGGTGACTGGAAGGAAGAGAGCTTGGAAGTCAGCTGATGTCATTATCTTGATATATAGTGATACATCTGTATGACCTTCAACTGTGGCCTCCAAGCTCATATTTAATGTATGTGTATGCACGTGTGAAGCAAATTTCTAATCTACAGAAACTATCACCAGTTTGCCCTCCTGTGCAATGTTGGAACACTGCCTAGAGCATGACGTGATAGAGAAATGTATCCAGTACACCTTTCCCCCCGCCCCTCCCCAACCTGAGTCCTTGGGCTGTGCACACTTCTCTTTTATGTGTCTTCTTAAATTGCAGGCAGTGTTGGCCAGTCTTGGAAAAGGAACATCTGCTCTAATTCTCTAATTTATTCTGGAGGAAAACATCTCAAAAGCTTTATTGATTGAAGTAGGATTCTCAAATCATACATTTTTGTTTCTCCTAAGTGTTTCTGCCAAGCATAAAGTTGCATCTTAGATCAGGGGATAAAGCAGATGGATGCTATTTCCTACCTCTAATGAGAGAGAGGAGGTTATTAGACTTTCGATCCTTAGGAAGTTATGAGCAAGGCATAATGAGACTAGATTGATTGCTCTTATATCCTCCTGGGTTATTTTATATTGATGGTCAGATGCCTCATGTCTAGGGCATTGGCTAGTCAGATGATATTCTGCTTTTCAATCAAGAAGGAAATTCTCTTTAAAGAGAATCAGCATTAAATATTCATCAAGGACAGAAATCATTAGGAAAATTCGAGCATTGAAGTACCAGGATCTTGCCCATGATCCCAAAATACATCAGTGCCATATAATTTGAATTGAGCTGAATGCTTATTGAAATTCAATCTTAAAGACAGGAAAGGTTACTCAGCTTGTGAAGTCTCCCTGAGGTAAACAGTTCCACTTTCAGTGGAATATAGGACTTTGTGCCATCCCTCATGGACTTCAGGTTACAACAGAGTGGAAGCATGGAGGCTTTCTTTTTAATAGAAGCTACCGTGAGCCTATCAAGGACAATGTGAAGTCACACGGAGGTCAGTGGAGAAAGTTCAGAAAAGCTGAATATCATATACACATAAAAAGATTGGAATCACATAGCACTTCATTCTTAGGCTAGAGCTGGGAACTGGCTGTTTTGATGGATGCATTTCAACAAGTATTTATGGAATGCCTGACTCTGGGGGTGGAAGATAAAAATGGATATCATGCAGGAAAACTTATGAAAATAGTTCTCCAAAGTCAAGACTCCACCTGCCTTAGGAGCATAAAGGAGGGGACAGTGAATTCTAGAGGGAAAGTCATAAAACTAACTGCAGGAAACGGTGTCTACATATTAATGCCTTGGGCCATGAAACTAAACCAGGAAAAGCCAAGCTGCTGTCGGGCAGGCTGATCCTAAAGCCCCACACAGCTTCATGCCGTGGTGGTTACTGAAGGCTCCCCAACATTGATGGGTGTTTTAGCATCTTTTCTTTTCATTCCAACTTATCTTTTGAAACACTTTGGCCACAAGAAGAAAGTAAGTATTCTAAAGCTATGTCTTTATTATGCCATACTTTCTACTGAAGGGGAAGATCAGGCTGCACAATTATTTTCAGGTAGACAGATGGGAGGGTGTTTTGGAACTCTAGCGATTGAGAGAGTACCAGGACTGGCCTAGTTTTAGCTCAGGTGTATTGGACTTTGGAGAAAGCATTTCAGGATGACAAAAGAAAGACTTTAAAATGTTCTATAAACATTGTCTTAGTTCATCAGCAAGGGAAAAATAAGACAGAGAAATAAAAGGTAAATAAAAAGAAATGAAAAAAAGAAGTCCCTGACATCTCCAACTACCCCTGTTAGTAGGTAGACCGGTTTCCCAGGAATCTCAAACAGGAACCAAGAATTGAACTAAGACAAGTATAGAATCATCTCCTCTCCCTCCTTGCTATTAAAACATAATATTCGTCTTCTCAGGCATGTATTTGTCTGGCCCTTATCTTAGTTCCAGGGGCAGAGTAGAAGCCTGATAACCATTTAGTGAATGAACAAATGAGTGAATGAACCAACCTAGGAACTTCCCAGTTTTATTTAGCATCTCTGTCCTTGTCTGAAACATGGGGAAGCATCTGCTGCTGCTGCTGCTGCTGCTGCTGCTGCTGCTAAGTTGATTCAGTCGTGTCCTACTCGTAGCGACCTCATGGACTGCAGCCTACCAGGCTCCTCTGTCCACGGGATTTTCTAGGCAAGAGCAGTGGAGTGGCTTGCCATTGACTAGACCAGTGCAAGTGCGTTGCATGAGGCAGGGCACTCAAAGCCCATGCTCTGGGACAACCCAGAGGGATGGGATGGGGAGGGAGGTGGGAGGAGGCTTCAGGATGCAGAGACATATGTGCACCGGTGGCTGACTCATGTCGATGCATGGCAAAAACCACCACGGTATTGTAAAGTAATTACCGTCCAATTAAAATAAGTTAATTAATTAATTTTTTTTTTTTAAAGAAAACATGCGGAAGCATCTAGAAAGGTCAAGTGACTGTTCCCCAGTCTCAGTTGCTGGCTGAGCTAACACAATCTAGTATTCCTGACTTTCAGATCTGTGCTCACTGCTTCTATTCTCCCAAATTGGGGCATATCTGGATTGTTCAGTGAATCATTCCAACAATGAAATATTGAGCACCAAATTGAACAAAGAGGAAATTATACTTGCAGGGCTTCATATAAAATAAATGAGTAGAGCCAAAAGGGTTCCACAGCTGAGAGCTGGCTTGACTAAACTGAAATCATTCATCTGTTGCCCACCCTCTGTCCCCAATAGAATGGAACAGAGATCTCATACATGACCTTGAGTTGAGTCCTCACAAAAGAAGATGCTCCCTAAGATGACCCTGTCCTCACCAGAACTTGCATTATCACATCTGTATGTCTGAATGAAGCCATCTGCTTCTTAAAATTTCTTCTCATATGCAATGGCTAAAATATTCAGAAAAGGGGCACAGAAATTAAAGTAGCCCGCCAGGCTGCTCTGTCCATGGGATTCTCCAGGCAAGAGTACTGGAGTGGGTTGCCATTTCCTATTCCAAGGGATCTTCCCGACCCAGGAATTGAACCCAGGTCTCCTGCACTGCAGGCAGATTCTTTACCATCTGAGTTACAAGGAAAACCCCTGTTAAAGTGTGTAGATGAATTTCCATTTATAGTGCATTGAAGAACGAGGTTTTGAAGTATCTTCTGGGGTCTAGAATCTATTTGCTAGTATACGTCCTTGCACCAGCCAGCATTGATGATCTTGCTCAAAATGCAAAATCTTTGGCTCTATCCCAGTCCTACTGAATCAGGATCTATATTTTAATAAGATGTTTCCTATGCAGGGGATTCACGTGCACATCAAAGTTTGAGAAGCAATGATCTAGAAGCTTCTTACGGTAGTTGGTAATGATGATATTTTAGTTTGCCCAGATATCCTGCTATAGATGTAGTCTGTGAAGGTGTTTATTTTAGTGACCCAATTGTAATGCTGACTATTGGCCAGGCACTGTTCTAGCACATGCTGACTATTAATGCATTGAATTCAAGTAACAACTCAGTAAGATACGAACTATTATGATCACTGTATTATAAATGAGAGAACTGAGGCCCAGAACAGTCAAGACCCTTGCCCAAGGACCCGTAGCCAGGAAAGAAAATCACCAGGATTCCAGGGCTGAGTCTAGCTTCAGAATCTGTGCTGTCAATGACTCCTGAAGTCACACTGAGCCATTACTCTCAAAACTATATCCTGAATTGGCAGCTAAAGTTTATTAAAATGTGTTCAAACACTAGTTCAGAAAGATACATGCACCCCAGTGTTCATAGCAGCATTATTTACAGTTGCCAAGATATGGAAATGACCTGAGTCCATCAACAGATAAATGGATAAAGAAGCTATGGTATATATATACATAATGGAACACTATTCGTCATAAAAAAGAATGACATTTTGCCATTTGCAGCAACATGGATGGACTTGGAGGGTATTATGCTAAGTGAAATAAGACAGAGAAAGACAAATACTATATGATATCACTTTAATGTGGGATTAAATACACAGCAAACTAGTGACTAGAACGAAAAAGAAGCAGACTCACAGATGCAGAGAACAAACTAGTGGTTGCCAGTGAGAAAAAGGAAGGGGTTGTATAGGGATAGGGGGGAAAGGGGCTTTTATGAGATATATGAAATCAGGCGTGTGAACCTTGTGAAAATTATACAGCACTGTAAAGAATCTTTCATTCAATTTTTTTTTAAACAAAATAGTCTTTTCTGTCTGGGAAAGTTAACTGCACACATTTTCTGAAATGGTGAGTTTATAAAAGCTCACAGAAATAATTTTCATTGTTTTAATTCTATTGGAATTGAATCATTGAAGAACTATTCAAACAAAAACAACAATCCAAACCTTCTGTTGACCTTCAGTAACATCTCTCTCTCCCTTAGTTTACTATAAACCGGCAGAAAATAAAAGGAGCCATGAGAGATGTGTTATTTTAGAATTTATTCCCAGGGCTGCCATGAGTGCTCCTTGGAAAACCAATTAATCCAAACTGTAAGCAGTACCATTTAATACCTATCAACAGTCACCCTGTGAAATGGAAGGTCTTTACTTAACTAGTTAGAATTCCTGGAAATGATGATTCCTAAGTATGAGCAATACAAATATCTCTGCTCCTTTTCCCACCCACCACCAACTCCCACTTCCCTCCACCAAATAGTTCAGGGCTGTTGGACATATTGAGATCACAAGGAGTGAGGTGTGGGTGCCTCTTATAGACTTCTCCTGACCCGAAAAACTGCAGGAAAACTTGTGGATGAATTATTTTCTCACACTATATTGTTGTGCAGAATTTTAGATTTCATTAGAAAAAGCCCTTATCTCTCATCTTTCAACCCCTTTTCTAAATCTTGTAGAAAACCTCTCCATAGAGAAAAATAAATGGAAGATTGAATTTCTTTTTGAGCTGTATTTCTCAACCTTTGTGATGCAGTCATCTCTTTTGATAACCCTAAAAATCTCACCCCATCTCCCACACAAGATTCCACACACATCTTCCCAGTGGACCACCCTTCACCAATTCGCTGATGGAAACTTTCTGATATATCAAGCCAGAGAAGTTTTAGTCTCAAAGATTTTGAAAGACTTTTCTTTCTGTGGTTGGTGTTACCAAAACGATAGGCATTTTATTTTCCAGATATAGAATCATAGTGTGATATTATATGTGTGTATCCCAAGTCCATGTCAAACCCCAACCCCAGTCTTACCCCTTGGAGACTGAGCTGTATCCCCTCTTCTATCTGAGAATCGCTGAATGATCAGGTCCATAAGTGACCCACTCCTGAGTCCCTCCCCAGCCCCTAAGATTCTTTGCCATGTTTCCTTCCTCTTTTTCCTTTGATCCTTCTTCATTTTCCATTTCTAGGGCTAATTGTCCCCTTACTGATTTCTCTTTCTCTCTTTTCTCTCTCTCTAACTCTTTTTCCACTTTGCTACCATTATTGGAATGTAGAGTAAAGATGCTGGTATCAGGACTTTGGTTATGTTGGATGAACAAGGAGGTAAGTTCAGATTTCTTCAGTAAGAACAATTCCTCCTCTGAATAAAATGCATTTAAAAATGATTTGTGCATCCACAGGTGGTCATTGCATGTGTTATGCACATATATATATATATATAAGTGCAAGAGTTCTAGTTTTCATCTTATTTTTTTGTTCCTTTCTCTCTTAAAGAAATTGGTATATGTATAGCAATGTCTTCATGGTTGAATAAATGGTACTGCACTCCCTGTTACATGTGTTGGGGTAAAAGAATTTTGAAGGCAAAAGTCATTTGTTTGGATTTTTTAAATGATAATATTTTGGACAGTTTGGGGATTCTCCCCCTTAGCCCCAATATTTCCTATAAATTTGGTGTTCTTCTAATAATTCCCACATAGAGTGAGAGAATCATGTACCATGTTGTCCATTTATTTTGACCATCCTAATTCAGCATCTGGCTGTTTTGATTTATAAGTCATTATGAGAGTTCCTTAAATAACTAGAAGCTTTTTTAACAGATCATAAACTGAGGGAAATCATTGGAAAATGGAAAATTGAACCACTTAAAACATTTGAACTTTTTCATTTAATTATAAAAATAGGGGCAGTGAAAATCAGAGTAACAGCATTTTAGTATAGCATCTTTATAGTCTACAGTGGAATCTAGAAGGGAGTACTAACATTTTTCCCTTTGACTTATTTGTCTAGTCATTCAGAGATGCTTTAATTCTAGCTAGAAGTTAGTTGCCTGATTCCATTCCAAATTCTTATCATAACAAACAGATTTGGCAGGAATATTTTCTCTTTATTTGTATTTAATGTCAGCATTAGAAAACTCTCAGCAATCATGAGAAATTTTTAAATCAAAGATAAAAAGGTAACATTTATTTAAAACATGGAACATCATAAACAAACTCTAGGAATAAATCTCAAATTGAGAGGAAAATTGCCCTAATATGTAAATCATCAGCTTACATGTAGATGTATGAAACTATGCTTTACCCAACAACAGTAATAAGATGCCACTCTTTAGCTGACTGGCACAACTTTTTTTAACTGATAATAATCAATACTGTGACTATGTCAGGAAAACAGAAATCCTCAATCTACATGCGGGCATTGTTGATTGATACAAACGTTTGAGAGTAATTTGATAATATACATGCATTTTGATGTGCACCCATCTTTCGACCAAGATATTCCACTCCTAGAATTAGATGCTGCAGATATTCACTGACAAATCTGTGAGGAAAAATAAACATGCCTTACCTATAATACTGTAAAACTGGAAACAACCTAAGTGTCCGGCAGTGAAGAGGCCAACCGCATCAATATGGTATGGCCATGAAAAAATTCTGCACAAAGTGTCACAACCATTGCAATATATAATATAAATCTTTATTTACTGACCTCTGAGCAGTTGGGGCACGGACTGGGAGGGGCTGAACTACTCTTAGGGGTCCTCTGAGAAACAACTGCTAGGAATCAATTAGAAGTACATTGGTGAAGAGGAGATGAGCAGAAGTAGGCAGGGAGAGTCTTCTGTGATGTGGGCCTGACACTTTTGAGAGGGGAGAGTATGGGTGGAGGCTTGGGGAGGAATCTCATACTGCAATGCTGCGCTGAGAAAGTCTCAGCCAGACTGATGCGCAGCCCAGGAGCAAAGACAACCCGGTGAGGCAACCCCATGCTGGGCAGGATTGCCCCCAAGCTAGTGAATCATGCTCAGTCATTGGCTGGGAGCATCCCAGAGAGGGCGTGGCCTCCATGTAAATGTGGGAGATCATAGAGATGCCACAGCTGGAGGTGTCTCTAACTGAAGGGTCCCTCTTGGAAGGAGATCTGAGCATACCCTCATGGCTGTCAGTAAAGACATTTGTTTCTATATTATTTATTTGTATTAAATTTTTCCAGTAAACATACACTAACCAGTTTTTTAAAATCAAGAGAAAAGTTCTTTTAAAAAAACAACGAACATCAGTCCCAACACTTGCCCTCTCATTTAAAAAACAAAAGTAAATTGCAAAATTAATGCAAAAATGATGAAGTATAGTAGAGTTGTATTTTGAAGGGGTTACAATAGCTAGAGCAGTCTTCAGAACTCCTCAAATGAATTTGCTATAAATCTTAAGACTTGCTGACTTAATCCGTAGCAATGTCCCAGACTTTGAAACTCAGGATGCAGTGTCACTGTGATTTTCTAAGAATTGCATTTAATTAGGCAACATGTGCCCATACAGAAGAGTAGTACTTCATTTCTAATGTTAAATTGATACATATACACTCAAGAAATACAGAGTTCTACCTTATTAACTCTCTTTAGTTAATGATTTGCACATGAAAGGGGTAGAAAAAGAAGCATTGCAACAGAAAGAAAGATTTGAAAAAGGTTCAGGATAATGCCATTTTACCCCTAACTATAAAGCTTTGACATAAAGACATGCAAAATAATACATAAAATCTGAAGTAAAAAAACATAGTAAGATATTGAGTTGCAAATTACATTGTACTTTGATGAGGAAAATCTAGAGACAAAATTTGCCAAAATCTCCAAACAAATGCAAAAGCAAATTATTCTTAAACATAAATGATTCCCAAGAATATATTATTCTCAGAGAAACAAAGCAAAAGTGCAGATATTCCCTGCAAGACAATTAATGTTCTCAGCTAAGACATTTCAGTTATGGCTGCATGGCTAAATTCTCTGTTGAACATATTTCCTAGGATAACCTGGGTTTTACCAGATGCATGATGGATAATTGATACAGATGAGAAACACACAACTGTAAACATTCAAAAGTAGGTGGCTTCTGCCTGGTCTTAAGTGGTGTATGTTCCATTTATACTGTAAGAAGAGATTAGGATCTTTTTAAATGAGTCAACAACTATCTTCTCTGCCATTGTAAATGCATTTGAATGCTGTATATGCTGTGTTTAGTTGTTTAGATCAGTAACTGCTTTAAAATTTCTCTCCAATTTATGCTCTACTAATTTTATCTTTGCCTGAACACCAAAAGTGTTGACTGCTTCTCCCCTTCAGCTGCACAGAAGTCTCAAGAAACAGTCATCCTCCTAAAGAGCCATTCCAGGTTGCCCTGCTAAATGCTTGAACTCAGAAATCCCTTACGGGATTCTTGTTTCATGCTCAGGAATCCGGAGGCCGTGGAACACTGAGCATGGCAGCCAGCCCTGGAAATGTACCGCGTCCTGGGATTTTTCTGTTCTATGAACGAAATCCCCCGAAATACCCTTACCTCTAATGTGGGATGACTCAGACTTTCACTTCCATATCTCTTGTCCCCTTTGTTGGTTTTTGCTGGGTTATATGTTTGTTTAGATGCTGAAAATGTGGCTCTTGGGAAAATCCAATGGGAAAAACTCCAAACTGGACAGTGAAATCTTTGGCCACTGCCTGGCAGGGTAAAGGCAAAGTAAACTGTCATCCAGAGAGTCTGCCAACATTTCTAAATGGTTCATGGCCCTACAAGAGAGCATTTGTGAAAACATCCCTCTTGCTAAAGTCCCCTCACCAATCTCTCTTATGAATGACTAAAGCTGCTATTGTCCAATATGGTAGCCACTAGTCAAGTGACTATTTGAATTTATTTAAATTAATTACCATATGTTCATCAGTGCTCAGGGAAATTAAAATCATATACTCAGCATCTGTAACTGGATACACTCATGAAGGCTTATACATTCAGTCTTCCTGTTCTTCTATTTTTTTCTTACTAGACTGACGATTCTAATGGCCCCATGCTGCTTTACTTAAGTAATATTAGTAGAAAGTGAAAGTTGCTCGGTCGTGTCTGATTCTTTGCGACCCCATGGACTCTACAGTCCATGGAGTTCTCCAGGCCAGAATACTGGAGTGGGTAGCCTTTCATTCTCCAGGGGATCTTCCCAACCCAGGGATCAAACCTAGGTCTCCTTCATTGCAGGCGGATCCTTCACCAGGTGAGCCACAAGGGAAGCCCAAGAATACTGCAATGGGTAGCCTATCCCTTCTCCAGCAGGTCTTTCCGACCCACGAATCAAACCAGGGCCTCCTGCATTGCAGGTGGATTCATTACCAACTGAGCTATTAGTAGAAACGATATCTAAACTTAGATCCCTAAGCATCCTGCCATTGGTGGATCCATCACAAATAACCAGTCATCCAAATATCATGGCAGAAATAAGAAAGAACAATTTCTTGCCCCGACATATAGTGTGACGTACTGGAACACCTCCCCAATCCAAAATGTTATTTCCCTCCCAGTCTCCAAGAGTAAACAGAGAACAGTCAGAAAGTAAGTTTATGGAAGTAAGGAGCCAGTCAAACCTGAATACTGCATTGCATAGTCTCTCGTGTTGTTGTCCATGTCAGAATAGAATGAGGATATGGATTGCTTTCAAGCATTTCCTGAGAAATATCTTCACGGAAATCACTGAAGTGCTGTGAAGTCCCTGTACTCCAAACATATTCATAAACATAACTCAATTACACTCTAAAGACTGATATTATTTGGGGTACCTACTACGTGCCATGACACTGAAGAAAACAGACAAAAGTCCCTGACTTCATAGCATTCACATTCTAAGAGGGGACAAGAAAAAGGAAAGAATGTTCTCATTAGAATATCTGTGACAAAATTGTTCCATGATGTTTTTTCAGGATTTGACTTCAGTTCAGTTCAGTCACTCAGTCGTGTCTGACTCTTTGCGACCCCATGAATCGCAGCATGCCAGGCCTCCCTGTCCATCACCAACTCCTGGAATTCACTCAAACTCACGTCCCTTGAGTCGGTGATGCCATCCAGCCATCTCATCCTCTGTCGTCCCCTTCTCCTCCTGCCCCCAATCCCTCCCAGCATCAAAGTCTTTTCCAATGAGTCAACTCTTCACATGAGGTGGCCAAAGTACTGGAGTTTCAGCTTCAGCATCAGTCCTTCCAGTGAACACCCAGGACTGATCTGCTTTAGGATGAGATCTCCTTGCAGTCCAAGGGACTCTCAAGAGTGTTCTCCAACACCACAGTTCAAAAGCATCAAAAGCATCAAAGCTCAGCTTTCTTCACCGTCCAACTCTCACATCCATACATGACCACTGGAAAAACCATAGCCTTGACTAGACAGACCTTTGTTGGCAAAGCAATGTCTCTGCTTTTGAATATGCTATCTAGGTTGGCCATAACTTTCCTTCCAAGGAGTAAGCTTCTTTTAATTTCATGGCTGCAGTCACCATCTGCAGTGATTTTGGAGCCCCCCAAAATAAAGTCTGACACTGTTTCCACTGTTTCCCCATCTATTTCCCATGAAGTGATGGGACCAGATGCCATGATCTTCGTTTTCTGAATGTTGAGCTTTAAGCCAACTTTTTCACTCTCCTCTTTCACTTTCATCAAGAGGCTTTTTAGTTCCTCTTCACTTACATTGTGTATAATGATACATTCAGCCAATATTGATAGATATAAAATAGTTTTCAGAATCAACTGTTCTGAAATAGCTCCAGAATTCCACTTTGCTATGATCCTTGCTGTACAAGCTGCACCCCATGCCAGGAGCCCACTCTCAGAAATAGGGTTCTGACCCTGCCTGTATGTTTTCATTCGGATTCTCTGGTTCAGAAATCTAACACTTGTGCACCAATTTACTTGTATTTATGTTATTTTCTAATCCCTGGAGACACAGTGAGTGGGGCTCCTATATTTTGCTGAAAGTACTAACTTGAGGAGTCCCCTAGGAAGGGCAAGCACCTGAATGCATGTCTGCATGCCATAGCCTTGTATGTGCCAGCTTATCGGTTGAGCCTATTTTTGCCCTCTCCACCCACATACGGGAATGTGGGCCTACCTGCCCACAGTCCTCTTGGTTTCAAGCACTCTTCTGGGCCACTTCCGCTCCTCTCTGATGAGGGTAGACTTTCAAGAACCTTGTCCTGACCAGTGGGGAGAATGTGGAGCTTCAGAGCAAGCCAGAAGGCTGGTGGAGGTGGAGCTCCTCCAGAGGAGAGATGCTCTGCTCGTCTCTCACAAGTTGAATGAGAGCAACTAAGATTCAGGGAAGATCACTCCAATGAACTTGGGAGACTTCAGATTTTTGAAGCAATGTAGAAACCAGTATTTCAAATCATTCTTTACAATTAATGCCACCCACAGTGAACACATCAAGAGAAACCTTTACTTTGATAATTCTGGGAGGCGAAATCTTGCCACAGGTACCACTTTCATCTCCCACCAGACACCTGCATGTCGTAATGAGCCATGCCGAGTGGGGCCACCTGAGACGGATGGAGCATGGTGGAGAGGTCTGACCAAACGTGGTCCTCTGGAGGAGGGAGTGGGAAACCACCCCAGTAGTCCTGCCTTGAGAACCCCATGAACAGTATGAAAAGGCAGAAAGATAGGACACTAAAAGATGAACTCCCCAGGTCGGTAGGTGCCTAATACGCTACAGTGGAGAAATAACTCCAGAAAGAATGAAGAGATGGAGTCAAAGCAAAAGCAATACCAATTGTGGATGGGACTGGTGATGGAAGTAAATTCCAATGCTGTAAAGAGCAATATTGCATAGGAACCGGGAATGTTAGGTCCATGAATCAAGGGAAATTAGAAGTGGTCAAGGGAGATGGCAAGAGTGAACGTTGACATTCTAGGAATCAGCCAACTAAAATGGACTGAAATGGGTGAATTTAACTCAGATGACCAGTATATCTACTACTGTGGACAAGAATCCCTTAGAAGAAAGGGAATAGCCCTCATAGTCAACAAAAGAGTCTGAAATACTGTACTTGGATGCAATCTCAAAAATGACAAAATGATCTCTGTTCATTTCCAAGGCAAACCATTCAATATCACAGTAATCCAAGTCTATGCCTCTAACAGTAATGCTGAATAAGCTGAAGTTGAATGGTTCTATGAAGACCTACAAGACCTTCTAGAACTAACACCCAAAAAAGATGTCCTTTTAATTATATAGGCCTAAAGTGCAAAAGTAGGAAGTCAAGAGATAGCTGGAGTAACAGGCAAATTTGACCCTGGAGTACAAAACAAAGCAGGGCAAAGGCTAACAGTTTTCCCAAGAGAACGCACTGGTCATAGTGAACACCCTCTTTCAACAACACAAGAGAAGACTCTACACATGGACATCAACAGATGGTCAATATCGAAATCAGATTGGTTATATTCTTTGCAGACAAAGATGGAGAAGCTCTATACAGTCAACAAAAACAAGACTAGGAGTTGACAGTGGCTCAGATCATGAACTCCTTATTGTCAAATTCAGACTTAAACTGAAGAAAGTAGGGAAAACCATTAGACCATTCAGGTATGTCCTAAATCAAATCGTTTACAGTGATACAGTGGAAGTGACAAATAGATTCAAGAGATTAGGTCTGATAGACAGAGTGCCTGAAGAACATGGACAGAGGTTCATGATATTGTGCAGGAGGCAAGGATCAAGACCATCCCCAAGAAAAAGAAGTTCAAAAAGGCAAAATGGCTGTGAGAAGACCTTACAAATAGCTGAGAAAAGGAGAGACACAAAAGGCAAAGGAGAAACGGAAAGATATACCCATCTGAATTCAGAGTTCCAAAGAATAGCAAGGAGAGATAAGAAGGCCTTCCTCAGTGATCAGTGCAAAGAAATAGAGGAAAACAATAGAATAGGAAAGACTAGAGATCTCTTCAAGAAAATTAGAGATACAAAGGGAACATTTCATGCAAAGATGGGCTCAATAAAGGACAGAAATTGTAGGGACGTAACAGAAGCAGAAGATATTAAGAAGATGTGGCAAGAATACACAGAAGACCTGTACAAAAAAGATCTTCTTGACCCAGATGACCACGAAGGTGTGATCACTCACCTAGAGCCAGACATCCTGGAATGTGAAGTCAAGTGGGCCTTAGGAAGTATCACTAAGAACAAAGCTAGTGGAGGTGATGGAATTCCAGTTGAGCTATTTCAAATCCTAAAGATGATGCTGTGAAAGTACTGTACTCAATATGCCAGCAAATCTAGAAAGCTCAGCAGTGGCCACAGGACTGGAAAAGTTCAGCTTTCATTCCAATCCCAAAGAAAGGCAGTGCCAAAGAATGCTCAAACTACTGCACAATTGCACCCATCTCACACGCTAGCAAAGTAATGCTCAAAATTCTCCAAGCCAGGCTTCGACAGTACATGAACCATGAACTTCCAGATGTGCAAGCTGGATTTAGAAAAGGCAGAGAAACCAGAGATCAGTTGGCCAACATCCACTGAACCATCAAAAAAGCAAGAGACTTCCAGGAAAACATCTACTTCTGCTTTATTAACTACACCAAAGCCTTTGATTGTGTGGATCACAACAGACTGTGGAAAATTCTGAAAGAGATGGGAGTACCAAACCACCTAACCTGCCCTCTGAGAAATCTGTATGCAGGTCAAAAACAACAGTTAAACTGGATAGGAACAACAGACTGGTTCCAAATCAGGAAAGGAGTACGTAAAGGCTATATATTATCACCCTGTTTATTCAACTTATATGCAGAGTACATCATGCAAAATGCCAGGCTGGATCAAGCACAAGCTGGAATCAAGATTGCCTGGAGAAATATCAATAACCTCAGATACGCAGATGATACCACTCTTATGGCAGAAAGCAAAGAAGAGCTAAGAGCCTCTTGATGAAAGTGAAAGAGGAGAGTGCAAAATTTGGCTTACAAGTCTACATTGAAAAACTGAAGATCATGGCATCCAATCCCATCACTTCATGGCAAATAGATGGACAAAGAATGGAAACAGTGACAGACTTTATTTTGGGAGGCTGCAAAATCACCTCAGATGGTGACTGCAGCCATGAAATAAAAGACACTTTCTCCTTGGAAGAAAAGCTATGACCAACCTACAGAGCATATTAAAAATCAGTGACATTACTTTGCTGACAAAGGTCCATCTAGTCATAGCTATGGTTTTTCCAGTAGTCATGTATGGACGTGAAAGTTGGACTGTAACGTAAGTTGAATGCCAAAGAATTGATGCTTTTGAACTGTGGTGTTGGAGAAGACTCTTAAGGGTCCCTTGGACTGCAAGGAGATCCAACCAGTCCCTTCTAAAGGAAATCAGTCCTGAATATTCATTGGAAGGACTGATGCTGAAGCTGAAACTCCAGTACTTTAGCCACATGATGCAAAGAACTGACTCATTGGAAAAGACCCTGATGCTGGGAAAGATTGAAGGCAGGAAGAAAAGGAGCAACAGAGCATGAGATGGTTGAATGGCATCACCGAATCTATGGACATGAGTTTGAGTAAGCTCTGGAAGTTGGTGATGGACAGGGAAGCCTGGCGTACTGCAGTCCATGGGGTCGCAAAGAGTCGTACATGACTAAGTGGCTGAACTGAACTGAACCCAGAGATGTGCTTCAACCCCACCTCAGACCAGCTCTGCAGGAAGCCCTTAGCAATTCCTCAAATGGGGATTGTCATGCCTATTCTGTCGTTCTTAACATGCTTCGTGTTTTGAAGATACTGGGCTCCACTTCCCCAAACCAATCTCTCATTTGATAGTTATTTTGATCTACAGACTAATTTATTGCATTCCTTAAGGAAACTGGGATGAAGTGTTTGGAAAAGTACAGAATTATCTGGAATGTAAAGAGTTGTCATCCATTTTTTTAGCCCCTTCAAGAATTTTCTTAAGGATAAGAGTATACCTATATTTATTCAGCAAAGTTTTGCCAGCACTACACTGTTATTTCCTGTGGGTATCACATACTGGATAAACATTCTGTTTTCCCTTGTCTCTTGAAAACCAGAGCAGAGACAGCAAATTCCTAATAAGCTGAATTCTGTTCCTCAGCCCCACAAAAGACAACACAATAGCTTCTTATTTTCCAAATGGACAGGCAGTCTCTCCAGTTTGGAATGACAATTTAATGTGAAATTGTTTTTAAGTAATTATTTATGCCCTTTTATACAGGAAAATATTTACCAGTTTTATTCTAATCATATCTTTCTTCCCAGAGGCATAGGCATGCATGCATGAAAATATAGTTGAAAAGAGGAATAGAAATGTAATTAGGTTTTGTAAATAGCCAGCCAGGACATCCCACTGCTGCCTTAATGGTCTTATACACCCAGTCACTATGCCGCGTCTGACTCTGTGTGACCCCATGGACTGTAACCTGCCAGGCTCCTCTGTCCATGGGATTTTTCAGGCAAGAATACTGGAGTGGGTTGCCATTTCCTCCTCCAGGGATCTTGCGACCGAGAGATGGAACCCTCATCTCTTGCAATGGCAGGCAGATTCTTTGCCACTGAGCTACATGAAAAGCCAAAAAGTCATAAAAGCTGTTTTAAAAATCACTTCATGTAACTTGTAATTTACTCAATTTAATGACACCACTTTTGAAAACTTAATCAAGTTGATGAATGTAACCCTGGCAACCTAGAAGTATGATTCATTTTTATGGCCATCAGTCTATGTCTTAAGATACTGTCTAAGGTCAGCTTTCCTGGCACTGATGACTTAGTACTGTTTCATGTTCCAATCCATCGCCTTTCTCCAGGAATTTAATGGTCCAATACCTGTAATGTTGCTGTGCTGATATTGCTTTTCTTACAGCTTCTATGAATTGAATATTCAAAACCAAAGACTGCCTATGGCCTGCCTTTGGCTAAACAGCCATTGCTAGGGGGAAAAAAAGATATGGTACCTATTGCTAATTATCACTATAGTTGTTATTTTTCCCAAAGGAGAAAGTGGGTTATTTTCTATCCTTAGCTGGTTGAGGGTGCTAAAAACCAAAAGAGAGAGATGTTTTAAAGTTGAAGCAGACACTTCCTCTAGCACCATTGCATTTGAATGCCTAAAACAAACTAACACCCTATTTTCTTTCTCTTGAGTTTCACTGGTGTCTGAGTAAGTGAATATGCTGTGCTGTTTTCCTGGACATTCAGAATCAAGCAGGCTTACCTACTCCATCCCATCATGTCTGAACTATAAACTATATGAGCATCACTTTTGTTCATTTCCTTCCACCCCTGGCTGCACAGGGCATCGACAGCCGATTCTAGCAATGCATCTCCTCAGACAATGCATTGTAATAGCTCTCCCTCTTTCTCAAATTCCGTTTCATTTCTCATGTTCTGTTGAAAACCCCCAAAAAATTCATTCCACACTGTCATCCCTTTGTCCTAACCAGAACAACTCGATCGTGTCGAAGAAGGCATGAACCATATCAACCAAGACATGAAGGAGGCTGAGAAAAATTTAAAAGATTTAGGGAAATGCTGTGGCCTTTTCATATGTCCTTGTAACAAGTAGGTACTGGGTACCAGCTCTAATCTGTGGCGTCCAGTTTTCTTTCTTTCTTTCTTTCTTTTTTTTCTTTAATGTCAAAGTGAATGTCTGAAGTTTTGTCTTTTTTTTCTTTGTCCTTTTCCATCCGCTTCATTCTGTGGGGATAAAATACTTGTGTTTAATCAGAACAACTGGAACGCATTGAGGAAGGGATGGACCAAATCAATAAGGACATGAAAGAAGCAGAAAAGAATTTGACGGATCTAGGAAAATTCTGCGGGCTTTGTGTGTGTCCCTGTAACAAGTAGGTGCTGCCTGCCTGCCTGAAGCTTTGGTTTCCCAAGGCCCATCTCCAAGCCTTGACAATCTCATTCCTGCTGGTGCAAAGGCAGGATGAGTATGTGGCATGCAGAACAGATCAATACCGTCTCTAATGCATTCATCTCATAGCATAGATGATATTAGTGGGAGTAAACTGTTGATGCATTAAAAATCAGGCATACTACAGTGAAAGCTTCACTGTCAGCAACTTTTATTGATGAACGTTTCAACATTTTCCAGAAAGTGTACCTCAAGACAGAGACTAACCTCAAGAAAGAGGCGCCACCCAGGGAATTTTATGTTCTCTAAATCCCCGAAACCAAAATTGCAGATTTAGAAAAGACTGGGGGTAAGTTTGGGAGTTGAGATACACATATGTATCAAGGTTTGATTTTTCAGAAGCAAAAATTACAGGTAATTTGGCCCAAACAAGCATTCCATAAGTTAGAGAGTAAGACAGAGATTCACCCTTTCAACTGCCCACCAGTTACCAAATCTGGTCAGCGGTTAGACCATAGATGCCGCAGCTGCACCCAACGCAGAGGCAAAGAGTCCTTCAGCAAGAAGTGCTCATGCCTTAGCCAAATTGGGCCCATCCCTCTCCAATTCTTCCTTTAGGAAGATCTCCCGTACACTGGCCGAAATGTTGAAATGTGTAGATTTTGCATGCACGACATCACAAAACATTCAACTGTTAAGGTTCTGCAACGCTTTTTTGGAATGTAGCAGAAATGTGACATGTGGTTATAAAGGTTTGCAACAGAAGGAATCTGAAAATAAGTGTTCTGGAAGGTAGTCTCATTTGACTAGCAGTGGAAAACAAAAAATGCATGAGTGGATTGTCCAACATGCATTTGGAAGATTAAACCTGTTCCCCGATCCCCCTCACCCCTCCTACTTCCCTTTGAACAGAAGCCTTTTTCTAAAAGCTCTCCTGATCCTAGCTTTTAGAATAGAAATCGATGTCATTTCTAGCTGATTATATGACCATTCACATCCTTTAAACTTTGAGGCTGATTTAAAATATCCCACTTCCTGTTTAGGAGGGGAGGGGCTCAATTTACAAATAAATTTAAGTTGGTTTTTTTTTTTTTAAAGAATGATCTACAGTAAAACCTGATTAACTGGAATCTAGCTAACTTGAACCTTTGAGTATATTTATATTTTTGTTCGTTTCGACTTTTAGCAAAAAGAGGCAAATAAACAAAGGGAAAAATCCCATTAGGGATTTAAAAGCATTTCTCTTAAAGGTCAGTCTAGGCAGTTTGCATTCTCTCACTCAGTCTTCATTCTCTAAGTTCCACATCCAAGCGGACCAAGCAATGAAAGCTGAGCTGCAGAGGAAAGGCAATCAGACATATCAAGAGAAACCAAAACCAAGGAATGCTTTGGTCATGTTCCCTGCCCTAAGACTCTAAGGCGGGAAAGTGGCTCAAGGTCTAACAGATAGTCAGCCATCACTCTTGAAACTAAGTTTAACTCCATGGCCCACCGTGTTAAGAAAGTCCTATAATTCACCAAAATAACATTCCCAAGCATTCCAGTTAGTCAAGATTTAACTGTTCATCATTTTCAGTGGCCACTTGCCCCCAGGTGAGATGTCTACCTCTTTTGTGATGAATTTCATAGATACATTTTCCCCATCCACCAACTGTGTGGACAAAGGGTGGAGGCAGGCCCCCCTCCCTCCCTGTGACAGATTCTAATGCTCAGATGAAATCACGACCCCTGGGAATTCCACGTACCAGTTGGCACTAATTCCTTATTACACAAGAGACCCTAACTGAGCTTCAAAGCTTGACTGAAGTGTTCCCTATTGTGTGTAAATAATGCTTTAAAAACCATGTGTCACAGCACAGTGGCTGGTGGCGCCCTGCACTCTCTGGGGGCTTCGCCCTGTCCCGGCATGTTTCGAGGGACTACGGTAGATGTCCCGCAGTTATGTGAGTCTATGTGCAGCATTGTGGGTGCAGTGATTTGCCTTCGTTCCGAAACGCAAACTTTCCCACTCCCTTGACTGCCAAAGATGGTACACCGGACATTTTACATAGCAGAAAGCATCACAAGGTCCATATAACTTCTGGTAATGTGAGGAGGGAGGAGACGGGGATTCGGAAAATAACAAAAACAAAGCCATACTCTAACCTTTATTAAATTCATTTTTGGATCCTGTCCCACTAAGTGGCCCCGGCTCTTTAGAGCAGTGAATTCTGACTGCTTGAAGGCTATGGCATTATACATTAAATGTGGGAGTTGCTGAAATTCCATCTGTACAATTTTCCAATTTGTCTCCAGGGTTTCTTGGTCCCTAATCTGCAAATATTAGTCTTAGTGCCAGTTTTAATAGATGGCTATGGTCCTCCAATAAAAAAAGAAGAAAAAAAAAAAGGTTAAATTCTGGTGTCGTATAATAGAAAATACAAAATGTGAAAACAGGACCGAAAGAAGTTCTGTTCTTGGACTAAAAAGCGTGTGGTTTCTACTATGCAAAGAACATAAAAACATCTTTGATTGCTCAGTTACAACACACCCACCAAAATATGCTGCACACGTGTCTATTGGGCACAATAGGTATGCCTGGATTTTAAGTCTCTCTCCAAGGCAGCTCAGTGAAATATGGCCCACAGAGACCACACCAGTTCCATACCACTTTCCCCTACCACATCCCAGGATAGTTTGAAGTAGGCAGCTGTAACCACTCCCATCCTGTCCCTCAGTCCAACAAAGAAGCTATTGAACCTGCGTTTCAAATCCTCATGAAGGCTATTACTGTCCTGCTAGTGCCTTTTTTGAGAATGGTCAACTTCTGGAGTAGTTTGGCTTAAATGAGAATGCTTCACTTTCTACTCATGCCTGTAGCTGGTGCATGAAGAAGATGTAGAGGGATTTCCCTTTCTGGTGCTAGATGGCTTGTTCTCTCTTCTCTTTTCCTGCATTCATTTCACTATGCCTCTTTTACTTTTTGTCTCTGTGGACAAAGGTTTGTACATCAACTCTGGATGTATGGTGACTGTTTGGAAGTACCGATATATTATCTAATTCGAATCACTCTAGAGGCAACTCAAAGACCATCACCCTTGGCCAACCACCAATCCTGTATGTTCTCCACGCAGAGTGAGAATGCTTGGTTCTGCACATGCATTGGGGGAAAACAATTAAAACGGGAATCTTTGCATGATGGTGTGTAAAAACTTGGTCCAGGATGTTTTTCTTGATGACAGTGTGTTGCTGTGGTGTGATATACACACTCTACTTGGCAGTCTTGTTTTGTGTCTGTCTGCCAGTATGTTTTTTTCTGTGTTTTGTGTCTCAAAATATAATTAGAACTGAATGTCCTCCAACTACGTTAATCCTTGTCTTAAATCCAACTAAACTAACAAAAATGAAATCCTGAGTAGCTGAGGCTTGGTGGTGGCCAACTGTTTGGGTCTGGATTATGATATATCGGTATTCTCTAATGCCTCGAATTAAAACTCATTCGCTTGGTTCGGTTCTGAGCTTGAAGAGGTAATGATTGTTGTGAGCTTGATGCGCCGCCCCTTTTGCTTGTCACTCACCCTCTTTTTTGCATAGGCTTAAATCAAGTGATGCTTACAAAAAAGCCTGGGGCAATAATCAGGATGGAGTTGTGGCCAGCCAGCCTGCTCGCGTGGTTGATGAACGGGAGCAGATGGCCATCAGTGGTGGCTTCATCCGCAGGTGAGCCTTGTGCAGCTGGCGCTATAGCGGTTGCCTACTTTTGAGTGACAAACTACTCCAACCTGAGTGGTTCTTAAAACAACACTGGGAAGTTCTCCGGCAGTCGGATGGTTAGGACTCGGTGCTTTCACCATCATGCTCTGGGTTCAATCCGTGCTCAGAGAACTAAGAGCTCACAAGTTGAGTGGTGCCTCCAAAAAAAGGAAAAAACACTATTTTTTTTTTAAACTTCTGAATCTCTGTGTTGACTGAGCAGGTCTTCTGAGAGCGTCTCCTGGGCTCGCTCATTACATGCAAGTGGGTGCAAGATGGTCTAAGACAGCAGTGCTTTCTTGTCTGGTGATTGGCTGGGGCCGTGGGTATGAGGCATCCCTCCTCTTCTATGCGACCTCTCCCCAGGAAAGCCCGTGGTTCTTGCACGGTGGTGGCAGCACCAAGGGGTAGGCTCCCATGTGCAAGCACTTGTCAAGCCTTTGCCCACATGTCAGTGGACAAAGCCAGCCACGTGACCACGTCCAGCATCAGTGTGGCAGTAAACAAATGTTTCACTCCATGACTTTGATTGGACAGAATTTGTGAGACTATGTACAGATATGTGGGCAAGGTCAATAATAAGGAATGGTGAAACATCTATGAACTGGCAATGGCAGGAAGAATACTGAAGGGACAGGAGAGAACTGTCACCAGAGCCCAGCGGTAGTTATGGCTGTAGGCAGAGGTCGAGATGCCTGGGCTTACTCCATACCAACTGTATCAGAATCCACATCTCTAGAAGTGAGATCCAGGTATCAGCAGTTTTTAGAGCCCCTCAGATTTTTTACGAAAAGAAGGCTGAGAACTATGGAACCAAAAGTAAGTCGTAGCTGCTGACAATCATTTATGTAAACTTCTCTTCTACACACGAAACCTGGGAAGTTCCCGTTTAATTTTATCTGGCCTAGATTGCTTTACAAACTCTAGAGGAGCAGTCTACATTGGTATTTACCATGAGGAATGGGTTTTAACCCCTGGGAGCACATTTTAGCCCATCGCCATCTGTAGTAGGAAACACTCAGACATTCTGAAATAAGTATCTACCATTTACAATAAAGAGTTAGTGCAGTACGTGTCCATGTCCATCAGCTGGGTCAAAAGCAGGTGCCAGGAATGAAGAAGCGTGCAAAAGGTTTATTAGAGAGCAACATTGGGGAGGGAAAGCGGGGAAGTAAGACTGGGGAAGAGCTGTCAGACCATCAGGCAGAGCTGGCAAACAATCTACCAAATCACTGGGGTCTCCACAGCAAAGTTGCTCATTGGAGGAATTCCACAGTAGGTAGAAATGAGTAAGTCTTTGTAAAAAGTCTTGCTTCGTCATTGGCTGGGACCACCTTGAGAAGAACATGACCTCAGCTCAAAGCAGACCTGAAGGAATGAACAATGAGAAGCTGTCAGCTAACCACACTCCTTACAACTGGGCAATGAGCTCTTTCTTTTTTTAAAAAAATGAGTTCTTTCTTGAAGACAGTTTGAGCAGTGCATGGATCCATACAGTGCAGGGGGTGAGCTGTGGCTATATAGTAGCTATTAATAAAAATGATATGTAAATAAATTGCAATTAGAAGTTTTTTTAAGGGAAAAAAAGTGCCTTCCTAACTTTCAAGCTGAGTTATGAAAAAAATGGGAACTCCCTTTGGGGAAAGCATTTTGAGAGCCAATTTCTTCCTCCCTACTTAGGCTGAAACAATATTTTATCACAGTTTTCTTCCTTGAAATCACCTATTCACAATGTCACGAAAAACCACATACCATTGAAACCGGAGCAAGTAAAAATCATCTTGAAAATGTAGTTCCCTTTGGAGTTCTTGGGAGCAAATAGGGTTAAGGGGCAGACGGTTATTCTCATTACTCTTCCCATTAATGTTGGTCCCAAATGGAGAAGTAGATGAGTGGAGAAACTCTCTGACTTAGTACAATAGCTTTTCTTTCCTTATAAATTTGAGTCTTGGAGACTTTGATTGGCATTTCAGAAAGGAAAATACAGTTTCTAACGGGTTCCACCTCATTCTCTGACCTGGAATCCTCCCAACTAAAATGGTTTTAGCCTTATTGGGATAATCATACAGGGAGGAAATGAGGTGTTGGTAGAATTGAGAGAAGTAGGTATATTAATCTGCTTAATATGCCTTCTTTAAAAGTAGAAATTTAAGTGTTCAATAATGCATTTACAAATTATTTTCCTATCTATGAAAGCTAAAATGTTCTCATATTGAACAGAGATTTTAAAAGGTTCAGATTGTTACCTGGAGATCAATAGATTTTCCCTAAGCATTGGGTCTTGGACATTTGAGTTTTTCTTATCTTCTAAAACCTCTTCTTTGATGCCCAGGGTAACAAATGATGCCCGAGAAAATGAAATGGATGAAAACCTGGAGCAGGTGAGCGGCATCATTGGAAACCTCCGTCATATGGCCTTGGATATGGGCAATGAGATTGATACACAGAACCGCCAGATCGACAGGATCATGGAGAAGGTGAGCACGGGGCAGTCAGCAGGTTTCTGTTGCTTATCACCTTCTCTGAAATAACCACCAAGGAAGCATGAAGGGCTTAACAAGACCCGCAAACTGTAACTTTGGATTCAGGCCCTGGTAGATAGACATCTTCCCCCTTATTTTCCGAGACAGAAATACAGCAACAGATACGTAAATAATAGGGTAAAATTTAATATAGCAGATATTGCTCAGGGCCACCTTTACTACAGGCATTGTGCTAGGCATCAAAGGACATATTAAGATGGAAAGACACCATCTCTGCTGCCAAGAAACTCACAGCCCATGGGAAGCACTGAGCATCCAGATGAACATATAATTTGTCAAGAAAGTTGCCCATCAAATGCTAAGTCAGGTTAGATGGGGAAAGATTTCAAGGGTCAAAGGATGGGAAAATCTCACCCAAAAAGTTGAATTTGATTCGAGTCTTGAGGGTTGGTTGGGAGCTTGTCAGAGATGAGGTAGGGACAGAATCAGGAAATGAGGGAAGAACAGTTATTTTAAGTTAGCCAGAAGGTGAATACGAGCTTTGATTCTAAAGTGCGGAAGCTCAAATGATAGTTCAAAAAGGCCAGGATTCCATTTCCAGTTCAAAAGTGCACACATCCAGATCTCAAAGAAGGGAACATAATCTAATGAAATTGAGTTCATATAAGGACACCAGATGTCACACTAAGACTGAGCCGCCTAGTGCCAGAAAGAGTAGAGACAGTCAAACGGGAAAAGATAGGGTTGGGGGCTTCAGATTAGGAAGAAACAGAAAGAAGCGCTGGAAAGCTTTTATAAAAAGATTTGGGGCACTCACACCTGATATTCTACACTATGCAAATCTGATACAGTCTCTATGTCTTTGTGTTCCATCCCCTCCCTAATCAGTAGACTCCTAAATATTACTTATAAGCTCTTAAGATATCCAAATGCCAACAGGGAGAAATGGGCAAATTATGAGTTTGATGGTAATTGTGCATCTATAATCAATTCTGCTTAGCTAATCTTATATGATGGGAGTTTATTCCTTGGAATATATTGAAGTTTTGAGACTGAAACCCTGAGTTTCTTTTCAACAACTCATTCCACTTTGGTTGGGGGTAGAAGGGCAGTTTTTGTGCTCTCTTGAACCCAAGACTAAATACTCTGTTTCTTGGTGTCTGAGCATCCTCCACTGACTTAAAAAAGGAATGAGAAGACATAAAGGAAGCGCTTTGCCCTGTTGTGTTCTATGCACTTTATAAAGATATTTGAAACTGCGTAACATTTTGCCTAATCAATATGGAGCTACACAAATGTCAGTGTAGTTGGCAAAATACCTGTGCTTTGCCTGCTTCACAAGTCATGACATGCTTACTGTTGGTAAGAGCCTTTGATATGCTAAAGCTTTTAAGCTGTGTAAGTCAATAGATTTTTAGAACAATATTGAGAGTTTCAAAAGGCACTGGAGCCAATAGAAATGGATCTAACCCATTATGGCCCAGAAAAATGAACTAAGAAATAATTGCTGAACCACCTTCCAATAGGAAAATGAATTGGGGGGAAAAAAAAAAAGAAAAGTAGCCATTTTTCTATCAAAGGACCCAATTGACTCACAGATGTAGGAAGATAATGTATCTCTAACTCAAATAGAGTCCTAGAAAGACAACTTCTACTAAGAAAGAGGGGTCAAGTCTTTATTGACAGAGCTGGGCTCTAAGCAAGCAGTTTTCCTGGAAAGGCAGGAAAACTCTAGATCTATTCTTTAGGGGAAAGTTTTCATTCTGGGCCCAGTTTACTGCAAGAGCCAAGACTTGTGCAGCTATAGGGTTTCATCAAAAGTCCAGCAAGTGGATAGGAAATAGCCATTATAGTTTATCTCATCCTTGGACGCCAAATTGCTTAAGAAGTGGGGCAGGGGTCTAGTTCCCTTCTAATAGCTAGCCTTTTTTCCCTCAAAACAACAATGTGGATATGATTGAGATAAAGCCCATTTCAATTCAGCATTTCCCCAAATGATACATGTGACGTGATTATTAGTAGACTTCTACCTTCTTTTGCAAGTTCTTACTTCTGATCATAGAAAATAACGTGCAAAGATCTTCTGCATATCTAGGATTAAAATCATACTGTAGGACTAAAAAGAATCTTCTATTTCTCCCATATTCTCTCATGACCCAAACAACAACCCTCACCCAACTCCATCAATCATGATCCTTTCTCATCACTTCAATTAGCTGTGAAGTTTTGGGAATCCAAAATAATGCAGTCTTCCGTACATTCCTATGGACTCTCAAGAAATTACTTTGTCCATTTAAAAACCCTGTTTTCTGATTTAGGGTATTTATAAATAGGCAGTCTTCGAAGGCTGGAATTGTATGATTCTTTTAGAAATCTATTAAAATGGGGCAAGTTTCTGTCAGGTCTTTATGGGAACTGTTGCTACGGAAACAATAATGTTCAAACTTGGATTTAAAATTGTCAGTGCAAGATGTGACGCACACGTTAAAATACAGTAAAGTTGAAGATTGAGCGTTGCTCACAGTCTCCCATCAGTATGGAAGCATGGCATTTGAAAACTAAGATCTTGAGTTCCAGCAAGGCTTTTCTGCTCACCAGCTTCATGACCTGGCTCCTCATCTGATACTGGAGTGGGTTGCTATTTCCTTCTCCAGAGGAAAGATAATAAGAGAACAATTCAAATCTGGGATCAGAACAGGCTGTCATGTAAGATAGAGCTATCCTCTTCCAGAAGTCAGAGCTGTGCCCTAAAAGCTACTTGCCATGGTCTGGAGTTAAGATTTCCAGAGTGTTCAGAAGCATGGGCTAAACAGCCCCTTCTACCTCTTCCACTGCTTTTTTGGATCAGGTTTTCTCACAAAGGCAGATCATGTAGTGTATCTTGAGTGTATTAGCAAGTTTAGGATTCTCTAAATAGAAATGTGAAAACAGAGATGGGATATATTGCATAAATATGTCCTACAAAATATAAATAGAGTAAACACAGATGCATTCTCCAAATACCAGGAAGACAAGTAAAAGATTATCTCAGGATTTTTTTCCTAAAAGCACATATGTTATATAATATAATAAAGACTTGGCTCCTGTGGTGTCAGGTATTGTATGGGCTGGAATTTTGATATGCTTCAGAAAGAACTGAGGTGGACATCACAGATGTTCATTGATGATACGTTTGTTCTAGCTCCTCCCAGATTCTTTGAGGGTATCCATAGAGTAGCCTCATGCTCTACTTCAAAACATTCTCTTGTACCATCACATGAAGACTCACCAGTGCCTTTGTAATGCAAGAAGTCCTAGAATGTTTGCCTTCAGAAATGCTATTTGTTTTTAAGTGAAGTGAAGTGAAATGAAGTCGCTCAGTCGTGTCCGACTCTTTGCGACCCGTGGACTGCAGCCCCCCAAGCTCCTCCGTCCATGGGAGTCTCCAGGCAAGAACACTGGAGTGGGTTGCCATTTCCTTCTCCAGGGGATATTCCTGACCCAGGGATCGAACCCAGTTCTCTCATATTGCAGGCAGACGCTTTAACCTCTGTACCACCAGGGAAGCCCTATCCTACCCAGAACTGTTGCAACCTGAGAGCAAGGCGTCCCCTGGTCAGGGTGCAGATCTCCAGGCAGGCATGCTTTTTCCTTATTTGAGCAGTGCTCAAAGTTAAGTCTGGAAAAATAATCAGCATAATCCAGTCTTAAGGAACATTTCACATTGATCTGAGCTTCTAATTTTCCTTTCGATCAAAGTGTTACTATTTCTAATAGGATTTGTAGCTAACGAGGGAATACTAAAGCATTCAGGAAAACTGGAGAGAAATACCCATTTTCCAAATTGCAAACCTAAAGGTTAAAACTACAAGTCTATAGATCAAAACAATCAAAGAAAATTAGTGTTCTGCCTTATCTGTTTTGAAGTCAACTCCCAACAGATGGTAAGGAACCATTGCCAGATAATTCAAAGTTATGAACAGCCTAGAAATAATTTTCTTTCACTTGGCAAACTTCTATCTGAATAGTCATAACTCTAGTGTCCTGGGAATTCACAACTAAACTGGATAAAGAAGACACAACTTGGTGGAGATTACAAAGCACCAGGCATAGTTGTTGATGTGAAAGCAGTAATCAGCAAATAAGTACTGTTGCTATAAACTAGTCCAGTTTTCCTACCCTGCCTCTCAGTTTCCCGCCCCCTTCCCAAGCTGGAGAGGGGCAGACAACGTTACCAACCACAATAGAGCAGAAACAGCAGCCGGAAAGGAATGTTTGTCTTCTCTTCTGCTTGCTGATTCGTATGTTCCTCGGTGATGTTAGGAATAGTTCATTTCTAGAGTTTAACAGTATATCCAGGTAGTAGTCCTGGGTTTCATGATGCATGTATAGCAAAAGACAACTCAAGCAGTGAGTCAGTCAGTCAAAATATAAAATGATAGTAAGTGTGTCTCTGTTAAAAACAAGCCAGTTACCAAGCTCACAGGAGTGCCTTCAGAAATGGGACTAACAAATATTAAATATTGCAAAAGCAAACCATGTTTTCACTGAACAGCAGTAGTTGTAAGATAAGATATATTGAGCACTTCATTTTTGCAAAACATTATTCTAAGACCATTATATGTAGCAACTCATTTCATCCTCATAGCAAACCTAAGTAGTAAGATGACTAACAGTGATTATAGTGTGGACTCTGACTCCAGGCCTTTTGACTCCGGTTTCCCCATTTATTAGCACTGTGACGTTAGACAAATTGCCTAAATCCTCTCTGCTTAGCTTCCTCAGTTGAAGAAAGGAGCGCATAACAGTATATCCCTCAGTGTTGATATCAGTCTTGCTGTTGCCCTAGTTGAGTGAGCGGAAACTAGTAGTGGAACTGTGCTCGCCAGCAGTGTTCTTTACTGCCCCCAGCTTGCAGTGCAGAAAGCTGAGGCCCCAAAATGTTAAGTAATCTGCCCAAAGTGACGCTGCTAGTAACTGTACAAATAGCAAGAATTCAACTCAATTTAACAGATGTGAACGTCTGCCATAGAAGTCACCGGGTGCCGTTCCAGAAGAGAAAGATAAATGATACGTCTCTGTCCTCCAAAGAACACTCTGTGGTAGGGAAAACAGTTATAAGAACTAAGTCATGAGATCAGACTTCTATGATCTTGCTCAAGTCCAGCCAATGGTTCTGGGAACACAAAAGAAGGGATGGTTCATTCTGATGAAAAGGAAAGTTTCAAGATGCCTTCACCCAGTAGGAGGCATTTGAACTGGACCCTGAAGGGGTCCAGTAGAATTTTAATGGGTAAACTGAATTCTGTTTTTCTCTCCCCTTTTTCCAGGCTGATTCCAACAAAACCAGAATTGATGAGGCCAACCAACGTGCAACAAAGATGCTGGGGAGTGGTTAAATGGCCCATCTGTGTCTTCTTCCAAATGCTGTTGGGCAAGATAGCACCTTCATGCTTTTCTCATGGTATTACCTAGTAGGTCTGCACACATGCACACATCAACCTTCCCCCATTGTGAATGTTGTCTTGTGTCGTCCATCAGCCCAACGATACTACGTGTCTTCTGTTTTTTCTGGGTCTCTTTCTTTCCAAAGGCTATATATAGTGGTCATTTGGTGGCTCTAACCTTTTATGTAAGATGTCTTGGGTTTCATTTTACCTTTTCTCTTCTCAGTGGTGTTTGCTGAATGACAACAATTTAGGAATGCTCAATGTGCTGTTGATTCTTTCAATACACAGTATTGTTCTTGTAAAACTGTGACATTCCGCAGAGCTACTGCCACGGTCCTTTCTTTGGGTGTCAGGCTCTGAAACTCAAAATTTGCTGTCTTTGGTTCCTCATGGCTGTCATCTGTCTTTATGATTTCATGATTAGACAACGTGGAATTACATACCAGGCATTGCACTCAAAGTGATGTGATTTATGCATTTATGCATGAGAATAGATTTTTAGATTCCTACTTAAACAAAATCTTTCCATGACAGTAGCATACTGATGAGAAAACACACACGCAACAACAGCAGCAACAGCAAAACAACAAAGCATGCTCAGTATTGAGACACTGTCAAGATTAAGTTATACCAGCAAAACTGCAGTAGTGTCACTTTCTTTCTGTCAATATTTAAACTTATCGATCATAATCATCCTTTTTTAAAAAAAATAATTTTAAAAAAAGATGGGTTTGGATACTCACCATTTAATCATTTCCAGCAAAATATACGTTTGACTGAAATTATGTCCAATGGATGTAATATAGAGTTTGTTTGCTGCTTTTGAAGACTGTGTTTTGGAGAAAGCAACCTTGCTGTGAAACAGTGTGGAGATGTAAATTTTATAAGGCTGACTCTTACTAATCACTATTTCCCCTGTGGTTTGTTATCAGTACAATTCTCTGTTGCTTAATCTAGAGCTATGCACACCAAATTGCTGAGATATTTAGTAGCTGATAAAGAAACCTTTAAAAAAATAATGTAAATGAATGAAATATAGATAAACTATGAGATAAATATCATTACGGCATGTAATATTAAATTCCTCCTGTCTCCTCTGTCAGTTTGTGATGTGATTGACATTTTGTAGCTAGTTTAAAATTATTAAAAATTATTAGACCCCAGATGTCTGCTTTAATTTCTTCATGGACCCTGTCTGAGTTTGTACTCACACGAGAAGAAGAAATCTGGCTATAGTCCCATCACTCCCAAGAAGTCAGTTCTGTGTGCTAAGGACACCGTACGGGAAAAGCAAAGGTGTCCCTTCTACACATGATCCATTGGCAGTTGAAACATGGCATGATTTTTATAATCTGTTTCACAAATTCTTATGTATAGATCAGTGTTGGCCATGGGCGGAATGTAATTCAACCAGAAGGCACAGAAGAAAAAAAAAATCCATAGAAAAAATCGGTAGTACTCAGACTTGGCTGTACATAGATTGAGGTATATTAGGTGTCAATCAACTCTCATCTTCCTTCTCTCCAGTGTCACCCCACCAAACTGAGCCCACCACGACCACCACCACTGCTGCCTCCACTGTATTTAACAGCCTTATTGACATATCATAACATTCACCCATTTAAAACGTATAATCCAGTGTGAAAGTGAAAGTGCTAGTCGCTCAGTCGTGTCCAACTCTTTGCCATCCCATGGCTTGTAGCCCGCCAGGCTCCTCTGTCCATGGAATTCTCCAGACAAGAATACTGGAGTGGTTTGCCATTTCCTTCTCCAGGTGATCTCCCCAATCCAGGGATTGAACTTGGGTTTCCCACATTGCAGACAGATTCTTTACCATCTGATCCATCAGGGAAGCCAATATATTCAATATTTGTATAATCCAATAGTTTTTAGTATATTCACTGTTGTGCAATCTAATTTTAGAATATTTTTAACATCCCCCAAAGGAACTCCATACCTATCAGTAGTCATTCCTATTTCACTTCCCTCAGCCATAGGCAAACACTGATTTAAGTTTTGTCTATAGGTTTGCCCTATTCTGAACATTTCCTGTAAATGAAATGGTACAATATGTGGTCCTTTGTGACCGGCTGCTTTTATTCAGCATCATGTTTTCAAGATTTCTTCCATGGTGTATAGCATGTATCAGAGTCTTCCTTTTTATGGCCAAATAATATCTATTGTATGGAAAACATTGTGTTTATCCGTTCATCCATTGCTGGACATTTGCACTGTTTTTACCTTTGGACTCTTATCAGTTATGAGGCTCTGAACATTCATGCACAGGTTTTTGTGCAGTCCTTTTGGTGTCACCGCTTTCACCCCATTACTGTCTCTGCCACCATCGCCTCCATCATAACCTGTGCCCTTCTAGCTCCTCCACCACCACTGCTTTGGCCACCACCACCTTGACCTTGCCGCTGCCTCTACCGCCTCTGAATCATCCTAACTAGCGCCTCCTTCCTCGCTGCTCCCTCCCCAGTCACCACCACCCTTCACCACTTCCGCTGCCGCCCTCGCCTCCCCCTCCACCGCTGCCACCAGCACCATCAGCGACTCCTCACTCCTGCCACCTCCGCTGCTTCCCTCTCCTACCCCACAGAGACGACACCGGTGAATTCGTCCTGATCACCTCGGCTCACTGCCTGGTCATTTCACCAGTAATTCCAGAGGTTTGGTGAGAGCAGTTGAGAAGTGAAACCAGTGATGACAAACTCATCATCCTCAGCAAATGTCTGCAGTTCTTCAGCTTCTCCCTAGGCCTTAGAACAAGTTCTAGAGATACCCAGATGCGCAGGGAAGTTATTCCAAGGACCAACTCTAGCAACACATTTATGCCTTAAAATTAGGTAGTAGAGAGGATGCTCAGAGATGGGGGAGATAAACACACCATGTATGTCAAAGCAGCTAAGGGGTTGGTGTATGGGCTGTGTTAGAAAATTCTTTTCCCAACTCCGTCTGTTCTTAGTGAAGTGAGTGTGTTTCCACATTGTTTGAATAATTAAAACCCCATACTAGATATATGAAAAGTAAGACGTGGGCATGCTGCTTTAAGGTCCAACACATAATTCATTCTGAAGCATATTTCCTTGGATAATTGAGCTCGTCTAGCCTCAGCTGTAATGCAGTCAGCTGCTTTTGGCTAAAGGAAGACAGATTCTCCAGGGATGAATCAGACCTGGGTAATGCACCAACTCAGGAAGTACACTAGAAATACAATTACTGGGGCAAGGCAGAATACCACAAGGCCTAAATCTTCTATAAAAACACTAGAAGGTGGTCCTGGGTCCTAGCGACAGAGCCCTTTCCTCTTGTCTGCCTCTTGTTTCTCCTGGTTCTCCTCCTTCCACACCCTCTCCTGGCCTCTGCTCTGACCACCTAGCCCCAAGCTTTGTGGCACTCATTTGTCAGCTCATTGACAACTGCACTAGAAACTGAGAAAAAAGGGAAGAAAGTCCATACTTCTGATCAGCTAATACATGCCAGGTGCTGTGCGAAATGCCTCATTTATGATGACTCATTAAAGTCTCCTAAAAATTCTGTAACCTTGACACTATTTGCCCCATTTTGCAGAAGAAATTAATAGATTACCGGAACTAGATTTATCTTGTTAAAGCTAGTAAGTGATGTCGGCATGATTCAAGCCGGACGTGTGCCTCCAAAGCTGTAGACAGGCCTAGAAGATAACCCTTCCCAAGTGGCTCAGGGGTAAAGAATCCACCTGCCAATGCAAGAGTCACTGGACACTGGGCTCTATTGATGGCTCGTGAAGACGCCCGGGAGGAGGGCATGGCAACACATTCCGGTATTCTTGCCTGGAGAATCCTATGGACATAGGAGCTTGGCAGGCTGCAGCCCACAGGGTCGCACAGAGTTGGACACACTGAAGCAACTGAGTACACACTCTCTCACATTCAAGCTGGAGGCTTTATCTGCTCAGATAAGTCAACCACTAAATATGAAGTGTATCTAATGGTAAGTGTGCTAGAGAAATGTAGAACACTGAAGGAGACAAAGAGTGTAGGAGGTGGGAGAGAAGATGCTATTTTTTAAAATGATAACTATACTATAGTCAACTGTAGGTCAGCTGGGTGAATTGGCAGCTGTCTGCGGAGGCTCCTCCCCTTTTCTCTCTTTCTGTGGTCTCTCATTCTCAAATCAATCAGGAGTTGCTTTCATGGCAAAATCAGTTAAGTCCAAGAAACAGTTCAGTTCAGTCACTCAGTCAGGTCCAGTCCTTTGCGACACCATGAACTGCGGCATGCCAGGCCTCCCTGTCCATCACCAACTCCCGGAGTTTACTCAAATTCATGTTCGTTGAGTCAGTGATGCCATCCAACCATCTCGTCCTCTGTCGTCCCCTTATCCCACCTTCAGGGTCTTTTCTAATGAGTCAGTTCTTCACATCAGGTGGCCAAAGTATTGGAGCTTTAGCATCAGTCTTTCCAATGAATATTCAGGCCTGATTTCCTTTAGAACGGACTGGTTGGATCTCCTTGCAGTCCAAGCGACTCTCAAGAGTCTTCTCCAACACCACAGCTCAAAAGCATCAATTCTTCTGCGCTCAGCTTTCTTTACAGTCCAAGTCTCACATCCATACATGACTCCTGGAAAAACTACGCCTTTGACTACATGGACCTTCATTGGCAAAGTAATGTCTCTGCTTTTAAATATGCTGTCTAGGTTAGTCATAACTTTTCTTTCAAGGAGCAAGTGTCTTTTAATTTCATGGCTGCAGTCACCATCTGCAGTGATTTTGGAGCCCACCAAAATAAAGTCTGACACTGTTTCCACTGTTTCCCCAACTATTGCCTTGAAGTGATGGGATCAGATGCCATGACCTTAGTTTTCTGAATGTTGAGCTTTAAGTCAGCTTTTTCGCTCTCCTCTTTCACTCTCATCAAGAGGCTCTTCAGTTCTTCCCTTTCTGCCATAGGGGCTTCCCTGGTGGCTCAGACGGTAAGCATCCGCCTGCAATGCGGGAGACCCAGATTCGATCCCTGGGTCAGGAAGATCCCCTGGAGAAGGGAATGGCAACCATCTCCAGTACTCTTGCCTGGAAAATTCCATGGACAGAGGAGCCTGGTAGGCTACCGTCCATGGGGTCGCAAAGAGTTGGACACGACTGAGCGACTTCACTTTCACTTTCTTTTCTTTTTCTGCCATAAGGGTGGTGTCACCTGCATATCTCAGGTTATTGATATTTCTCCCGGCAATCTTGACTCCAGCTTGTGCTTCATCCAGCCCAGCGTTTCTCATGATGTACTCTGCATATAAGTTAAATAAGTAGGGTGACAATATATAGCCTTAATGTATTCCTTTCCCAAATTGGAACCAGTCTGTTGCTCCATGTCCAGTTCTAACTGTTGCTTCCTGACCTGCATACAGATTTCTCAGGAGACAGATCAGGTGGTCTGGTATTCCCATGTCTTGAAGAATTTTCCAGTTTATTGTGATCCACACAGTCAAAGGCTTTGGCATAGTCAATAAAGCAGAAATAGATGTTTTTCTGGAACTCTCCTGCTTTTTGATGACCCAGTGGATGTTGGCAATTTGATCTCTGGTTCCTCTGCCTTTTCTAAAACCAGCTTGAACATCTGGAAGTTCACGGTTCACACACCGTTGAAGCCTGGCTTGGAGAATTTTGAGCATTAATTTGCTGGTGTGTGAGATGAGTGCAATCGTGTGGTAGTTTGAACACTTTTTGGCATTGCCTTTCTTTGGGATTGGAATGGAAACTGACCTTTTCCAGTCCTGTGGCCACTGCTGAGTTTTCCAAATCTGCTGGCATACTGAATGCAGCACTTTCACAGCATCATCTTTTAGGATTTGAGATAGCTCAACTGGAATTCCATCACCTCCACTAGCTTTGTTCGTAGTGATGCTTTCTAAGGCCCACTTGACTTCACATTCCAGGATGTCTGGCTCTAGGTGAGTGATCACACCATCGTGATTATCTGGGTTGTGAAGATCTTTTTTGCATAGTTCTTCTGTGTATTCTTGCCCTGTCTTCTTAATATTTTCTGCTTCTGTTAAGTCCATACCGTTTCTGTCCTTTATTGTGCCCATCTTTACATGAAGTGTTCCCTTGGTTTCCCTAATTTTCATGAAGAGATCTCTAGTCTTTCCCATACTATTGTTTTCCTCTAAGAAAACAGGGAGAAGCAGGCAAAATCTCTTGAGATCTAGGCTCATTGCTTCTACTACTTTCTATTAGCCAAAACAAGTGACAAGACCAATTCAGATTCAAGAGATAGGGAAATACATTTCTGATTAGGAAAAGGTTAAAGTCACACTACAGTGGGTGTGGATACAGAGAGAAGTGAACACAGCTGTCTTGGCCATCTATCTACGACATGTATGGAATTTTCCTTTCCTCCTCTGCATCCTTATTCTCACAGAGAAACAAAAGTTCAGGGCAGACCCTCTGTGTAACTTAGAGTAGGTACATGCAGGTATTCTTCCCCTTTAGTGGTAGAAGTAGTATTAGTTGCTCAGTCATGTCCACCTCTTTGTGACCTCATGGACTGTGGCCTGCCAGGGTCCTCTGTCCATGGGATTCTCCAGGCAAGAGTACTGGAGTGGGCTGCCATTCCCTTCTTCAGAGTATCTTCCTAACCCAGGGATCGAACCCGGGTCTCCTGCTTACAGGCAGATTCCTTACTGTCTGAGCTACAGGGAAGTCCCATTCTTCCCCTTTAGTCATATTACAAAATAATAATAATAATAACGGAGGACTCAGCATGCAGCTGCCCAAGGGAGGAATTGAGAATCCAGAGCAGAGTGACTGTAGTTCCAGGCACTGCTGACAAGATGTGGCAGCCAGCCGATAAGACTGACCTTAATCCCGAAATAATGAAACTAATCCCTCCTATTCAAAGCAATAGGGTTTCAGCACCGTCATTAACCCCTACACACTAGAACTAGAAAGAAAACACTTTAAAATGTTCAAAATAGAACTGGATCCTTGACCAGCACCTGGCAAATACCCTTATTCTAGAAACTTCTGTGGTTTTTCCCTGTCATCTTTTATTTGTTGCTATTTTGTGAGAATTTACACTGAAATTTCTCAGGAGAATGGTGCTTTCTTTAATTTTCCTTTCCTCCCAGTCTTTTCTGTACAAAAAGATACTCTTCTCCTTGCTAAGAGGATAAAAAAGACTGATTACTCAGGGATGAAAAAGAAATTATGTGTGTCAGAGACAGCTTAAATACACACAAAATGTATCCTGGGTGTCTAGGGGAGTGGGGGTGTGGGAGGTGACTGCTGCCTTCCAAGGCACTGTCTTACTTCTTTAAGGGAACTGTGACAACCACCAGTTTAGGAAAGATGAGGCAAGTGCTAAGGGTGTGTGTTTTTAAACTTTCAGAGGCCGGGGGAAGAAAAAGCCCAAGAGACCTAAACCCGTATCTTCATTTGCTGTTAAAGGCAAAACCTCCACCTAAACCAATGAGATTCTCCAGGAGGCTAAAGCTTTTATCTGTCTCCACTGAAAATCCAGTTTATCTTCCATACCTATCGATTTGACCATGGCAATGGCCCACTGGAATTCCTAGCCTCCAAAATTTCATTTCTGCACCTTAAATATGAAGAACCTGCTCAGCTCTGAGGACACTAAACAGTCAAGATACCCCTACCAACTATCTCAATATAATTATTATTCCAGAGCAGTGATTTCAAACCAAGAAGAAACACGAAGTTTTTTAGAAATGCTTTCCCCCAAACTCTAGGGGCTGAATCAGGGCATTCCAGGCTGATTCCTCAGAAAACAAAGCTGCGATTGATGCACAAGTCTAAGTAGTTTATCTGGGAGTGTGATTCTAGAGAGCAGGAAAAAGGGATAGGACAGTGAATAGCAAAGGAAGGGAAGCAAATGCCAGAGTGCATACCAATTAAGCTAAGTACAGGCACCTGGATGTTTGATTTCCATGGCGAAGCTGAGAAGCCCTATGAAATGCATACCAGGGCCATCTTCTCAGGGCAAGCAAGAGAGATTTGCCCATCAGCTTTTATCTCCCTTTGGTCAAGGGTAGCCACAGGGCAGAGAATCAATTCCCTTGTACTTCTTAGTGATGCTCTTGAATGTCAAGAGGTTCTTTTTAAGGATGTCCCACACTAGAGGATCAAAGAATTCCAGGCAGAAGTGAGAGGTGGGGCTGAGGTGGGTACTGTCTGTCCTTGTGTGAAACTGGTTGAAACCTGCATGACATTGGTCACCACTTCTGTGGCTGTGGTGAGGGAATTGGAAGGTATGTTTAAGAAGCATCTGATGTGCATTGCATACAACCCTCTGCCTGGGTTGCATACCGCTCAGTCCTAGGAGTCATCACTCACATCATAATAGCAGCTCCCTATTTCCCTGCTTTATAATTAGGGTCTCAAGTGAGATTTTGTTTGAAAAAGCTTCCACTGCTTAAAAAAAAAGAAAAAAAAAGGCAAAAACAACATAAGATGAAGTATTTAAAGCTTCTGTTTTACTATAATTTGGAGGACCAACAGAAATAGTTTGGAAGACCAAACTGAAGAATAGATGTGTGTGTGGAGGTGGGGGGGTGGGGGGGGTGCGATCAAGTTCTAAATATTGGTAGTGGGTCAAAGGTTTTGGATGGCAGCAGAAAAGTGATAAGGAAGGCTTGGTTTTGAGTCCTGAAGACCCAGAGACAAAGGGTCAGGAAGCTTAGCACGAGGTGGGAGATAAGGAAAAGTGACATCAAAGAAGATAGGGTTGAGTGATTCTGGCAAAATGACAGCAGAGAAGAAATTGAGGGGGTGGGGGCAGAGAATGATGTAACTAGTCAAAAGGGAACAAGAAAGAAATATGAAAGAGAACTTTTAGGCAATACTATTACCTGAAGGGTTGGAGGACAGGGGCTGATTATAGGCTCAGGTCCCCATTGCCGCTTCTCTTTCATCTTCTGAAAATAACCTCACCCGCAGTCCTTGGTCCTTCTCTGCCTTATGCTCACAGCCATCAAGGTGACCTTGAATATAAGCTTCTACACACTGAAAACTGCTTTCATCCTCAGTCTCATCTAATATTGCCCCAAAGTTCAGAGAAAAATTCATCTCTGACCTGAAACTTTACACTTCCACTGTCTTGTGGTCTTACACATCTGCTCATGCCCTTCAAACTCGTCTAAACTTTCAGCTGCTCCTCCTTTGTTCTTTCTCAGTAAGTCCAACTTCCTAATGTCACCAAGATGCTTGGTACACAATGCTCTCCACTCTTGTGTTAATATCTATAATTTCCTGCCCTTCAACCCTGAATGATAAACACCAGACTCTGAATAATGCAGTCCTCTGCCTGCTCTCTTGTATGAAGTCCTTGGGAACACAGGGTAAAATCATACAAGTTCCTGGACGGGTGCCAATGAAAACAAATGGTCCCGCTAGAACTCTCATGCGTGTAGGTGGCAGTGTCAATTGGTACCACCACTCTAGAAAACAGTTTGGCAGTATATTTGGTCCTCCATATCCAGGATTCTGCATTTGCAGATTCAACCAAACACAAATCTCTCCATAAGGGGCTTGAGCACCCATAGATTTTGGTATCCAATGGTCCTGAAACAAATCCCCTGGGAATAAAGAGGAACAACCATATCTACAAAAGCTAAACATAAGCAAACCCTACAATTTAGCCATTCCATCTACAAAAGCTAAACTTAAGCAAACACAAGCAAACACTGTGATTTAGTCATTCCATTCCTGGCCATCTACCCATCAGATATGTACTGTACCTTCATTGATCAAAATCATGTACCAAGATATTCATAACCAAAGTATTCACTATAGACCCAAAGTGGGATTTACCCAAATGCTCATCAACTGTAGAATGAAGAAATCTTTCATGGTTGTTTACACATGGAACTATTACGGCGATAGGAAGGTACAGACTATTGACACAACTACATGCTAAAGCAATGTGCGTGGACCTTAATAATTCAAAGCAGGATGAAAGAAGCCAAATATAAAGAACATTTTTATTTAAAAATGTTGTTGAAGTATATTAGATTTACAAAGTTGTGTTAGTTTCAGATGCTATTTTCAAAGGTACTGCAAAGTGATTCATTTATATGAATCACTACATATAATTATATATATTCATTTATATACATATGTGTATTTTCTCAGATACTTCTCATTACAGGTTATCATAAGATAATTTATCTTGAATATAGCTCCTGTGCCATACTGTAGGTCTCTATTGTTCCTTTTATATATAGTAGAATATATGTGTTAATCCCATGTTCCTAATTTATCCCTCCTCTCACTTTCCCTTTGGTAACCATATGTTTGTTTTCCACCTGAAGAACACTTTATTTGAGTTTATGTATATAAATTTTAAAAACAACAACAACAAAAAAAAATCAATCCACAGAGTTAGAATTTGGAATGGTAATTACCCTTGGGGTGAAGGGTTAAGAACTTAACCAGGACACAGGGAAGTTTCTGGGGCATTAATAATGTCCTATTTCTTGATATCAATGCTGGTTACATGCATGATTCAGTTTGCACAAATTCACTGAGCTGTATATGATATGTGTGCAATTTGGGGGATGTATTTTATATACCTCAACAAGAAGTCTCAAAACAGTTATAAAAACAACAAAATACAGTCTCCAAATGCATCTGGCTCTTCCTTCAGCTGTAAGGGTCTTTTAAATATAAACAAACAAGTTCTGGCCTACCCTTTTCCTTTCCTTTCTACAAGCATGATTTTACCTTTTATTATAAGACAAAAACTGAAGTTTCAGAAGGAGCATAGTTATGAGCTCTGTGGAAATTCCCCTTCTGTCTGTCTTTATATTCTTGTGTTAGCTAACTGCTTTTGCTCTCTCATAATGTTGCTGCAAGAAAAGGAAAGATATACCCATCTAAAGGCAGAGTTCCAAAGAATAGCAAGGAGAGATAAGAAAGCCTTCCTAAGTGAACAATGCAAAGAAATAGAGGGAAACAATAGAATGGGAAAGACTAGAGATTTCTTCAAGAAAATTAGAGATATCAAGGGACTATTTCCTGCAAAGATGGGCTCAATAAAGGACAGCATAGGTAAGGACCTAACAGAAGCAGAAGATATTAAGAAGAGGTGGCAAGAATACACAGAAGAACTATACAAAAATGATCTTAATGACCTGGATAACTATGATGATGTGATCACTCAGCTAGAGTCAGACATCCTAGAATGAGAAGTCAAGTGGGCCTTACGAAGCATCACTATGAACAAAGCTAGTGGAGAAGGCAATGGCACCCCACTCCAGTACTCTTGCCTAGAAAATCCCATGGACGGAGGAGCCTGGAAGGCTGCAGTCCGTGGGGTCTCTGAGAGTCAGACATGACTGAGAGACTTCCCTTTCACTTTTCACTTTCATGCATTGGAGAAGGAAATGGAAACCCACTCCAGTGTTCTTGCCTGGAGAATCCCAGGGATGGGGGAGCCTGGTGGGCTGCCGTCTGTGGGGTCTCACAGAGTCGGACACGACTGACGTGACTTAGTAGCAGCAGCAGCAGCAGTGGAAGTGATGAAATCCAGTTGATCTATTTCAAATCCTAAAAGATAATGCTGTGAAAGTGCTGTGCTCAATATGCCAGCAAGTTTGGAAAACTCAGTGGTGGCTACAGGACTAGAAAAGATCAGTTTTCATTGCAATTCCAAAGAAGGGCAATCCCAAAGAATCTTCACACTACTGTACAATTGCACTCCTTTCACATGCTAGCAAGATAATGCTCAAAATCCTCCAAGCCAGGCTTCAGCAGTATAAGAACTGAAAACTTACCTGTTCAAGCTGGATTTAGAAAAGGCATGGGAACCAGAGATCAAATTGCCAACATCCATTGGATCAGAAAAAGTGAAAAAATCCCAGAAAAACATCTAATTCTGCTTCACTGACTATGCTAAAGCCTTAGACTGTGTGGATCACAGCAAACTGGAAAATTCTTCAAGAGATGGGAATACCAGACCACCTGATCTGCCTCCTGAGAAATCTGTATGCAGGTCAAGAAACAACAGTTAGAACCAAACATAGAACAATGGCCTGGTTCAAAATTGGAAAAGGAGTACATCAAGGCTGTATATTGTCACCCTACTTATTTAACTTATATGCAGAGTACATCATGTGAAATGTTGGGCTGGATGAAGCACAAGCTGGAATCAAGATTGCCAGGAGAAATATCAATAAGCTCAGATATGCAGATGACACCACCCTTATGGCAGAAAGTAAAGAGGAACTAAAAAGTCTCTTGATGAAGGTGAAAGGGGAGAGTGAAAAAGCTGGCATCAAACTCAACATTCAAACAACTAAGATCTTATCATCCAGTCCCATCACTTCATGGCAAATAGATGGGAAAACAATGAGAACTGTGACAGACTTTATTTTGGGGGGCTCCAAAATCACTGCTGACAGTGACTTCAGCTATGAAATTAAAAGACACTTTCTCCTTGGAGGAAAAGCTATAATGACCATAGACAGCATATTAAAAAGAAGAGACATTACTTTGCTGAAAAAGATCTGTATAGTCACAGCTACAGTCATGTATAGTTGTGAGAGTTGGACCATAAAGAAACCTGAGCCCCAAAGAATTGATGCTTTTGAGCTGTGGTGCTGGAGAAGACTCTTGACAGTCCCTTGGACTACCAGGAGATCAAACCAGTTAATCCTAAAGAAAACCAACCCTGAATATTCATTGGAAGGACTGATGCTGAGGCTGAAGTTCCGATACTTTGGCCACATGATGAGAAGAGCTGACTCATTGGAAAAGACCCTGATACAGGGAAAGATTAAAGGCAGGAGGAGAAGGGACGACAGAGAACGAGATGGTTGGATGGCATTACCAACTCAACGGACATGAGTTTGAGCAAGGTCCAGGAGATGGTGAACAGCAGGGAAGCCTGATGTGCTGCAGTCCATGGGGTCTCAAAAAGTCGGACATGACTGAGCGACTGAACTGAGTGTTGCTGCAGGGGACCAACCATGCATTTCAACCCTTCAGCTTCTGCTCTCAATACTAGTTCTGCATTCTCTAAATCTTTTGTAGTAAGATTCCCAAAACAGGGACTCTATTTACACCCTCTCTTATTTTTACAACAAGAAGCATCATAGGTTGCTGACTCATCTACATTTGAATTGCTTGTGCTTAGTCACATGCTCACTCTTGCTCCAATTAGCCATTCCTGGAGAGTTAGATCATGTGATGCAAACATAGCCACCTAGTCGGCAGGAGCTTTAAGGAAAGAGGGTGCAGTGCAGTGAGTACCTATTTCTATCTATAAATTCACCTTAAATCTTTAGTCTAAAAGATTTATTTTTTAATTTAGATTCTCCCAAAGCAGAGCAGGAATGAGGGCTCTGGTAAGGAAGAAAAGCCGATACAAGCTCGCATTGTCAACATCACTGCTCTGAGCAATAGAGCTCAGTTCCATGGGCATCTCTGAAAAGTTTACAGAATGCCTCTCAGAATCCTCCATTCTGAAGAGGAGAGACAGTAGCACTCTTTTTTCTTTTCTTCTTACTTTACTGAGATATAATTAGCATACAACATTTTGTAAGTTTAAAGTGTACAAGGTGATATTTGATATGTGTTCATATTGCAAACTGATTATCACAATGAAGTCAACTAACACATCCATCATCTCACATAATTATAATTTTTTTGTGTGTAAGAACATTTAAGATTTACTTTCTTAGCAACTTTCAAATATATAATTCAGTATTATTAACTATAGTCTCCATGCTAAATATTATATCCCCAGAATATATTCATGTTGTAACTGGCAAGTTTGGACCCTTTGACCAAACCTCCTGATTACCCTCACCTGGAGCTCCTGACAGCCACTATTCTATTCTCTGTTTCTGTGAATTCAGCTTTTTTCGGGTCCCACGTGTAAATGAGATCACACCGTATTTGTCTTCTATCTGGCTTATTTCATTCCACAAAATGCCCTCAAAGTTTAGTCATGTTGTCACAACTGGCAGGATTTTCTTCTTTTTATAGCTGAATAATATTCCATTATGCATAAATACATTTTAAAATGTAGTCATCTGCTGATGGATACTTAGGATTGTTTCCATGTCTTGAATTATGAATAACGCAACCAGAAGCCTTTAATTCATTAATTCACATTCACATGGGTGTGACTGATTCCCCCACAGAGGTATTAATTCCCCAGTCCCTCTAAGATTGCTTGTACTGAGCAAGCTGTCACTGGTGCGCATGGCATTGAAGAAGCCCGGTACAGAAGGGAATACTCCAAATACAAACTAGAAGCAAGATGATGCCTGCTCGAAAAGGCCATACAGGACTATCTACCCAGCCATGGCTGCAGTCAAAGCTGAGGCCGAGAGACCATGAATGGATCTCCTACTAAGGAACAGTTAACAACCATTGTTGTCTACATTTTCTTGTCTACTCTCTGCAAGAGATCTCTGACCCTTCCTGAACTTTAATTCAACTCTTGGGCAGGAACACCATGAAATTCAGCATAGTTTCTGGATACAAAACCAAGAAAAAACTTTCCAGTGATCCAGCCTCTCTGGAATGTTTGATACTTTTGACCTCTGACTTCAAAACTCAATCTTAGTGTTTTAAGAAACCACTTTCTTCTGAACCTTCTCAGTCTCCTTTTTCTTTTCTCAGTCTCTGAATGTTCTCTTCCTCTGCCTATCTTTTAGGAGTTGATGTTTCCCTAAGGTACTAAATTTGGTTCACTTCTCACTCTACACAAAGCCAACATTCCCTGTAAAAGTTTCAGCTACAGCCTCCAGGCAGATGTTTAAAACTAGATGTTTAAAACTGGGGCTTCTCTTCTGAAGCCCCAAATCACATATCTGCCTGCCTACTAAACACCTCCTCCCAGCTCACCCACAGACATTTCAAATTCATCATGACCCACAATGAAATGCTTACCACTCCCCCTTAAAAAGTTTTCTGCCTTGAGACTGAAGCCAGGTACCACTCACTCCCTCATTAAATCTGTTGCCAAGCCTTGTTTATACCACTTCCTAATATCTCCTTTCTCTTGTCCTCTTCTTATCTGTGGCCATATCTGGAAAAATCACTGATTCAAGACTAGCCTCCCCCAGGGGATAATTGCTTGGGTTCATACCACTCCCAGAATGAGCTTAAAAAATCACCAATCTGTTTATGTTATGTACCTTCAATCTTTCAATGGCTACCTTTAAGATAAAGAACAAGGTTTTCAACAGGACATATAAAGTTATTCATGATCCAGTGGCTGCCAAGAAATAGGACTCATTTATTATTACTGCTCCCTAGCTTACTAAGATGCTCAAGTTTTCTGAAAAAAAAAAAAAAAAAGGGCTTCCCCTGCACCTACCTCAATCTCCCAACCCACTCTAGAAAACACCTGCTCATGCTTAAGACTTCATTCAGGCATGAGCTGAGGTCTTCCACCGCCCTGACTGCTCTGAGGGAGGTTTAGGCACTGCCTTCTCACTCTTCCAAAGCACCCTATTAAATCCTCACGTATTACATGCATCATGTTGCACTGCAAAATTTGCCTTTATATTTGTCTCTTTCTTGACACTATAAACTTGCATCAGTTACTATTTTTGTGTAACAAACAATCACATCAGCTCTGTGGTGTGCAACAATAAATATTAATGTCTCACATTCAGTTCAGCAGATCTGAGCTGGCTGGTTCTGCTGGTTTCTGCTGGGCTCCCTCATGCCTCTGTGGGTTGTTGGATTTCCCTCTGGGCTTACTTTGGCTGGGACAGTTTAGCTGGGATAGCACTGTTCCACCTGTATCTTATCCTCAAAGGTAAAGATTTGACTTCATTCATCATGGCACTTGATACTGAATTGTTGAGTTGAAGGACGTAGCAAGAGAGCTAGTTCATATTGAGTATGTTAAACAGAAAGCACTAAATTGAAGCCAGCGGCACCCCCTACTCTTATTCTCATAAATATGACTTTTTTCACTATTTTCATGATTATGATGTAAGGCTTTTTACCCCTTGCAACCTCTCAGCAGAACATTCACATACTGGTATTTTATTCACATACTGGTTTTATCCACAGGGTAACAAGAACTTGTTTGCCTTCTCTGGAGCTATTGGAAGGAAAGCTCCTCTGGTGGTTTAAATTCTTTGATGCTCCCTCCAATAGGTGAAGCCTAATTCTCTTCCCTTTTAGTGGACATTTAGTGACTCACTGCCAAGGAACAGAATAAGGCAGAAGTGCTAGTGTGTAACTTCTAAGACGAGGTTGTCAAAGACCTGTGACTTCTTTCCTGTTTCCTCTGGGATCACCAGCTCTAGGAGCAGAAGGCAGTTGCCAGGTCATGAGGGCACTCAAGCATCCCTATAGAGAGGGCTTCATGACAAGGAACTGAGGCCTCCAGCCCAAGGGCACAGGAGTCAGCCTCCTGAAAGCAGATCCCCCGGCTCCTTCTGAAGGCTGCAGGAGTCCTGTTATCAACCACAAGTTCATGTGCCCGGTGCACAGTGAGGCTGAACAGTGAAACACTGGAGTTTGGAGCAGAGAAAGATTCATACACAGGCCACGCGATGCAAGGTTAAGTGGGTGGTCATGTCCCTCAAAACTCTGAACTCTTGGAAAGGGTTCAGGAAAGCATTTTTAAAGGCCAGGTGAGGGAGGGGCATCGCGGATGTGTAATCAGCTTGTGCACAATTCTCTGATTGGTTAATGGTGAGGTAACTGGGCAATTAACATTGTTAATCCTTAGGTACCCGAAGGTCTGGGAGCCAAGTGCTCATGATCTTCAAGTAGTTAATTTCTTCCACTTGGTGGTGGTTTTAGCATCCGAAAAACTCAGGACATATGCATGAGATACGACTATCTGCGTGGGCTTCCCAGGCAGTGCTAGTGGTAAATAACCTGCCTGCCAGTGTAAGGACATATGGATTTGGTCCCTGAGTTGGAATGTTCCCCTGGAGGAGAGTGTGGCAATCCACACCAGTAGTCTTGCCAGAAGAGTGCCAAGGACAGAGGAGCCTCATAGGCTGCAGTCCATGGGCTCAGTCAGATAAGACTGAAGCAACTTAGCACATGTGCATGCATGCACTATTATCTGGGTACTTCAGAGAGGAGCTACAGCAAAGGATATGGGCCTTTCTGTCCCAGGAAGGCCCATAGAGTCCTACTCAGTTACAGTCCCAAACAACATTTTGACAGGAACTTCATGAGAGACCCTGTCAGAATAACCCCTGATTCTCAGAAGCTTTGTGAGACAGTATATGCTTGTTGTTTTAAGCTGCTAGGATTGGGGACAGTTTGTAACATAGCAAACACCCTCTGCCATGGACTCTACACAGGGACATCATCAGATGGTCAACACCGAAACCAGATTGATTCTATTCTTTGCAGCCAAAGATGGAAAAGTTCTATACAATCAGCAAAAACAAGACCAGGAGCTGACTGTGGCACAGACCATGAACTCCTTATTGCCAAATTCAGACTTAAATTGAAAAAAGTAGGGAAAACCTCTAGACCATTCAGATAGGACTAAATCAAATCCCTTATACAGTGGAAGTGACAAATAAATTCAAGGGATTAGATCTGTTAAACAGACTGCCTGAAGAACTAGGGATAGAAGTTCCTGACATTGTACAGGAGACAGGGATCAAGACCATCCCCAAGAAAAAGAAATGCAAAAAGGCAAAATGGTTGTCTGAGGAGGCCTTACAAATAGCTGAGTAAAGAAAAGAAGCTAAAGGCAAAGGAGAAAATGAAAGATACCCATTTGAATGCAGAGTTCCAAAGAATAGCAAGGAGAGATAAGAAAGTCTTCGTCAGCGATCAATGCAAAGAAATAGAGGAAAACAATAGAATGGAAAAGACTAGAGATCTTTTCAAGAAAATTAGAGATACCAAGGGAACATTTCATGCAAAGATGGGCTCAATAAAGGACAGATATTGTATGGACCTGACTGCAATCATGAAATTAAAAGACGCTTACTCCTTGGAAGAAAAATTATGACCAACCTAGAGAGCATATTGAAAAGCAGAAACATTACTTTGCCAACAAATGTCCATCTAGTCAAGGCTATGGTTTTTCCAGTGGTCATGAATGGATATGAGAGTTGGACTGTGGAGAAAGCTGAATGCCGAAAAATTGATGCTTTTGAACTGTGGTGTTGGAGTAGACTCTTGAGAGTCCCTTGGACTGCAAGGAGATCCAACCAGTTCATTCTGAAGGAGATCAGCCCTGGCATTTCTTTGGAAGGAATGATGCTGAAGCTGAAACTCCAGTACTTTGGCCACCTCATGCGAAGAATTGACTCATTGGAAAAGACTCTGATACTGGGAGGCATTGGGGGCAAGAGGAGAAGGGGACGACAGAGAATGAGATGGCTGGATGGCATCACCAACTCAATGGCTGTGAGTCTGAGTGAACTCCGGGAGTTGATGATGGACAGGGAGGCCTGGCGTGCTGTGATTCATGGGATCGCAAAGAGTCAGACATGACTGAGCTACTGAACTGAACTGAACTGAACTGAAGCAGAAGCTATTAAGAAGAGGGGGAAAGAATACACAGAACTATACAAAAAAGATCCTAATGACCCACATAACCATGATTGTGTGATCATGAACCTAGAGCTAGAGCCAGACATCCTGGAATGTGAAGTCAAGTGGGCCTTAGGAAGCATCACTATAAACAAAGGTAGTGGAGGCGATGGAATTCAAATTGAGCTATTTCAAATCCTAAAAGATGATGCTGTTAGAGTGCTGCACTCAATATGTCAGCATATTTGGAAAATGCAGCAGTGGCCACAGGACTGGAAAAGGTCAGTTTTCATCCCAATCCCAAAGAAAGGTAATGCCAAAGAATGTTCAAACCTCACAATTGCACTCATCTCACATACTAGCAAAGTAATGCTCAAAATTCTCAAAACCAGGCTTCAACAGTACAGGAACTGTGAAATTCCAGATGTTCAAGCTGGATTTAGAAACACCAGAGAACCAAAGATCAAATTGCCAACGTCCCTTGGGTCATCAAAAAAGCAAGAGAGTTCCAGAAAAACATCTACTTCTGCTTTATTGACTATGCCAAAGCCTTTCACTGTGTGGATCACAGCAAACTATGGGAAATTCTGAAAGAGATGGGAATACCAGACCACCTGACCTGCCTCTTGAGAAACCTGTATGCAGGTCAGGAAGCAATAGTTAGAACTGGACACAGAACAACAGACTGGTTCAAAATAGGAAAAAGAGTATGTCAAGGCTGTATATTGTCACCCTGCTTATTTAACTTATATGCAGAGTACATAATGAGAAACACTGGGCTGGATGAAGCCCAAGCTGGAATTAAGATTACCAGGAGAATTATCAATAACCTCAGATATGCAGATGACACCATCCTTATGGCAGAAAGCAAAGAAAAACTAAAGAGCCGCTTGATGAAACTGAAAGAGGAGAGTGAAAAAGTTGGCTTAAAACTCAATATTCAGAAAACTAAGATCATGGCATCTGGTCCCATCACTTCATTGTGAATACATGGGGAAACAGTGGAAACAATGACAGACTTTATTTTGGGGGGCTCCAAAATGACTGCAGATACCAAGGGAACATTTCATGCAATGATAGGCTCGATAAAGGACAGAAATGGTATGGACCTAACAGAAGCAGAAGATATTAAGAAGAGGTGGCAAGAATACACAGAAGAACTGTACAAAAAAGATCTTCACAACCAAGATAATCACAGTGGTGTGGTCACTCACCTAGAGCCAGACATCCTGGAATGTGAAGTCAAGTGGGCCTTAGAAAGCATCACTATGAACAAAGCTAGTGGAGGTGATGGAATTCCAGTTGAGCTCTTTAAAATCCTGAAAGATAATGCTGTGAAAGTGCTGCACTCAATATGCCAGCAAATTTGGAAAACTCAGCAGTGGCCTCAGGACTGGAAAAGGTCAGTTTTCATTCCAATCTCAAAGAAAGGCAATGCCAAAGAATGCTCAAACTACCGCACAATTGCACTCATTTCACACGTCAGTAAAGTAATGCTCAAAATTCTCCAAGCCAGGCTTCAGCAGTATGTGAACTGTGAACTTCCACATGTTCAAGCTGGTTTTAGAAAAGGCAGAGGAATCTGAGATCAAATTGCCAAAATCTGCTGGATCATGGAAAAAGCAAGAGAGTTCCAGAAAAACATTTATTTCTGCTTTATTGACTATGCCAAAGCATTTCACTGTGTGGCTCACAATAAACATGGAGAATTCTGAAAGAGATGGGAATACCAGACCACCTGACCTGCCTCTTGAGAAACCTATATGCAGGTCAGGAAGCAACAGTTAGAACTGGACATGGAACAACAGACTGGTTCCAAATAGGAAAAAGAGTACATCAAGGCTGTATATTGTCACCCTGCTTATTTAACTTATATGCAGAGTACAGCATGAGAAACGCTGGACTGGAAGAAGCACAAGCTGGAATCAAGATTGCCAGGAGAAATATCAATAACTTCAGATATGCAGATAACACCACCCTTATGGCAGAAAGAAAAGAAGAACTAAAGACCCTCTTGATGAAAGTGAAAGAGGAGAGTGAAAGGGTTGGCTTAAAGCTCAACATTCAGAATATGAAGATCATGGCATCTGGTCCCATCACTTCATGGGAAATAGATGGGAAACAATGGAAACAGTATCAGAGTTTATTTTGGGGGGCTCTAAAATCACTGCAGATGGTGACTGCAGCCATGAAATTAACAGACGCTTACTCCTTGGAAGAAAAGTTATGACCAACCTAGACAGCATATTGAAAAGCAGAGACATTACTTTGCCAACAAAGGTCCATGTAGTCAAGGCTATGGTTTTTCCAGTGGTCATGTATGGATGTGAGAGTTAGACTGTGAAGAAAGCTGAGCATCAAAGAATTGATGCTTTTGAATTGTGGTGTTGGAGAAGACTCTTGAGAGTCCCTTGGACTGCAAGGAGATCCATCCAGTTCATCCTAAAGGAGATCAGCGCCGGGATTTCTTTGGAAGGACTGATGCTAAAGCTGAAACTCCAGTACTTTGGCCACCTCATGCGAAGAGCTGACTCATTGGAAAAGACCCTGATGCTGGGAGGGACTGGGGGCAGTAGGAGAAGGGAACGACAGAGGATGAGATGGCTGGATGGTATCAGCGACTCGATGGACGTGAGTTGGAGGGAACTCCGGGAGTTGATGATGGATAGGGAGGCCTGGCGTGCTGCAATTCATGGGGTCACAAAGAGTTGGACATGACTGAGTGACTGAACTGAACTGAAAATGACTGCAGATGGTGACTGCAGCCATGAAATTAAAAGATGCTTGCTCCTTGGAAGAAAAGTTATGACCAACCTAGGCAGCATATTAAAAAGCAGAGATATTACTTTACCAACAAAGGTCCATCTAATCAAGGCTATGGTTTTTCCAATAGTCATTTACAGATGTGACTGTTGGACTATAAAGAAAGCTGAGCACAGAAGAGTTGATGCTTTTGAACTGTGGTGTTGGAGAAGATTCTTCAGAGTCCTTTCAACTGTAAAGAGTTCCAATCAGTTCATCCTAAAGGAAATCAGTCCTGAATATTCATTGGAAGGACTGATATTGAAGCTGAAACTCCAATACTTTGGCCATCTGATGCAAAGAACTGACTCATAAGAAAAGACCCTGATGCTGGGAAAGATTGAAAGCTGGAGGAGAAGGGGATGATAGAGGATGAGATGGTTGGATGGCATCACCAAGTCAATGGACATGAGTTTGAGTAAACTCCAGGTTTTGGTAATGGACAGGGAGGCCTGGCGTGCTGCAGTCCATGGGGTTGCAAACAGTCGGACAAGACTGTGCAACTGAACTGAGCTGAACTGTAACGCAGCAACAGGTAACAAATATTTGTTATTTGAATAATAAATTCAAATAATTGTGAATAAATTATTGCACCTTCCCCTAACGACCAGGTTCCATAATTGCAACCTTACAGTGGCTTCTAAATAGCATAAAGGGGAGAAAACACAGCAGCAAAACCCTTACCTTGGAAGCCCTCTTCTGTTGTTGTTTTTAGTTGCTGAGCCATGTCCAACTCTCTTGTGGCCTTCTGGACTGTAGCCCAACAGATTCCTCTCCCCATGGGATTTCCCAGGCAAGAATATTGAAGTGGGTTGCCATTTCCTTTTCCAGGGGATATTTCTGGCCCAGAGATCGAACTTGACTCTCCTGTGTCTCCTGCATTGCAGGTGGATTCTATACTGCTAAACCACCCAGGAATTCCCTGGAAGACTTCCACCTAATACTTAAAAAAAATAGAGAGAGAGAGAGAGAGAGAGACAAAAAATATCTCTCTACCTTCCTTGGAGGCTAATGGAAAACTATTATGTTTTAGGAGGGACTGCTAAATCTGACTGCAAACACTGTCCAGGAAGTCTGAGTTGGGCATTGAATTTGTAAAAGAAGAACTAAAAAACTCTAACATCATCCCTTTGACTGAAACCCGATTCCTAATTTTCAGATTTCATATTTATCCACTGCCCCCTCAGAACAACTAGACTGCCAGAACTCTAAAATGACGCCCAATTTCTTGAACTGTCACATACTTCGTGTTCCCTAGTTTGGCTCTGAGACATGAAACACTGCCGGAGAACTCCTGTTTTAAACCCAAAGGTGATAATGAGGGAAATTGTGAAACTCCTAAGAATAATGAGATCGCGTTTGTGGTGGTAAGTCACGGTTGTTTAGGAGGCAGGAGAAGGAAAATGGACAGAGGAGGAGACTATAAGAAGAGCACGGCAGAAAATAAACACAGGCTCTGCAGGTGCAAAGCTGAGGGGAGCCCGAGCTCAGAGGCCTCAGGAAGCTTCCAGGCAGGCTGAGCTGGAGGTCTTGATGGGCAGGTTCACAGGGGAGCTGCCACCCACCCACATACAGCCAGCTCTGGCCAATTATGTGAGGTCTTGGGGATCCTCAAATCTCCCCATTAGCCACTAAACAGCAGCATTTACCTCCTCTTCATGCCAAGAAACAAACACTTGCTAAGGTGCCACTTTGCACTCAGCATGGTACCAAACCCAGAAAATGCAAACATTAATAAGGCCCTTGGGGATTCAGAACAGGGCGATTGACTTCGGGATAGTCATACAAGAGAATGGGGGAAACAATTATAGGGCAAAAGCAATGAGAGAGAATTGTTCAAGGAACTGTGGGAGGGACTTCCCTGGTGGGCCAGTGGCTGAGACTCTGTGCTCCCAAGGCAGGCAGCCTGTTCCATCCCTGGTCGGGGAACTAAATCTCACAAGCTGCAGCTAAGAGTTCACATGCCACAACTTAAAAAAAAAATAAATCCCACATGCCATAACAAAGATAGAAGTTTCTGCGTGCTACAACTAAGGCCCGGTGCAACCAAATAAATATTTTTTTTAAAAAAAGAAAGAAACTGTGGGAGACGGAGGAGGTGTGTTTACTCAGACCGGGGCCTGGAGGTGATGGGAGGAGAGGTCTAGAAGTCTACCTGGAAAGGTGGCACCTGAGCTGCAGATAGGCATTGTTCTGTGTGTGTTGCAGAGACAGCTAATACCAGAAAAAGGTAATATTCCAGCTGTAATACTTTCTGATGGTTTCTGTGATAAATTACTGTAGTTGGGCAGCTTAAAACCACAGAGTTTTATTGTCTCACTGGTCTGGAGGTTACAAGTCTGAAATCAGGGTGTTGGCAGAGCCATACTCCTTACGGAGGTGCTAGGACAGAATCTGTCCCTGCCTTTTCCAGATTCTGGTGGCTGCAGGTACTCCTTGGCTTAAGGCCACATCAATCGCTGCCTCCATCTTCACAGGGTCAAATTTCCCTCTGCCTGTCTTACAACGACACACCATTGCATTTAAGGCTCACTTGAAAAATCTAGATAATCATCCATGTCAAGATCCTGAACAATTATATCTGTAAAGATCCTTTCCCTTGTCAGACTAACAATTTACAGGGATTAGTACTTAACATCTTCGAGTAACCTTTATTCCATGTGCTACAACAACCTAAGACCTACATGTGCAAAGACCACAGTAAATGGATATTTTAGCAACCCTCTAGCTGAAGGAAGAGTGAGCAATGAGGAAGGCAGACATCTGGGCATAAAGCACGTATTTACAAAGATTGAGGACATCGGGGAAAGTCAGGAGGTCAGTGAACGTCAAAGGAGGGGCTCCGGGGCCTGCAAGTTCTTACTGAAAGCACTGATGGGAGGGGCCACACCCAGACGATGCCACATGACCCAGGGCAATCCACCACCAAGGCCTGAGTGACATTGGGATACTAAAGGGTGGTCCCCTGAGTTAAAGTGGCACGTCTCTTAGTGCCCTTCAGGCCCCAGAGCTCCCCAGGGGCTCGGGTTGAGGCTACAGATGAGACCACAACCCCGTCCCTCTCCTGCCTGGCTTTGCCCTGCTCTCCTCACTCCGTCAGTTTCCTCCTTAGTGCCAGCCCTAAGTAAGAATCCTCATCTCAAGCTCAACCTAAGATAGCTTCTTCCCCTTATGACGATGTGGATCTTAGGACGGTGTTAGCTAAGAAGTCAGCAAGTTCAAAACAGTCGTCAATGAGTTCTGGGAGGACGCTAATTCTATACCCACTAAAATGAGGGAAGAAAGTTTTAGCAACAACATTTATATTCAGTAAGTATTAACAGATACCAAAAATGCAATGATCTGCACAAAGTAGGGTGTTTTTTCCTTTTCCCCATAACTAGTTTCTAATTAAAGTCGTTTGACACTTATCTCATTCTTCCTTGCACTGAAAATTTGTTTTTGCAACACATTTCGTTTTCACTAACTAAATTCTTAAGTCTTTGTGGATGAGGGCCATGCCGTAGGGTTTTTCCCCCATAATGCCTGTCACCATGGCTGCCATTCAATCAGGTGCTTCACTAACACTCAAAGTTCACATTCACCTGAGTTTACGTGGGCTTTAGAGTTTACAGAGCCCTTCACATACCCAAAGTGTGGCCCGTGGGCTGGTAGCATCAGATTCACCGGAGAGCTTGTTGTTGCTGCTGCTGCTAAGTCGCTTCAGTCGCGTCCGACTCTGTGCAACCCCATAGACTGCAGCCCACCAGGCTCCCCTGTCCCTGGGATTCTCCAGGCAAGAACACTGGAGTAGGTTGCCATTTCCTTCTCCAATGCATGAAAGTGAAAAGTGAAAGTGAAAAGTGAAAGTGAAGTCGCTCAGTCGTGTCCGACCCTCAGCGACCCCATGGACTGCAGCCCACCAGGCTCCTCCGTCCATGGGATTTTCCAGGCAAGAGTACTGGAGTGGGGTTAGAAGGCCATCGCCTTCTCCGTGACAGCTTGTTAGAAATGTGGAATTCCAGCCCGCAGCCTAGGTCTGCAAGTGAAAACCAGCAGGAAATCACTGGCAGTGGATAGATTGGACAGAAGATTGTGGACAGAAAGCCACAAAGAAGCATGAGAGCAGCAGGGGCTGACCCTGCCCCCAAACCTGCCTCCAGCTGTGTTCTGCCTCAGGAGTGCCGGACCAGGCCAGGGCTGCCCCCTTTCACCGCTGAGCTGCAGACCCGGGGCTCAACACAGGGTGCTTCAGCAAAGGACTTCCCTCAGCCTCTGCTTTCTCATCACTGAAACGGGAATAATCTCAGTACTAGCTCACACTGCAGAAATAAATTGTGGTTCATCCACGGTACAAAGGAATACGGTGCAACCTGAAGAATGAGGTGGGCTTATATCTGTTGCTATAAAAAAACAGTCAAATTATATTTTTGTGTAACGCAAGATTCTGATCAGTAAATTGTGCATGTGTATGTGTGTGTGTGGGGGGGTTAAATATAAAAGACGTTGCATGTATATGTGCATTATACACACATGTATACATTGCCTATGTGTGTTCCACATATGCATTACATATTGTGTGAAGTTAAAGGATTCATTAACATAGGCACACAAATAATTATTATCTATATACTGTGTATGTGTGTGTGTGTATGTGTAAGAGTTCTCCAGTTTTTACCTCTCATACACACATACTGATTATAGGTGAGATGTAGGAATATCAGTGAAAATAAGAACATCAAATTCTTATATATGAGACATGTACTTCCTAAGAAGGCAGCCAACAAAGAATCAAATACATGAATAGGATAATTATAGATTGTGACTAATGTTATGAAAGAAACTATCTAAACAGCTTGGGAGAGGCTTGTTGATAAAGGACAGTGAGGATCTCCAGGAGGAGGTGATGCTTAAGCAAAAACTGATGGAGAGTGTGGTGACTCACATTGCTAAGGAAAGGGCATTCCAGAGGGAGCAGTATGGGCAAAGGCTCTGAGATGGAAGTGGCTGGGCTCATTTGAGGACAAAAATAGAGCCGGTCAGTAGAATAGGATTATAGTAAAAGGATGGAACAATGTTTTATAACAAAACTCAGATGAGCAAGCATGGTATGCAAATCTTGAGAACTGTGCTAACGTATTGGATTTTATCCTAAGAACATCATGGACATCACCAGATGGTCAATACCAAAATCAGACTGATTATATTCTTTGCAGTTGAAGATGGAGAAGCTCTATACAGCCAGCAAAAACACCACCGTAAGTTGATTGTGGCTAGATCATGAACACCTTATTGCAAAATTCAGAATTAAATTGAAGAAAGTAGGGAAAACCAGTAGGCCATTCAGGTATGACCTAAATCAAATCCCTTATGATTATACAGTGGAAGTGGAAGTGACAAAAAGATTCAAGAGATTAGATCTGGTAGACAGAGTGCCTGAAGAACTATGGACGGAGGTTGGTGACATTGTACAGGAGGCAGTGATCAAGACCATCCCCAAGAAAAAGAAATGCAACAAGGCAAAATGGCTGTCTGAGGAAGCCTTACAAATAGCTGTGAAAAGAAGAGAAGCTAAAGGCAAGGAGAAAAGGAAAGATATACCCATCTGAATGCAGAGTTCCAAAGAATAGCAAGGAAAGATAAGAAAGCCTTCCTTGGTGATCAATGCAAAGAAATACAGGAAAACAATAGAATGGGAAAGACTAGAGATCTCTTCAAGAAAATTAGAGATACAGAGGGAACATTTCATGCAAAGATGGGCACAATAAAGGACAGAAATGGTATCGAGCTAACAGAAGCAGAAGATATTAAGAAGAGGTAGCAAGAATACACAGAAGAACTTATTTTAAAAGATCTTAATGACCCAGATAACCACGAAGGTATGATCACTCACCTAGAGTCAGATATCTTGGAGTGTGAAATTAAGTGGGCCTTAGAAAGTATCACTACAAACAAAGCTAGTGGTGATGATGGAATTCCAGCTGAGCTATTTCAGATCTTAAGATGATGCTGTTAAAGTGCTGTACTCAAGAGCCCAGCAAATTTGGAAAACTCAGCAGTGGCCGCAAGACTGGAAAAGGTGAGTTTTCATTCCAATCTCAAAGAAAGGCAATGTTCAAACTATAGCAAAATTGCACTCATCTCACACGCTAGCAAAGTAATGCTCAAAATTCTCAAAACCAGGTTTCAACAGTACATAAATCAAGAACTTCCAGATGTAGAAGCTGGATATGGAATAGGCAGAGGAACCAGAGATCAAATTGCCAACATCCATTGGATCATAGAAAAAGCAAGAGAATTCCAGAAAAACACCTACTTCTGCTTCATTGACTACACTAAAGCTTTTGACTATGTGAATCATATCAAACTGTGGAAAATTTTTCAAGAGATGGGAATACCAGACCACCTTACCTGCCCCCTGAGAAACCTGTATGCAGGTCAAGAAGCAACAGTTAGAACTGGACATGGAACAATGGACTGGTTCCAAATTGGGAAAGGATTACATTAAGACTGTATATTGTCACCCTGATTACTTAGCTTATATGCAGAGTACATCATGCAAAATACCAGGCTGGATTTATCACAAACTAGAATCAAGATTGTGGGGAGAAATATCAATAACCTCAGATATGCAGATTACACCACCCTTATGGCAGAAAGCAAAGAGGAACTAAAGAGGCTCTTGATGAAGGCGAAAGAGGAGAATGAAAAATTTGGCTTAAAACTCAACATTCAAAAAACAAAGATCATGGCATCTGGTCCCATCACTTCATGGCAAATAGATGGGTAAACAGTGGAAACAATGACAGACTTTATTTTCTTGGGCTCCAAAATCATTGCAGATGGTGACTGCAGCCATGAAATTAAAAGATGCTTGCTCCTTGGAAGAAAAGCTATGACCAAGATAGACAGCACATTAAAAAGCAAATACATTACTTTGCCAAAAAAAAGGTACGTATACTCAAAGCTATGATTTTTCCAGTAGTCATGTATGGATGTAGGAACTGGACCATAAAGAAGGCTGAGCGCCAAAGAATTGATGCTTTTGAACTGTGGTGTTGGAGAAGACTCTTGAGAGTCCCTTGGACTGCAAGGAGATCAAACCAGTCAATGGTAAAGGAAATCAGTCCTGAATATTCATTGGAAGGACTGATGCTGAGGCTGAAGCTCCAATACTTTGGCCATCTGATGTGAAGGGCTGACTCATTGGAAAAGACCCTGATGCTGGGGAAGATTGAAGACTGGAGGAGAAGCAGATGACAGAGGATGAGATGGTCGGACGGCATCACCGACTCAATGGACAAGAGTTTGAGCAAGCTCCAGGAGATGATGAATGGTGGGGAAGCGTGGTGTGCTGCAGTCCATGGGGTCACCAAGAGTCAGATTTGACGGAAAGACTGAATAACAACAATCAAAAGTTTTATCTCGGGGAATAACACCCTCTGAAATGTGTTTTTAGAAGATCCCTTGTCTGCTGAGTGGGAACAGCCTTGTGGGGAACGGTGAGGGAAAGTGGGGCTGCTTCAAGAGGCCGTAGCACAGATGCTTTAAACTAGCGCAGTGACTGTGTAGGTGGAAAGAAGTGAGCAAACTCGATAATGACATTGGAGATAAAACCAGAACTAGACCATGGATTGGTATGGGAGTCAGTCGGCCCTTGATTGATCTAGATTGTCTCTACCTGAGACAAGCGTAACAGCTCAGTTCTGCTCCATAATCTCTCCTTCTCCAGCAAGATAGCCTGGGCACATGTTCCTGGAGACAGCAGAGACACAAACCACAGTGGAAAGGAAGAAGCTCCTTTTCAAGCCTCTGCCTGAGTCACATCTGCTCATATCCCATTGGCTAAGGCCAGGTAATATGGATAAAATCAGAGTCAAAAGGCAGGGGAACAAGCTCAGCCTCTGGAAGGAAGATGCTGGAAAGCCACAGGGCCAAAGGCATGGACACCAGAAGGGCTGAAGAATAGGAAGACAGCTTTTCAAAGGACTGGCAATGCTACATTAACAGCTGGGGACAGGAAACAACAGAGGTGAACATAGTCCTGAAATGTTGAAAGTGACAAGTGCCCGTCACTTAGGAAGCCAAGGATTAAAGTGATGGAATAAATGCTAGTCTGTGAAATGCCTTAGGGTCCAAGTGTATGCAAAAATTCAGGATTCTCTGCTCTCTGGCCAGTTTTATTTCATCTCAGTGAAGCAGAAATTGCGGGACAACACGAGAGAGGCTGGCAAACAATTTCATTTTCCCTTTAGTTAAACTATAAGTCCTTCTCAGTTATTATTTATCTGGTGCCTTCCTTGAGTGCTTCCCTGATAGCTCAGTTGGTAAAGAATCCACTTGCAATGCAAAAGATCCCAGTTTGATTCCTGGGTCAGGAAGATTCCCCGGAGAAGGGATCGGCTACCAACTCCAGTATTCTGGCCTGGAGAATTCCGTGGACTGTATAGTCCATGGGATCCCAAAGAGTCAGACACACCTGAGCGACTTTCACTTTTTTTCCCTGCATGAGATTTTCCTGGGTCCCACACCCCCAGCCTCGCAAAGCCCATAGTAATTTCTCTATAGGAAGCAGAATTTCTACTCTTATCCTCAGGCAAACCATTCCAACAGTCAGGTGAGGGTGGTGGTGGTGATGATGTATTGTCACTCTTTTTTTTATTCGCTTAAGACATAAATTATAGGTCCTTAATGGCATCAATTGTAATGTAACCTCACTGGGACAAGAAGGGATAAGTAAGCATCTCCCTAAAATTTCTAGAAACACAAATAGCAAAGAAATAGGACATTTAAGCAAACAAGAGCTTTTAGCATTAGCCCTGCAGATGTTGCCTACTTCTCTCCAGCATTGTAGATCTGTGGCCTGTCTCTGGGAAGGAGCAGGAAGCCTCGGGGCACCTTGCTCAAGAACAGGAGATAAAAGTCACGGTCTGGCTATCCCATCTGCTTCCTTGAAGAGGAAAATATTATAAAACAGTAATATCAGGTCTCCAGGCAAAGCAGTTTCTCAAAGAGTCTCTGAGTTAACTCAACCAACAGGTCTTCTTCCATGTAAACTTGGAGTCGTGATAAGGGTGGGGCAGACGGCTGCTGAATGCGCTAACTGTTGGCACACAGTGCAGATGAAAAGGTACCATCTGTTCAGTTGTTGAAAAATGATGATGCATAAATGCGACTTTTTTTTTTAATGTTCCATCTGGGTATAACTGAATTGCCTCTTTAAAATAAAAAATATCCTTCTTTGATATAAATCCTTTCTTGTAATGGTCTCCATCCATTCTTTGTTTTTTCTGTAGGGTTTATTTCATGAGAAGTATGACATGAAATATTAAAAGCTAAGAACGAAAGCCTCTGGGGGATGACTGTGGCATTTTTGTTTCTTTGGCTGACTTGTTCTTTATTTTCTTGTCATTTCAAAAATACTTTCCATATGCAAAATTTCCTCTTACCCCCACCCCCTGAAAAAATACCCTAACTGGATAGACATGCAGAAGGAGATTACGAGTCTGTTATCTACATAGAGGAAGAAAACGGAAGATGAATTTGCCAAAATACCCAGTCACCCACATTTCTAAAGCAAGAAAAGGTGTAATTAATTTCCTTTTAGAAAAATTGTGTTGGTTCTCAATAACATTCTGAGAATAATAGTAAGGGCAATTAGAAGCACAACTGGAACTCAGAGTGACTAACTTTTGAAGCTCTGACAGCATAAGCAGGAACACAAGTATGTGGAGGAGCCTTTAACATGCCTCTCTCCAGGCACAATTATAGATCCGAAATCTGCCGTCACTTTACCATGGCAACCTTCATACTTAATTTCCCAACCGCTGAACTCCTGTCATCCTATTCCTTTGAGACAGCCCTTCAACTGCTGCTTTCCCTGAAGCCATGTCGTGTTGTTGCCTTAAAAACCTAATATTCCTCCAAGCACTTGCTATGAGCACACTTGCCCAGACCAAGAACAACAGCAAAGACTAGGAAGAACTTGGCTATGCTCTCAGAAAAAGCACTTAGATGTGTTCTATCTGAATGATGGGTACCAACAATCGAATGTAACTCTGAACAGTGCCAACTTTGAAAATAGAAACTTGGTTTCTTGTTCTATTCGATTCCATTTAAATACAGTTATTAGCAATCTACAGTTGCTGGGAGCCTCAGAAAATACATGATTAGAATAAACCATATTGTCTGATCTCAAGACGTTTACAAATGTGGAGGGAGAACTAGAAAGCAGCATCACCCGGGACTTTGTTAGAAATGCAAATTCCTAGACTCCCCCCAGACCTTCTGAGTCCAGATCTCTGGGAGGCAGGCGCAGAAATCGATTTTCACAATTCTTCCATGTGATTATGATGCTCTCTAAACTTTGAGAATCACTGCTCTAAAGCAATAGAGCCACCGCACTGTAAGAGAGATACAAAGTGCTTTGAGTAAAGGAAAAATCACATCTGCTTTAGAAGGAGGACTTCCAGGACTGACTGTTTCTATAAAGCTTTAAAAGCTTGCTAAGATATTGAAATGTAGGGAGTGCAGTGGAAGAGGACATTCTGGGTGAGTGAAGTGAAGTGAAGAAGCAGAATTAAGAAAGCAGAAGGCAAATCAGAGAGTCTAGATTGATGAGCGTGGAAGGAGATGGGGAATCGGAACAGCAGACAGGGTGGGGTCGCAAGCACCAGGCTGAGGAATGAGCTGTCTAACTCGGTGTGCAGTGACAAGCCACTCCGGTTTTTAATCAGAAGAGTAACAGGATTAGAGAGGTGTTTCTGGAAGATTCCTCTAGGGTTTCCACAAGATAACTCGGTGTAGGAAGGTATGCAAGAAGTAGGGAAACAACTGAATTGACAGTTGCAATGGTTTGGGTAGGTGACAGTAAAAAGCTTCAACTAGGGAGTTTTCAGCAGAAATAGAAAAATGAGAAAATTAATTGGAGAAAATTTGAAGGACTAGATCAATAAGATTTAGCAATTAATTCTACATTAGGAGGAAAAGAATAAGGAGGATCAAAACCTTGATTTACAGCAAGAGATTAGTAATGTCATAAACAAAAGAATAAAGTAATCAGGAAGAAGAGTTGAGTTTGGTAGGGATTTTTCTGAATGTGCTTAAGGCTCTGTGGTAGGGTCATTATGAAATTGGGAGTGCAGGCACAGACTTTATAATATTTACAATGTTTCAGCTGCATAGGGCTCTGCCTGGCTAAGCACATGACCTGTAATATAGGCACATGACCTATCTTATACCAAGTCAACCTCACACTGACTTCGTAAGAAGCATTATTATACCCATTTTTTATTACCTAAATTAGATTCTGTGGCATCTACAGAAAATCCGAGCTCACAATGGCTTAAACACATAGAGTGTATTTTAGTATGTAGAAGAAATCAGGACGTGCAAGGCTGAACAAATATGTCACAGCCAACAGTCATCAGGAAGTCACGTTTCTTCTAACGTGTTCTTCAGCACCCTACAGTGGGGGACTCCATCCTCAAGGGATCTCAACATTCAAGATTGCGGCTGAAGTTCCAGCCATCAGGGAGGTGATGGCTAAAAAATATGAGAAAGCATACTTATTGAATATAAAGAACAGGAGGCTGGAAGAAAGAGCCTCTGGAGAATGACCACGAGGGAGACCTGGGAGGATGCCCAGAAGAAAGAAGCATCGTACCCACCACAGGCAAGGAAACAGGCTTCAGTACGAAAGGAGGAGCAGGCAAGCAGAGTCCAGTGGTGCAGCCCTCAGGGCTGAAAATTGCTTACTGGATCGGAGAGGGTGAGGTCCTTGATGACCTTCCAAAGAACAACATAATTCAAGTGTTCTGTGGCAGTGGATCTTAGAATTAAGGAAGTATTAGGTGGTGAAGCAATAACATCTCTGCCATAAAGTTTGGTGCTTTGGGGAAAGAGAAAATCATGATAGTGGCTGAGTTGAACAGTGTTGAGGTAATGTTTCCTTAGATTAGAAGACCTGAACATAATTTCCTTTTATGATGTCAGGTCTCTGGGAGACTAGATTTAAATTGCTTGAATGTGCATTGAGACAACAAAGTATGACTTCTTCCATGATCAGCAGCTCCAATCCGAGTCCTCCCAGGGAAAGTGAAGCAAATATTGGCTGATATTAAATCATAATAAAGGGCTGATATTGCATTTTGTAAAGGGTTTCTGATAATCTTAATTAATTCATTTTTGTTTTTCACTTCAAAAGCTGGCTAGAAAATCGTCTAGCTCTGGTTTGTGTTCTTGAAGAAAAATTAAATTGCAAAAGCGAGGATGTTTCATTAGCCTCTGCCCTTTCCCAAGGTCAGCAAAGGCTCTCTGGATGCTTTTGCAAGGCTGCAGAATCTGAAATAGCAGGACTGTGGCTCCATTTCAGCAAAAATAAATATCATATTACAACACATTGTTTTTGCAGCTGACTGAGGCTTTGGTGTCGGGGAGATTTCATTCTACAATTGCAAATAAAGAGAGAAGTTGCTGGCAGGGTAATGTACAGTGTTTGCATCATTCTTTATGAAGCCATTTTCTCCCCTCAAGGAGTGCATTCCCAGAAGACTTTTTCCCCCAACAAGCATCTGGTGTTTCTGCAGTGCTCAGCATGCATGACTTGCTTTGAAGGCTGTTAAAAATCAAGACAGATAGTTGGACCAGCTTCCTTGGTACATTTCATTCCTCACTCCCTAACTTTATCCCTCCCCCTATATCCCACCTCCCCCAAACCCTTATACTACAAAACTATAAAAAATGGGCAGAGACTAAAACTACAACATACTTTGAAATTCTAATTTTTTAACCTGAAGCTAGTGAGCCATAAAATCCTAGGAGCTAAAAGCTGCCTGAGGCAAATACAAATCTTCTAGCTTTAAAATAGCTACATATATTTTACCATTTTAGCTATTTTGAGGTAGATTTTCTCACACATGCGTGCTTGTTGAAATTAAATGTGTTTCATCTTAATCCTCTTTTTCTTGCTGGAGAGAGAAGAGAGGGCACTTGTTTTCTATCTCTTAAAGAATAAATTTGAGCATCTGGGGTAGGCATTAAGTCATCTGACTATGTGATTTCTATCTAAACTGATTAGGTCTGAGGCTGTTTTGAAAACGAGATACATGTAGGAAAGGGAGTTGACTTATCTGAACCTGCCTTTTAGTGTACAGGTGTTACCACAGGGCTGTCATAGTTTGTATCCCTCAGAAACAAACCCCAAGAAGAGATTTTGAGGAAAAGTATCTTATTTTGGAGGTGATTACTGGAAACACTAGTAGGGGAGTGGGGGAGTGATCAGGGAAGAGAAGATATTTAATAAAGGATGTTTTCATGAGAAGTTGGGAGCTTTCTTGGTGGTTCAGATGGTAAAGAATCTGCCTTCAATGCAAGAGATCTGGGTTCAATCCCTGAGTCGGGAAGATCCCCTGGAGAAGCGAATAGCTACTCACTTTAGTATTCACTGTGGGAAACCAGTGCTTGAACCTGTTGGAGAGCTCTAGGAAGCTCTGTGGAAAATGCACAGAGATGTCACGCTTGAGTAGTGGGAAAACTTGGGCATTCATCAACCCACTCCCATGAGTCATTAGTGACAGTCCTGGACAGAGATGTCAGTTCTTCCCAAATTCATCTGAAGATGTAATGTAAACCCAATCAAAATCCTAGCAACTGTTTTGCAAATATCAAATGATTCTAACATGTATATCAAAAAGGAAAAGACCTAGAATAACCAACGCCATATTGAAAAAGAACAGAGACTTAAACTGCTCAATTTCAAGACTTACTAGATAGCTGCCATAATCAAGACAGCATGGTACCAGTGAAAAAAATAGATACATAGATCAAAGAAGCAAAATAAAGAGCCCAGAAATAGACCCACAGAGTATAGCCAAATAGCTATCACACAAAGTCTAACTGATCTGTGACAAGAGCCCAGAGGCCATTCAATGGAGAAGGAACAGTATTTTCAATAAGTGACACTAGAAACTAGATACAGAGCTAACACTTTAACAAAATTTAACTCAAAGTGGATGATAGACTTAAATGTAAAGTGAAAAACTATGAAACTTTTAGAAGAAAATGGAGAAAATCTCTATGACCTTGGGTTGAGAGACTGAGTGTTTAGCTGCAAGACCAAAACCGATATGTTGGATTGTATTAAAATTTAAAACTCCTGGTCTACAAAAGACACTTAAGAAATAAAAGACAAAATAGAAGAAAACAATCGCAAAACACATATCTAATAAAGGGCTAGTATCCCACATATACAAGGAATTGTTCAAGCTCAATAATAAAAAAATCCAATTAAAAACTATAAAGATTGTCATACTGGATAAAAACAGCAGGTAGAATATGATCCTGATTTTGTAAATAATAATCATAACAAATAAATTTTTTTCAATAGCCAAATCCTTTATTCTCTCCTTTTTCTAAAGGGATTTGTAAACTGTAAATATTTCCTTTCCTAGATCCTGTTTTTTCCAAACTTGCATAAATGGGATTATACAATGGAAGCAGGAACTGCCGGAGAAAGAGTGACAGGCAGATAAGCGAAAATCCTTAAAGGGGAGTAGGGTGCACAGAGAGCTTGGAGGACTCAGGCCCCATGCTTCATAGACTGTGTGCTGTCACTGTTGTTTAGTCACCAAGTTGTGTTCGCCTCTGTGTGTCCCCATGGACTGCCAGGCCTCTCTGACCGTAGGATTTCCCAGGTAAGAATACTGGAGTGGGTTGCCATTTTCTTCTCCAGGGGATTTTTCCAAGAGAGGGATCAAACCCTTGTCTCCTGCATTGGTAGACTGACTCTTTATCACTGATCCACCTACCCTTTGGTGGCGGCAAGACCTCAGAAGGAAGCTTCCAAGGGTAATGAGCCTCCCATTGGAGCAGAGCTCTCTGTGCTCTTCCAGGCTCTGAAACAGTATAGCTCGTGTCCTCCTGAACTGCTGGACAACAGACAACAGTGAAGGATACCATGGTGGGTAGAAGGGCAAAGGCCTTCCCCAACTCTGCAAGTAGTGATTAAATCTCTCAGTTTTCTCTTTGACTTCAAGGAAAGTCAGGAACCTCCATACTAACAAGGATCTCTGGACGACCTTGTAGGTTGAAAATCAGAGATACACTTAATTTTATTTGAAGAAAATAAAGACACAATGAGTTTGTTTATATGAAGTCATATGTGCTTGAAACACATGAATGGAAAAACAACTGTAAGAATACATATCAAAATGATTATAGATGGTGAACTCTGGGTAAGGATTACTGATGATTCTTATTTTCTTTTTATTTAGCTGTGCTCTTTGATTTCCATACAATGAGAAAATATTACCTATGGTAAAGTGGGGAAGAGCAAGCTGAGTGGTATGGTATAGAGGGCCTAGGTTTTAGACCCACATAAACCTGGGTTTGAATGACTAACTCTTCTACTTATTAGCTGGGAGAATCTGAGAAAATTATTTCCATTTCTAAACTTCATGTCCTCATTTAAAAATGCCAATGATGTCAATCTTGCAGAGATATCATAGAGATTACAATTAATCAACATAGAGCACAGAATCCTTTTCTACATAATTGTACTCATGATAATTATACACTTTAGACTGGTGAACTTTGTAGTATGTAAATTATATCTCAATACAATTGTCAAAGCACACACACAAAATACCTATAATACTGTTGTATGAATACTTAGACCAGCTATGGAAATAGCTAACTTAAATACCTTGAAGCATATTTGTAAGTTTGGCATATATCTATCATTTATATCTTTAAATTAAAGACAAAGAAAAGAGCATTACTTTCTTTTTCTCTAATGCCAACTCTGAAATTTTAAGGTCTTCTCCTAAGAATGACTTAAAGAAATCCTTAGTACAGGTTATCAGTTAGAGGTCTATCTGTGTTCTTTAGATTGCTGAGAGGTCACTTAGTCCCTGAACACCTGGCATTTGTCTTCTACTGAAATAGAAAGAACAATCCTTGTTAAGGGATGAGTTATGGCCTTCCAAAATTCATATATTGAAGTTTAGCTTTCTTACCTCAAAATGTGACTGTGTTTGAAGATGGGGTCTTTAAAGAGAGAGTTAAGTTAAAACAAGAGCATTAGGGTAGGCGCTAATCCAATGTGAGTGGTGTCCTTAAATGCAGAGGAGATTGGGACACAGAGGGAAGGCCATGTGAAGACACGGGGAGACGATAGACACCTACAAGTCAAGGAGGGGGCCTCAGAGGAAACCAACCAGGGAAGCATCTTGATCTTGGATTTCTAGCCTCCAGAATTAGGAGAGAATAAATTTTTGTTGTATAAGCCATCCAATCTGGGGTACCCTGTAACAGCAGCCCTAGAAAACAAATACAGTCCATCTGCCTGCCTGAGTTTTGAGACTGTCGAGAGAAATCCAGTTAACATTTAGAAAAAACTCAAGAATCCTTTCTCAGAAAAGTTACCATTTTTATAAAAATTGTTATCTAGTATGGGGCACATACCTAAAAGTATGATATGTGGCAGGTATTTATATTCCCAGACATATAGCAAAGAGATTTAATCTTTACATTGAAATAAAGTGTGACAAGAAAGAACATATCAAATTACAAGTTTTTGTGGTATCCCTCTTCATTCACTTCAGAGGATATAGGATTTGCTTGGTTTTGTTTGGCAGGACATTGTGCTAAGAGGCATAATAGACACAGAAAAATTGAAGATGAGAACATGAAGTTATTTTCTGTCTATCAGAAAAGAAATAATGAGAAGAGTTTGCACAACTGAAGACTTTGGGAACACAAGTGAGAGAGAAGAGATTCAGAAACAGCCGTTAGAGGTGGAATTTGGGGGTTAGGGGAAGAGGTGTAAGAAAGTACTCAGGAAGGCTCGCTGGACAGAATGAAGTGTGGTGTCTTAACTTCTCAAGAAAATTGTCATAAGACTTTCGCATTATTCTCCAAAGCATTTGATTCAAGGTTCAAGGATTCACAGTGCTTTTCCTGATGTTCTAAAATGTTGAAAGCTGTGAAATCAAAAGAGTGTAGCTTGAAGGACATCTCATTCATGTAGTGTTTCTCTTAAAATTTTCCACACCGTGAAACACAAAGCAATATGCTACAAAGACAATGATTAAGCAAAGGATATTTTAAAGCTTATTCTCCTTCCCTTTGATTTCTCCAGCTCCCAAGTACCTGCTGCTCAGTCGGTCTGTTGTCCTGTTTTGATTGTTTCTGGCAAACAGACAGGAGGAGAGCATGGTTGCCTTTTCTGTTTTATAGAAACTTAGAGAGACAGACATGATGTTAGTCAAGTTTTCCTCTGTAGGAAGAAGTTATGAAGGACTGAAATACAGCCAAAACATTTTTGGATGTTTTCAGTGGAAAACTAGCAATGTTTGTCTCCAAGTTATGACTCTGCAGGGCCTTTACACCTGTCATTGTATTAATGTTCTCTACAGATCTTTGAGCTATAGACAACTGAAAGAGATAAAAATGATTCTTGTCCACGGATATGCAAATGCATTTGGAGGAGGTTCTATTAATTTTCCTCCCTCTCTGTGGAAGAAGTGATTTTGGCACCAACGAAGCAAATCCAAATTCATTGCAATGTTCCTGATAGCCTACATATGGGTATTTTTTTGAAGTCTCCTTTGAACTGGTGGTAACATCCTAGTGGTTCTCTCACTAATTAATGAATTAAATAAAATCTCTGACATGTGCCCATTTTTAATATTTATGAGGATTTTTTTAAAAATTACCTTTTAATACTTTTATAAATTGACTGTCTTTAAGCTTCTAGGAGCCCAGCTGAACCTTTTACCTGAGATTAAACTAGACATAATAAAGTGAACTACTCTTCTGGAGTGAGGAATAGCAGGGGATGGCTGGGGAACAGCATAGCTGAACTGACCTCTCTGTACCTTGTCAAGAGTCTCAGCTGTGTCCATCTCCAATGAACCCAGCATAACTGAGTTATGATCTGCATGACATTTTTATCTCTGACATTCAGTTTGACTTTCAAGTCAAATCAAAGAGTAGGAAAAAAGAAAAACATGATCCAAAATGAAACAGCATATTTTGCAGCTTGGTACTACACCATCTAGTCTAATGTGAAAGAAAATCCATTTCATTTTGCCACTGCCTGCTGATTGGCGTGAACTCGGCTGTCCTTCAAAGGTTCAGCCTCTCCTGAAAGTAGGTACAGTCCTTGCTGTGAGCTGAATGGGGAACTGGAGTTGGAATTTTCAAATTCCCCTAAGGCTTGCTTTTGGGGGAAAAAATACATTTAATGAATGGCTTTAGCATACACTAAACAGCTACTTTTGGAGAAGGAAATGGCACCCCACTCCAGTACTCTTGCCTGGAAAATCCCATGGGCGGAGGAGCCTGGAAGGGTGCAGTTCATGGGGTCAGGAAGAGTCGGACACGACTAAATGACTTCACGTTCACTTTTCACTTTCATGCACTGGAGAAGGAAATGGCAACCCACTCCAGTGTTCTTGTCTGGAGGATCCCAGGGAAGGGGGAGCCCGGTAGGCTGCCGTCTTATGGGGTCGCACAGAGTAGGACATGACTGAAGCGACTTAGCAGCAGCAGCAGCAACAGCTACTTTAATTCTGCTTCCCTTTCATGTATGGAAGTAAAGGTAACATCAGAGAAGCAGAGAAGCGGGGCAGGCCGGGCGCCGGTGCACCGGCTGCAGGGACTCGGGAACCCAGCAGAGCAAGGCCACGCAGGCACGTGAACTGGAAGAGGCCGCCTCCCGGGTGCAACTCGCGTCTTTCGGCTGCGTGCCGTGAAGCTATCTTAAGGATGCTTAAGTGTCGAGCGCAGTGTTCAAGCTGAAGCGCATCACCGAAGGCATCCTGGAGCGGCCGCCGGACCAGAACAGCTGTACAAGGAGCCCCAGCTTCTGGACGATGGCAGGGCATTGGGCGAGTGTGTCTTCACCAGCCAGACAGCCTAGTCCCAGGTCCTAGCCACAGTGGGGCTAGCCTTCTGGGCAGGTTTTTTGAGGCCCTGTGCACCCACTAAGCCCTTCTCCAGTCCAGCCGAGCTACCAGGTATGATGGAGCCACAGGACCCAGGAGGCAGTGCCAATGAACAGGCTGTGCGATAAGAGCGACCCCTCTCCCCATCCACCCAGTAAAAGAGATTTGAGTATTAAAAAAAAGAAAGAAAAGAAAAACCAGCCCAGATTTTGGTATTCCACCCATCCACATTCTGGTATTTTCCTTCAGGCATCTGGAGATAGCACTTAAAAGGAAAAGTAGCAGGTAATCTTGCCTTGGTAACCATGTATACAAAAGGAGATAAGTAAATTTACACAACGGTTGTATTTTTGGAAATGGTATTGGAGCAAAGGTTTTCAGACATCCATCTAGATTAATCCAGTCCATGTTGTTTCTTTAGAGGTCTACTGTCACTAGACCACAACCAGTGTGAATTACAGACGCTGGTGAGATTCTGTACACTCCCTGGTCCCATCTGCAAACAGGTGTAGGCAAAACGCCATCTTAAACTCAATTCTAAGAAGTAAATATTGACAAAATTTTTACCTAGGTTATCCGCAGGGCTGAATTTCAGCCAGCACTAGCAGTTTATGAACTGGTAGTGCTGACTGGTAGTTAACCATGACTGTGAGCCCCTTGGCTTGTCCTCAAGTTATCTCGGTCATCCCATCCTCTCTCTCATAGCGCCCCAGAATCAGCCAGCTCTGAGGCTTAACTCTGGCTCAGAGTAGAGAAACAACCTTCATTGATGAGTTCATGGCAATTGCCAAGTGTCCTCAATATTTGTGTGCTAAATATTCTTCACTTTATACCCCATATTACATTCTCCACATTACCAAATTGTTCACAGTTGATTTTTAATTAAGTTCCTCTAGGCATCCCCCAGCACATCACAAAATTAATGCAAATCTCTTTAAAAACAGCAAGGACAAGTAAATAAATAAGACAAATTACAAAGAAAAATTCAGGAGAACCAAACCAGTCTTGACCAACCTATACAGCATATTAAAAAGCAGAGACATTACTTTGCCAAAAAAGGTACATATAGTCAAAGCTATGGTTTTTCCAGTAGTCATGTGTGGATGTTAGATTTGGACTATAAAGAAAGCTGAGCACTAAAGAATTGATGCTTTTGAACTGTGGTATTGGAAAAGACTTTTGAGAGTCCCTTGGATTACAAGGAGATCCAACCAGTCAATCCTGAAGGAAATCAGTCCTGAATATTCATTGGAAGGACTGATGCTGATGCTGAAATTCCAATACTTTGGCCACCTGATGCTAAGAACTGACTCATTGGGAATGACCCTGATGCTGGGAAAGATTGAAGGCAGGAGAAGATGGGGACAACAGAGGATGAGATGGTTGGATGGCATCACCAACTCAATGGACATGAGTTTGAGCAAGCTCTGGGTGTTGGTGATGGACAGGGAAGCCTGGCGTGCTGCAGTCCATGGGGTTGCAAACAGTCGGACACAACTGAGCGACTGAACTGAACTGAACTGAAGCCAATCTTAATACTACATCCAGGGGTCTCCGAATCAAAAAGGATTGTGAAAGCTATTCTAACAAAGGACTCTAGGCACAGTCAAGTGAAGACTGAGTTTGGAAGAACTACACAGCCTGGTCTAGTGGAAATGACTGGGATGTTTATCCACCCACTGGCAGAGGGGCCTCCAATTGGGAAAGTCTGTAGGGCAAGGACAAAGAAAATAGAAAAGAGAGGAAGCTTTGAAAAGATCTCTGATTTTATACATGTGCTCAATCCAACTTGTGTGCTCAGAAAAACGTATCCATTTTGATTTTGTTTTGTTGTTATTTAGTCGCTAAGCTGTGTCTGACTCTTCCCATGGACTATAGCCCACCAGACTTCTCTGTCCGTGGGATTTCCCAGACAAGAATACCGGAGTGGGTTGCCATTTCCTTCTCCATTTTAATTTCTAGCTTCCCTCACTTATTGATACTGCGCTTCTGCACACCAAAGATCGGATGCTGCTGTTGTCTCGCCCACATCCCCCTACTCCTCTTAGTGTCTGGGTGCACACTGGCCCAGCTTTCAACAGCCAGTCTCTGCATTTCTTTCCCGAGGGCTTTCACTGTCCTCTGGAGCCCCCTTTGCCAGTCAGTGTATAAATGTCCCAGCTCCTTTGACCCTCAGGTAGGATAACCCTAGCTTACAGAAGTTCCCCAGCAAAATTAAGCTCCAGTCCTCCATAATGGTAACTGACTCAGTGAGACACATCACTGACTTTTTCCCCCATGTTAGAAGATCGCCAGTGTGTATTTCCTTCACCTCCTAAATAATCTTGAAACCTTGCCAATTTACACCCAAAGTAATTCCCAAATTACTCTCAAATCCTTGTCTCAGGACCTGATTTTTAGGAGAACCCAAAATAAAACTCAAGAAACATTCATTCACTCACTGAACTCTTTTGAATATTTCTTTGTTAAAAATCAAATATTTTACAGTTTAATAATCATTTCAGGTACAGTAAACAGTATTAGGAAAGCATAGTTGATGATTATTTTCCTAATTATATCCTTTTATTATTCAGTTAAGTGGCAACAGACTAAAATACGATATGCTAACACTCCTTAAGCCTACTATAAGATTTTTTACAAAAGTCGTCACATAAAACATTTGTAAAGAAAATAGAGAATAATGAATCTTTATTGTTGCTTAAGAAGCTACTCATAATTGAATGCATAAACTGAAATAAATGTTTAGCAAAATTGTTTCATATATTTTTGAAACTTCAAGAATAAGACCTGCAAAAATTTCAAAGTGCTTAAAATAGTTTCCACTTCAGTGATAAAGGCACTCTTCAATTAGAATATCTATAATTTGCTCTGGACATAATCTTTTTTTGTTTGATTTTTTTTTCAAACTTTAAACTTTTTATTTTGTATTGGGGTATAGCCAATTAACAATGTTGTAGTAGTTTCACATGAACAAGGAAAGCAGTCATCCATGCAGATACACGTATCCACTTTCCCCAAAGCCTCCTCCCACCCAGGCTGGCACATAACACTGAGTAGAGTTCCATGAGAAGGCGATGGCACCCCGCTCCAGTATTCTTGCCTGGAAAACCCCATGGACAGAGGAGCCTGGTAGGCTGCAGTCCATGGGGTCGCGAAGAGTCAGACACGACTGAGCGACTTCACTTTCACTTTTCGCTTTCATGCATTGGAGAAGGAAATGACAACCCACTCCAGTGTTCTTGCCTGGAGAATCCCGGGGATGGAGGGGCCTGGTGGGCTGCCGTCCATGAGGTCACACAGAGTCGGACACGACTGAAGCGACTTAGCGGCAGAGTTCCACGTGCTGTACAATAGGTCTTTGTTGGCTATCTGTTTTGAATAAAGGAGTGTGTATACAAGCTTCCCAGATTTCCTAACTATCCCTTCTCCCTGGCAACATATAAGTTCATTTTCGAGGTCTGTGAATCTCTTTTTGTTTTGTAACTAAGTTCATTTGTATCATTTCTTTTTAGATTCCACATATAAGGAAAGTCGTATGATGTTTCTCCTTGAGATAATCTTTATCATGTTTGATAATATCAGAAAATGAATCGTTTAAACTATGCAGCATAAAAACTTTAGTTGCACAAGATGCCAGTGAGTTCCAGTGTAGCCTTTGAAATGATTCAAGTCTCTGTAGGTTTTATAAAATATCAACCTCAAAATATTTTACTCCAAAGTCTTAAGACCACAGACATCTAGTGTCATTCACTATGATATGAATATAATATTAAACATTTTAATTCTTTGGTGTTGTAAAAATGTTTTGTTGAAAAGAAAGAAAAGAAAACTATTCTATATACATTACAAGGGTGCCCAACTTTATAATCCAATTCTTTTCTTGAAGTATATAGAAGCCATTTATATACAGGAATTACAGCTATATAAATGGCAGTAGGTAATTTTGATTTTATACCTTTAAAAAAATCTGTCTTCTCCAAGTTATCCCCAATAAGCATATGTAAAATCATAATAGCACTCAATCGAAATGAAATTCTTAAGAATAGGCCCTCTCTTTTCTTCAGTTTCAGCGGTACAGGAGATTCTGAGGTTGTTACTGAAGCGACTCAGCAGGAGCAGCAGCAGCAAGCAAGACAACCACAAAGAAGAAAGCAAGCGTGGAAGCAAAATTTTCATGATTATCTACATAAATTAACTATGCATCTGGTCCCATCACTTCATGGGAAATAGATGGGGAAACCGTGGAAACAGTGTCAGACTTTATTTTTGGGGCCTCCAAAATCTGTGCAGATGGTGACTGCAGCCATGAAATTAAAAGACGCTTACTCCTTGGAAGAAAAGTTATGACCAACCTAAATAGCATATTGAAAAGCAGAGACATTACTTTGCCAACAAATGTCCATCTAGTCAAGGCTATGGTTTTTCCAGTGGTCATGTATGGATGTGAGAGTTGGACTGTGAAGAAAGCTGAACACCGAAGGATTGATGCTTTTGAATTGTGGTGTTGGAGAAGACTCTTGAGAGTCCCTTGGACTGCAAGGAGATCCAACCAGTCCATTCTGAAGGAGATCAACCCTGGGGTTTCTTTGGAAGGAATGATGCTAAAGCTGAAACTCCAGTACTTTGGCCACCTCATGCGAAGAGCTGACTCATTGGAAAAGACTCTGATGCTGGGAGGGATTGGGGTCAGGAGGAGAAGGGGACGACAGAAGATGAGATGGCTGGATGGCATCAGTGACTCGATGGACGTGAGTCTGAGTGAATTCTGGGAGCTGGTGATGGACAGGGAGGCCGGGTGTGCTGCAATTCATGGGGTCGCAAAGAGTCGGACACGACTGAGCGACTGAACTGAACTGAACTGAACTGAATGACAATATGTGTTTTCTAGAACCCAAAACCTTCTCAAATTATGGTACAATTATGTATTTATTTTGTTTAGTTGTGTATCTGACTTTAATAGTAGATCCTGTTTAAAAGGAAATACTTAGAGGGTCTTCCCTGGTGGTCCAGTGGTTAAGACTCTACACTTGCACTGTGGTGGGCACGGGTTCAATTCCTGGTCAGGGAACTAAGATCCTGCCAGCAGTGTGACATAACCACCCCCCCCCCCAAAAAAAATTGCATTTGGATGCAAGCTAACACTCTACTTATGATTTTGTCAGGTTGTATGTTCCTCTACCACTGTGTATTTGATATTTTACAGTTTAAATGAGAATAATTAATAATATGAAACTTTGAGATTTTGAAGAAACTGCTTATTAAAGGTTTTTCAAGTATTTCTACTTTTTGGAATTTATTGAAAGTTTTTTGTGTCTTTATTTTTTTTTAATATGGTCATTTTTATGAGTATTTCATAGGATGTTGAGAAAAAATACATGTGCTCTATTTTCAGGGTATGACTTGATACATATCAATCAGTTCTACTTTAAAACTATGCTATTTAGACCTTCATTTATCCTTTTATATTTTTTATCCACTCAAGCTATTATAAACTCCAGAGTAATTTGAAGTCCTTTACTACAACATGCTTCTATTTCTCTTTTTATCATCTATATTTTTGCTCTATGATTGTAGTTGCTATGTTATTTGATACATAGATATTTATAACTGGTATATTTTTTGGATTCTTCAAAACTACAAAGTACTGAATTTGGGGCTGAGTCAAAATTTTCTGATACCATGATCCTAATCTCTCCATTTTTAAAAATGTGTCCTTTTTTAGTAGATTTTGCCCAGTCTTCTATTCTAAGCATCCTGAATCACTTTGTTTGGTGTGTCTCTTATGTGACATAGAATTTGCATATTTTTAATTCAATGTAATCTGAAATTCTTATTTTAATATGTCGGTTAAACCCATTTATAAATACTGAGATGGCATATGTTTGTTCTTGGTTCTATCATTCTGTCTTCATATTTTCTGCTTTTATATATTGCAGACTCTCTGTATAGTCTGTTGGTTTGTTTTCTGTCTGTAGCTCTGAGTTTTAGGAAGATCTGTAGTTCTGTTCTGGTGACTACTCTTACTAATGAATGCATTTAGCTAGTGTGTAATAGTCGTCTGCTATGAGAAATAATAAAAATAGCATTTTCTCTTTCTTCCACAACCCTTTCTCTCCTCTACCACTCATATCAATAATATTACCTTTCTTAGTGTTATCTTTGCACTGTTAAAAATGTGTGCATCTATTCTTTGGTTGAAGGTGAAAGTGAAGTCACTCAGTCGTGTCTGACTCTTTGAGACCCCATGGCCTGTAGCCTACCAGGCTTCTCAGTCCATGGGATTTTCCAGGCAAGAATACTGGAGTGGGTTACCATTTCTTTCTCCAGGAGATCTTCCCAACCCAGGAACTGAACCCGGGTCTCCCGCATTGTAGGCAGACACTTTACCATCTGAGCCACCAAGGAAGTCCAGAGATCTTCTGCACCCAGGGATCAAACCTGGGTCTCCCACCTTGCAGGCACACAGACGCTTTACCATCTAAGCCACCAGGGGAGCTAAACATCATAGAGGCAGTCGTCCAGCTTTTAATGATGTTATTTAAGTCAGAGTCACTATGGATAAGAAAATCAGCACATTTAACTACCATCTGAACTCCAACTTTTGTAGGTTGTAAAATTTCTGTATTGTCCATTGTCCTTTCACATGAGCGCATCACCTTCTGAAAGTGTGTTCTTATGGTGCTTTCTGAGATCTGTTTTTCTCTGGGTCCTTTTACTAATGCTTTCTTCCTTCTCTTCCTTCTTGCAGCTGTTGTTCATCTCTGTTGCCTTATTTATTTCACAGTCTGTGGGTCATATTGTCTCCTACTTTCACAGAAGATGAAATCTGTGAGGGAGTGGAAGTTTTTTATTCTTCTAGAAAATATCATGCAATTAAAGAAGAATTAAAGAAGAAAGAGGCTTACTTACACAGACTTGCTCATACCTGAAGTCCCTAGATTGGTGTTTTTTGTTGTTGTTTTGTTTTCTGAACATGTGACCCTTACCCATCCAAGTTTAGAATTAAGCCCTTGAAGAAACACAAAAGAATGACTCTAATCATAGGAATTGTCGGTGTTTTAAGAAGACAATGAAGGAGTCATTGGTAGGATAATCTTTTCTAGCACCTCTCAAGGTGCAGAAGTAAATGGCTCACTATTCTGGCTATATAATTATCTGCGCCAATTTAACCATTCCTCATTTGGTAATAACCATTTTCCTTTCAGTTCAGTTTTTACAAGTCTAATTTCATAGAATTACAGATTATTAGCAGTAAGAGTAATGCTAAAGTTTATGTTCCCAAAGAAGTTTCAGCTGTCGATGTTTTTCTCTTGAAAGGGAAACATCTTTTGCTTATTCTTAATTACTCAAAGGCTTTTAGAAATTCAAACATGACAATAACTCTCCAGGCAAAGATTTCAGTAAGTGAACATTTCTATCTGAATTACTTCAGCAAGATTAATAAAATTGAAAAGAATTGTTTGTCTATAAAGTTAAGGAACTGAGAAGACAACCTATTGGTTAGGTCATGGTTCCGCATTGCTTAATTCTTCCACCTTCGTGAAATATTGGCCCAACTCCTAGAAAACTGCAACAAGGGTTTGATGGAAATGCACTAGTAAGAAGATTCAAGCCACTGTCTATTACAGGCTAGGGCGTCTGACTTTCAACATAGTCTTACTGATTATTTTTGCAAATGCTGTGAATACTCCAAAAGGAAAGGCTTTGCATGTCTTGATATTCCACTGGGCATCACTAGAACTTGAGGGGTAAGGACGAGAGCAGTCTGGTGCAGTAGAACAAAAAGAACCTTTTGGACCCAGCAGTCCATATACTCAGCCCCACCACTTACTGGGCCTCAGGTGCCCATCTATAAGCTAAAGAAAATTACACCTTTCTAATATAATGCTATGAAGACTGCCTAAGGTCATGTACATAAAGCACACAGGACGTAGTAGATAATTGATGAAAGTCACTGGCCCTTCTTTGTGCTTCCCAGCTCCCCCTCTATTTCTTCCTTTATTTTTAAAAAAATTTTATTAATTTATTTTTGGCTGTGCTGGGTCTTCACTGCTGCGTGTGAGTATCCTCTAGTCGAGGCGAGTGGGGGCTACTCTTTGTTGCAGAGCACAGGCTCTAGGAGCGAAGCTTCAGTAGCTGCAGCGCATGAGCTCAGTAGTCTGGTGCATGGACTTAGTTGCTCCATGGCATGTGGAATCTTCCTGGACCAGGCACTGAACTTGTGTCCCCTGCATTGGCAGGTGGATTCTTATCCACTGCACCACTAGGGAAGTCGTAATTCTTCCTTTATTGCCTTGGACTTAGAGTAAGGCAGTTCTTTGTTGGGAGAAGGTAATTGGTTACCTAGTGGAGTATATGTAGTCCTCTAGTGATCTGGAATGAAATGGAATTTTGTTCCCAACTCTTACTCGGCTTGCTAGTGGCCTGCCCGATTATGGCATCTCTCACTTTGTTTTGTAGTTGCTTTTTGCATATATATTAAGGGAAGTCTCTTGATATCAAAATATTCAAAGGCTATATTTTTTTCAAATCTAAATATTTACCCTGTTAGTTATCTATTGCGGTACAAAAAATTACCCCAAAATTTGGTAGCTTAAAACAAAAAATGCTTATTTCCTCAGTGTTTCTCCAGAAGTAACTTAACTGGGTGATTCTGGCTTGGGTTCACGTAAGATTGCAGTCAAGGGACTTCCCTGGTGGTCCTGTTAGGGGACGCACACTGGTTGAAACTGCCCACCCTGGCCAGGCATCATAGTAACCATTTGCATGGGTTGTTTTATGACAGGAGATCCTGATAAGGAACACGGAACTAATAAGCCACCACCAACCGGAAGAGTTTGGGAAAGGTTGAAAGGAGACACCGCGTGTCCGTCCACTTCCCCGAATCCCTCTCACTAGCATCCATCTTGGCTGAACAATGTGTGAGCCACCAGGAAAGACTCTGAATTAGAATGATTGGCCAAAGACCACCCATAAGTCCCATCACCATTAAACCTGAGACTGCAAGCCACTCGGCAGAGCAGTTCTCCTGGGTTCCCCTACCCTACTGCTCTCCACCCGGGTGCCCTTTCCTAATAAAATCTCTTGCTTTGTCAGCACATGTGTCTCCTCAGACAATTCATTTCAGAATGTTAGACAAGAGCCCAGTTTCAGGCCCTGGAAGGGGTCCACCTTCCTGCAACAGTCCCATGGCTAAGCCTCTGTGCTCCCAATGCAGGGGGTCAGAGTTTGATCTCGGGTCAGGGAACTAGATCCCACATGCTGCCACTAAGAATTCACATGCTGCAAATGAGAAAAAAAAAAAAAAGATTGCAATCAAGCTGTTTGCTACGGCTACAGTCATCATTTTTCATATTTTTGGTTTTGTTTAATATCATGTCAAACAGATTCTCTTTCTGCCTTTTTCTTTTTGAGGTTAGATCCTTTATGAGACAGAATCTCCAGTATCAATTTACTTTAAAAAAAAAAACACTCAAATTACCCCTAAAGACAGTCTATATCCTCTTCAAAGAATTTAATACAGTTAAGGGCATGGAAAAAGGCTGGTGACAATAGTTGGCTTGGCAACAGGTAACATGTTTTATGAAAAATTGACTCAGGAAGCTGAGGGAACAAAGACTCTCATCTCACACTGACTGTGGGCTTACCCCAAGTCAATGAAAAGTGCTAAATGAAAGATGTGTGTGTTTGCCAAGTTGAATTCATATAAGTTAAACACATTTATGTTCAATACAGATGTGTTGAAATGTAAAGACATTTTCTGATTTATGTGTAAGCACTGAATTATTAGTTTTATAGGATTTGATATCTCACCTTATGCATTTTCTTTCCAGTATTTTAGAGCTTTGCTCTGCCTGTTCATCAATGTTCTAGTATTTAGGTACTTGGAAACCAAAGAGCTTTTCCCAGAATATGATGAACTTTTGGAATGTCTTATTCCAATCATATAGATAATAATTTAGCCAAAATCATATGCTTGGTTTTCACATTTATTTTGATTGAAATCCCTAATTTAATTAAATTTATGCAGTATGAAAGGCAGTAGTATATCTCAATCACAAGTATAAAATCCAACTAGACACGCACAGGCTTTGGAATTAAACCTATCCCACAGTATTGGTTTGTCATGCTCATTCCTCTAGCTGTTGACTGGATCTCCTGGTTGATAATGGCTTGAAAGTTTAAGAAATATTACATTTTCATAAGCACATTGAAAAACAAATTTGGAAAAAATTTTATTGATTGTTTTCTCCAAACTGGAATACTGTTTACCTTTATAGTAGAATCCCTTATCCTTGTTCACAGGAGGTCAACATTCTACTGCAGCTGAGTAGACAAACCAAATCTACCCTTTCAGTTGAACAGAAATCTAGAGGTCATTAAGTGTTGAATGTGTTCCTTCTGTTATCATTGTTAAAAAATAATATCTCCTATCTGAAAATCTAGCGCTTGTACTCTCCATGGAGAGCAATTTCTTCCCAAGCTGTTATACAATCTCTATTCGCTGAGTAAAGTCTTTACCACTAGCTGTGTTTAATAATTTTCTCTGATGTGTAGGTACAGACACAAAAACATTTTGGTTAAGGGTGAAGGAGTTTTAAATAAATTGGCTCCTCTGATCAGGACTACAGTGGTTTCCCTCAAGTTTGCCCACTGAGTTTTTCTAGAAAAATGCCTGGCACATAGTACATGCTCAATGAATATTTGTGGAATGGTTTTATGGTTGGAGCCACCTTTTAGGTTCCATTAACTTTTGTCACATGTTTTATTTTATTTTAATACCTCTGTATTAGTTTCCTAGGGCTGCCATACCAAGTTACCTCAGACTTAGTGGCCTGATTACCAAATTACCACAAACTTAGAGGCTAAAGAGACTCTTGTTGAGGGTGAAAGAAGAGAGTAAAAGCTGGCTTAAAACTCAACATCCAGAAAACAGATCATGGCATCCAGTCATATCATTTCGTATTAAACCGAAGGGAAAAAATGGAAACAGTGAGAGATTTTAATTTCTTTGACTCCAGAATCACTGAAGAAGGTGACTGCAGCCATGAAATTAAAAGATGCTTGCTCCTTGGAAGAAAAGCTATGACAAACCTGCCGCTGCTGCTGCTAAGTCACTTCAGTAGTGTCTGACTGTGCGACCCCATAGACAGCAGCCCACCAGGCTCTCCCATCCCCAGGATTCTCCAGGCAAGAACACTGGAATGGGTTGCCATTTCCTTCTCCAATGCATGAAAGTGAAAGTGAAGTCATTCAGTCGTGTCCGACCCTCAGCGACCCCATGGACTGCAGCTTTCCAGGCTCCTCTGTCCATGGGATTTTCCAGGCAAGAGTACTGGAGTGGGGTGCCATTGCCTTCTCCGATGACAAACCTCGATAGTGTATTAAAAAGAAGAGACTTCACTTTGCTGACAAACATCTGAATAGTCAAAGTTGTGGTTTTTCCAGTAGTCATGTATAGATGTGAAAGTTGGACCATAAAAAAGGCTGAGCAATGAAGAACTGATGTTTTCAAATTGTGGTGCTGGAGAAGACTATTGAGAAGACTATTGAGTTTGATCTTCTTACTGTCCCTTGGACAAAACTAGTCCATCCTAAAGGAAATCAACCCTGAATACTCATTGGAACAACTGATGCTGAAGCTGAAGCTCCAATACTTCTGCTATCTGATGTGAAGAGACGACTCATTGGAAAAAACCCTGATGCTGGGAGAGACTGAAGGTAAAAGAGAAGGGGGCAGCAGAGGAAGAGATAGTCAGATGGGATCACCAACTCAATGGACATGAATTTGTGCAAACTCTGAAAGTTAGTGAAGGACAGGGAAGCCTGGAGTGCCGCAGTCCATGGGGTGCCAAAAAGTCGGACATGACTTAGTCACTGAGCAGCAACAACAGTGGCTTGAAACCAAAGAAATTTTGTCTCACAGGTCTGGAGACCAGAAGTCTATAACCAAGCTGTTGGGAGGTCACACTTCCTCCGGAGGCTCTAGAGATAAATCCTTTTCTTGCCTCTCTGTTGCTTTGTGGCTCCATAACTCCAGCCTCCGCCTTCAACTTCACATGGTCTTCCCTTCTGTCGGTTTCTTCTTCTCTTCCTGTAGGGATATTTGCCCTTGGATCTAGGATCCACTTTATTAATCCAGGTGGATCTCGTCTTGAGATCCTTCACTTAATTACTGCACATATTTTTCAAAATAAGTTCACATTTACAGGTACCCTGGGGTTAGAATGTGGACATACATTTTTGGTAGCCCAATTTAATCCACTATAACCTCTGATTATCAGTTTTAAAATTCTGTCCATTCAACACACATTTTGTTAAATGTCTATTATGTGTCAAACCCTAAATGAAGTGAGGATGCAAACATCACTATGATACAGCCACTGACCTTCTTCAGCCAGATAATACTTTTTTAAAGAGTTTTATTCTAGATCTCTCAGATTTGGAATAATATAAAATTGAAATTTTATTTAAAATAGAACACACTTTAAACTCACATAAAATAATGTCCTATCTACTCTGAAATCTCTTCATGTTAGTTTTTCCATGAGTTCTAATGAACACACTTCATTGCTGTTAATTTTTCAATTGCCATACCGTTCATAATTTCAGATGTTGTTAGTTCACAGTAATACCTTTCAAAAAATTCCATGATGTGAGACACTTTTAATTAGTTTCAACATATTTATTTCACTACAAATCAGAGTTTGTGCAGGAGCATTAAATTCAGTGAGAGCCTATTTACCTCTGTGCCTTTCTGTCATTAAGGTTTCATCAGTATTTCTCTGACTGAATTCAGCAGTATTTTGTCTTCAGCTGGTTTCTTTGGCAAGCACAGCCTGCAAAAATGTAGATAGTATATTTGCAAAATAATCTCAGGGAACAGGAATATGGTATAGAAAGAGGACACCAGGGCAGGAAAAAGAAACAAAACAGGAATATGTTGTCAAGTAAGACACCACTATGTGGCAAGTAATGCTTGACCACATAAGACTCTTTTGAAGAATCTTATAAAACATAATACAGGGACAAAATAGGGACCGTTTACCCACCCATTGGCTTCCATTGCTCATTTGTTAAGAGTCCACATCCCCTATCATCTGGTTGCACATGTGTAGATGCTGAGATGTTCCTTAAGGGAGTGGCTGGTCTTAATGAAATACATTCCCCCCAAAGATGATCAAGGAATGTCCTGAACTGGTCACTGTAACAATAGGTGGAGTAAAAGATAGGGCCAAAAGGTTATGCAAATGAACACGAGGGGTCCAGCATACTTTTACTTCCATACTGCCAAGTGGGTTATCCTCAGCTTATGAGACTGTAGTTTTGGGAGCAGTATGAATCACATCACTGGAATTTCACATCAAGAAACCTGGCCTCCAGATGGCTTCAGAGGTGAATTCTATCAAACATTTAGAGAAGAGCTAATGCTTATCATCCTAAAACTCTTTCAAAAAATTGCAGAGGAAAGACCACTTCCAAACTCATTCTACAAGGCCACCATCATCTTGATACCAAAACCAGCAAAGACAACACAAAAAAAGAAAACTACAGGCCAATATCACTGATGAACACAGATATAAAAATCTTCAACAAAATTCTAGCAAACAGAATTCAACAACACATTGAAAAGCTCACACACCATGATCAAGTTGTGTTTATTCCCAGGATACAAGGGTTCTTCAATATATGTAAATCAATCAATGTGATATACCATATTAACAAACTGAAAGATAAAAACCATATGATAATATCTATAGATGCAGAAAAAGCCTTTGACAAAATTCAGCACCCATTTATGTTAAAAATTCTTAAAAATGGTCATAGAAGGAACCTACCTCAACTAGCAAAGGCCATATATGATAAGCCCACAGCAAACATTATTCTTAATGGTGAAAAACTGGCAGCATTCCCTCTAAGATCAGGAACAAGACAGGGTTGTTTACTCTCTCCACTAATACTCAACATAGTTTTGGAAGTCCTAGCTTTGGCAATCAGAGAAGAAAAAAATAAATAAAAGGAATCCAGATCAGAAAAAAAGAAGCAAAATTTTCATTGTTTGCAGATGACATGATTAATGTATAGAAAACCATAAAGATACTATCAGAAAATTATTAGAGATAATTAGTGAATTGCAAATCGTGGGATACAAAATCAATACATAGAAATCACTTGCATTCCTATATACTAACAATGAAAAATCAGAAGGAGAAATTAAGGAATCAATCCCATTCACCATTGCAACAAAAAGAATAAAATATCTATAAATAAGCCTACCTAAGGAGACAAAGGCTTTGGCATAGACAATAAAGCAGAAATAGATGTTTTTCTGGAACTCTCTTTTTTGATGATACAGCGGATGTTGGCGATTTGATCTCTGGTTCCTTTGCCTTTTCTAAAACCAGCTTGAACATCTGGAAGTTCATGGTTCATGTATTGCTGAAGCCTGGCTTGGAGAATTTTGAGCATTCCTTTACTAGCATGTGAGACGAGTGCAATTGTGCAGTAGTTTGAGCATTCTTTGGCATTGCCTTTCTTTGGGATTGGAATGGAAACTGACCTTTTGCAGTCCTGTGGCCACTGCTGAGTTTTCCAAATTTGCTGGCATATTGAGTGCAGCACTTTCACAGCATCCTCTTTCAGGATTTGAAAGAGCTCAACTGGAATTCCATCACCTTCACTAGCTTTGTTCTTAGTGATGCTTTCTAAGGCCCACTTGACTTCACATTCCAGGGTATCTGGCTTTAAGTGAGTGATCACACCATCATGACTATCTTGGTCGTGAAGATCTTTTTTGTACAGTTCTACTGTGTATTCCTGCCACCTCTTCTTAATATCTTCTGCTTCTGTTAGGTCCATACCATTTCTATCCTTTATCGAGCCCATTTTTGCATGAAATGTTCCCTTGGTACCTCTAATTTTCTTGAAGAGATCTCTAGTCTTTCCCATTCTGTTGTTTTCCTCGATTTCAGGAAGCAACAGTTAGAACTGGACATGGAAAAACAGACTGGTTCCAAATAGGAAAAGGAGTACATCAAGGCTGTATATTGTCACTCTGTGTATTTAACTTATATGCAGAGTACATCATGAGAAACGCTGGGCTGGAAGAAGCACAAGCTGGAATCAAAATTGCTGGGAGAAATATCAATAACCTCAGATATGCAGATGACACCATCCTTATGGCAGAAAGTGAAGAGGAACTGAAAAGCCTTTTGATGAAAGTGAAAAAGGAGAGTGAAAAAGTTGGCTTAAAGCTCAACATTCAGAAAATGAAGATCATGGCATCTGATCCCATCACTTCATGGTAAATAGATGGGGAAACAGGAGAAGCAGTGTCAGACTTTATTTTGGGGGGTTCCAAAATCACTGCAGATGGTGACTGTAGCCATGAAATTAAAAGACACTTACTCCTTGAAAGAAAAGTTATAACCAACCTAGACAGAATAGTCAAAAACAGAGACAGTACTTTGCCAACAAAGGTCCGTCTAATCAAGGCTATGGTTTTTCCAGTAGTCATGTATGGATGTGAGAGTGGACTGTGAAGAAAGCCGAATGCCGAAGAATTGATGCTTTTGAACTGTGGTGTTGGAGAAGACTCTTGAGAGTCCCTTGGACTGCAAGGAGATCCAACCAGTCCATTCAGAAGGAGAGCAGCTCTGGGATTTCTTTGGAAGGAATGATGCTAAAGCTAAAATTCCAGTACTTTGGCCACCTCATGTGAAGAGTTGACTCATTGGAAAAGACTCTGATGATGGGAGGGATTGGGGGCAGGAGGAGAAGGGGATGACACAAGATGAGATGGCTGGATGACATCACTGACTCGATGGCCGTGAGTCTGAGTGAACTCTGGGAGTTGGTGATGGACAGGGAGGCCTGGTGTGCTGCGATTCATGGGGTCGCAAAGAGCTGGACTAAACTGAACTGAAACTGAAGGAGACAAAAGAACTGTATAAAGAAAATTATAAGACAATGATAAAAGAAAACAAAGATGGCATAAACAAATGGAGAGATATTCCATGTTCCTGGGTAGGAAGAATCAATATTGTGAAAATGACTATACTACGAAATGCAATCTACAGATTCAGTGTAATCCCTATCAAATTACCAATGGCATTTTTCACAGAACTAGAAAAAAAAAATTCACAATTCATATGGAAACACAAAAGACCCTGAATAGCCAAAGCAGTCTTGAGAAGGAAGAATGGAGCTGGAGGAAACGACCTTCCTGACTTCCAACTATACTACAAAGCTATAGTTATCAAGACAGTATGTTACTGGCATAAAAACTGAAATATAGACAAATGGAAGGAGGCAGAGAGCCCAGAGAAAAACCCATGCAACTATGGGTACCTTATTTTTGACAAAGGAGACAAGAATATACAATGGGCAAAGACAGCCTCTTCAATAAGTGGTGCTGGGAAAACTGGACAGCTACATGTAAAAGAATGAAATGAGAACACTTCATAACACCATACACTTTAAAGATAAACTCAAAATGGATTAAAGACCTAAATGTAAGACTAGAAACTGTAAAACTCATAGAGGAAAACTTAGGCAGAACACTCAATGACATAAATCCAAGCAAGATTTTCTATGACCCACCTCCTACAGTAATGGAAATAAAAAACAAAAGTAAACAGGTGAGACCTAATTAAGCTTAAAACCTTTTGTACAGGAAAGGAAACTCTACTCAAGGTGAAAAGACAGCCCTCAGAATAGGAGAAAATAATAGCAAATGAAACAACTGACAAGGTGTTAATTTCCAAAATATACAAGCAGCTCAGACAACTCAATAGCAGGAAACCAAACAACCCAATCAAAAAGCAGGAAAAAGACCTAAACAGACATTTCTCCAAGAAGAACATAGATGAAAAAATGCTCAGTATCACTCATTATTAGAGAAATGCAAATTAAAACTACAATGAGATATCACCTCACTCTGGTCAGAATGGCCATCATTAAAAAGTCTACAAACAGTAAATGCTGGAGAGGCTGTGGAGAAAAGGGAACCCTTTTGTTAGTGGGAATGTAAATTGATATAGCCACTATGGAAGATGATATGGAGATTCCTTAAAAAGCTAGTAATAAAACTACCATACTACCCACCAATCCCACTGCTAGGCATATATCCTGAGGAAACCAAAATTGAAAAAGACACACATACCTCAGTGTTCATTGCAGCACTATTTACAATAGCTAGAACATGGAAGCAACCTAGATGCCCATCGACAGATGAATGGATAAAGAAGTAATGGTACATATACACAATGGAATATTACTCAGTTGTACAAAGGAATGTATTTGAGTCAATTCTAATGAGGAGGATGAACCTAGAGCCTATTATGCAGTGTGAAGTAAGTCAGAAAGAGGAAGATAAATATCACACACTAACACATATATATAGAATCTAGAAAGATGGTACCCATGAATTTATTTGCAGGGCTGCAATGGAGAAACAGACATAGAAAACAGACTTATGAACACAGGGAAAGGGCAGGAGAGGGTGAGATGTATGGAGAGAGTAACATAGAAACTTACAAACCATATGTAAAATAGATAGCCAATGGGAATTTGCTGGATGACTCAGGGAACTCACACAGGGACTCTGTAACAACCTAGAGGGGTGGGGTGGGGAGGTAGATGGGAGGGAGTTTCAAGAGGAGGGGACATGTGTATACCTGTGGCTGATTCATATTGATATTTGGCAGAAAACAACAAAATTCTGTAAAGCAATTATCCTTCAGTTAAATAAAATCATATTAAATCCCCCAGAAAAGAAATCTTAATAAATAAATGTGCCATTTAGATTTGAAACTATTTTTTGAAGCATTACTTAAAGATTTTTAATATAGTAAATCTAATGTACATTAAACCTTAAAAAAAAAAAAAAGAAAGAAAAGAAAAGAAACCAGGCCTCTGATCTTGGAGAAGTATGCCTTAACTTCCTTATTTGCATAAGAGGATAACAAAAGCCACACTTACCTCATGGATTTACTGTAGTGAAGCTAAGATGAGAAAATATACAGAAAGTGCTTAGCCCAGTTCTGAGGACTTTCTGACACTAACTTTCTGATACCAGCTGGGTGTCCAATAATTCAATTCCATTCTGATGTGAATTACCAGGAGGTAGCACATACCTCCCAGGTTGATGGCTCAGTCCCGTGAGACTGCCCCCTCCCACCCCTTCAGATGCCAGCTGCACGGCCACAGGGTCCCCATGCCACCCACACTTATGGTTGAAAGCTACAAATTCAAGGCTTCCTGCCGGGGGCCAGCATGAGGAACTCCGCCCATGGCAAAGTCATGAGGAAGGAGGCTTGGCATACGCAACGGCGTGATCAAGCCTCAGGAAACCCCCTGTTCCTGAGCATCTACCCCAAAACCAGAGTCTGTTTTATGCTCTCACCTACACCTCTGACTTTACGGGGCCTCTCCCCCATCACCATTTCTCTCGGAGAAGGAGTTAACGCGCAGCTCCAAGGCAATAAAAATTCCTGGGTGTGACAAGAGTGTTTCAGCTTATGGACTCCTCTGAAGGTTATCTAGCCCACGTGTATAGGTTCGTCTGGCCGCATGTGATTGTTTACAGCCTCCCAATCTGAGAGGCATGAGATGTTTTAGACTTACTAAAGGCAAATTCTTTTGGGGAGTTAGAAATTATTAGTATAGTGGGTTGGTTAGGAATTATATTGGTGAAGGGTTTTTCATTTGTTGTGTCAATAATTGCTGCTAATTCCCTGCTCTGGGTAGGACAAGGATGTATCAGGTCAAACCTCTCTGCTGACAGACTAGCTTGTGTGACAGAATTATCTATACTGCTGCCACTATTGTTTACTACCTCTCAACCATAAACAGCACAGAGAGTTTTGGAGTATTTTGAGAGTCTTAATTAGCATAGGGCTTTTTCTTCTTGTTGAGTCAATGATTGCCACCAGGCCTCCATATCCTTAGGCACCTGGGAATATATTAATCAATCTATTTGGACTATAGAAAAGGAAATATAGTAGTTTTTAAGGTTAGCAATACTAGACTTTTTGAGTTAATGGATTTTCTCTTTTGTGATCACTGTGCTTTGTTATAAATCACTGTGTCCTTGCTATGTAAAAAATGTAACTTTATCACGATCTTAAGACTAAATAGATCTTAAGCAGAACATTGGTGAAAGGATTTTCATTTGTTGGGCTGATGTTTGCTGTTAAATCTCCATACTCCCTGCCCTTATAATGAATATAACTAACATATAGGAGAAATAAGTATTAACCTTTAAAATTAATCCTGTTAACCTTGGGTTAAATAGATTCCTTTCTTGATTGTAACTCACTATACCCTCACCCTATAGGAATGTAACTTTATTTGGAGGGTGGTACGTGGTTTAAGAAAAAACACCCTTGGAAAAAATAAGTTTTTTGGTTATCAGAAAGAAAGGATCATAAAATGTCAGTGGGTCTTATGGCCAGAAGATGATGTAAAACCCATAAGACCTTTTTTTTTATATGTATGTGAAGCACCTGATTTTTATAAAGGTCAGGACTGCTGACCCCCACGTGACTCTGTATTCATCCCTATATGTAACAAAAGGTATATAAGCAAACCCCAAAATAAAGAAATCGGATCAGTTTCCGGAAAGAGTGATACCCCCATGTCATTCTTTCTTGCTCCCTGTTTTTCTGGCTGAATTCCCATCTGGAGCATGGATGCTATTCCACATAGACCAAGTTATTCAGCCTCTTTTTCTCCACTAATCTTCCTACTACACTATCTGTTTCTAATCTCTCTATATATCTGTAATTAAATATGTATTTTTCCAAGGACGCCAATGCCATCCCCACCTTCAAATCACCCTGGATCCGCTGGGGCCGGACCCCGGTAGCTTCCTATCCCCACTCAAGTTTGATAATTAACTGAAACAACTTGTAGAATTCATCAAAACAATATACTTACAATTATCATTTTATCAGGAAGTATACAAATGAATAGTCAGTTGAAGAGACACATGGGATGCAAGGTCTGGCAGGTTCTGAGTGTAGGGCCGAACTCCTGTGGAGTTAGGGGCCACTGTGCTACCAGCATGTTACATTTATAACCCCAAGCCTCATTCTCAGCTTTTTAATTGAGGTTTTATTGAGTAGACCTGCTTGATTAAACCATTAGCCACATGATTAAACTCCATCTCCAGCTACTCTTCCTTCCTCAGTGTTTGGGGAATGGGGCTGAAAGTCTCAACCTTCCAATCAGGTGCTTGATTTTTCTGGTCACAAGACCCCATCCTAAAGCTCTATGAGGCCCCAATCTTAAGTTATCTCATTAGCATAAACAGGTATGGTGGAAAGTGGCTCGTTATGAATAGCAAAAGATACTCCTATCACTGAGGAAATTCCAATGGTTTTTGAAGCTCTGTTCCAGGAACTAGAGACAAAAATCAAATTTTTTTTTTAATTTTTATTTTTACTTTATTTTGCTTTACAATACTGTATTGGTTTTGCCACACATTGACATGAAAATTATACTGCAGCATGATACATAAGAAGCTTTTGTTGAACATGGATGATAATTGTTCCTAATTTGTGGAAGTTCTACCAGATACCACCATGATCTATCATCACCACCTACACACAACAACTTTGCTTCATTAACTTTTCAATTAAAAAGTAAATCTTTATATGTTATTGCTGTTCAGTCACCCAGTTATGTCCAACTCTTTGCGACCCCATGGACTGCAGCACGCCAGGCCTCCCTCTCTGTACCCATTTCCTGAAGTTTGCCTAAGTTTATGTCCATTGCATTGGTGATACCACCCAGCCATCTCATCCTCTGATACCCTCTTCTTCTGCCCTCAATATTTCCCAGCATCAAGGACTTTTCCAGTGAGTTGGCTGTTCACATCAGGTGACCAAAATACTGAAGCTTCAGCTTCAGCATCAGCATCAGTCTTTTCAATGAGTATTCAGGGTTGATTTTGTTTAAGATTGACTGGTTTGATCTCCTTGCTTTCCAGGGGATTCTCAGAAGTCTTCTCCAGCATTACAGTTCAAAGGAATCAATTCTTCGGTGCTCTACCATTACAGTCCAGCTCTCACAATCCTCCATGACCACCGGGAAGACCATAGCCTTGACTATACAGATCTTTGTTGGCAGAGTAATGTCTCTGCTTTTCAACATTCTGTCTAGGTTTGTCATAGCTTTCCTGCCAAGAAGCAATCGTCTTCTGATTTCATGGCTGCAGTCACCATCTGCAGTGAGTTTAGGGCTCAAGAAGAGGAAATCTGTCACTACTTCCACCTTTTCCCCTTCTATTTGGCATGAAGTAATGGGGCTGGCTGTCATGATCTTAGTTTTTTTTTTTTTAATATTTAGTTTTAAGCCAGCCCTTTCACTCTCCTCCACCCTAATCAAGAGGTTCTTTAGTTCCTCTTCTCTTTCTGCCTTAGAGTGGTATCATCTGCATATCTGATGTTGTTGATGTTTCTCCCACCCATCTTGATTCCAGCTAGTAATTCATCCAGCCCAACATTTCTCATGATGTGCTCAGCATATAGGTTAAAAAAACAGGGTGACAACAGACACATCCATACCTTGTCATGTATCACTACTATGTCATGTGTAACTCAGTGAAACTATGAGCCATGCCATGTCAAGCCACCCAAGATGTACGGGTCATAGTGGCAAGTTCTGACAAAACGTGATCCACTGGAGGAGGGAATGATAAACCACCCCAGTATACTTGCCGTGAGAACCTCATGAACTGTATAAAAAGACAGAAAACTTTATGCATACATACATACACAGAGTAAAAGGTTGAAAGTGGTTAAAGTACCAGCTCGATTTAATTTCCTTTGGCAAAATGTAGGAAATATATGTTTAAAACAAAAATACAAGCAATAATTCCTGAAAGACATCCTAAATGAAGGCATTAGGTGGAGTAGGGTGCTATTACCTAGAAGCATAATCAATAGTTCTTGTTCTCAAGGTTAAAATTCTAGGCAGGGAGAAGTGCTATTAGCATGAAACTGAAATTATGAAAGATAAATATGTGGTACAGAGAGCAAGCAAAGTAATATTGCAAAGCAGTTCTTGAGCAAATTAATAAATGTATTCTACAAACAATACATGTCAGAGACAATCTATACAAATAAAAGAAGTGTTTATAGGCAATTTTCAATACCTGGATTGGTAGAATTAAAACCTTTTGGAGGAACAGGAGAGGACCTTGAAAGAAGTAGAAAGTGAAAGTGAAAGTTGTTCAGTCGTGTCGGACTCTTTGCAACCCCAGGGACTATACAGTCCATGGAATTCTCCAGGCTAGAATACTGGAGTGGGTAGCTTTTCCCTTCTCCAGGGGATCTTCCCAGCCCAGGGATTGAACCCACGTCTCCCACGTTGCAGGCGGATTCTTTACCAGCTAAGCCACAAGGGAAGCCTGAAAGATGTAGAAGGGCAGGAGCAAAAACCAGGAGAAAAGAAACACAAAATGTAGCCCTAACTTTTGTCTGAATAACTAGCTCACCCTTGCTAATGTTTTAGGTTTGAAATTAGCAACACAAATCTAACATTAGCAATGTGAAATTTATGAAGGGTCTCATGTTTATTCATGGTCTTTTCACTATAAGGAGCCTGTGAGGATCTGTTGGGGAGTTTATTGTAGCAAAGGAGGGAAAGATATTGAGGTCAGTTGTAAAAATGGAATGTATGAAACCAGTGAATTCAGGACAATGTATTCAGGTCACCAAAACTTTGTGAAGAAACAAATATTATGAAGAGGAGAAAAGTGGGAATTTTTTATATTCTTGAAATCATGTAAGTGATCTGAGCCATAACTAGGCAGAAATTGACCCAGTAGGGCAGGGAGTTCCACCGAGCGTGAACACATACCCACTGGGGGTTGCCTCCATGAGGACCTGCCTGTTCCCATCTGTTAATGAGAAAAAAATATACCCAAGTGAAGTAAATAGTAATTAGAGGTGGACCTAGCAGTGGCCTCTAGGGCCACCTTGGTATTTAGATCACAAAGGATAAAGTCAAAATGAAAACACTCAAGTTATTTATAAAGGGGTTAAACTGAACCTATTTGTGTAGGAGTTTCTAGGCCCAAGAGATATTTCTCTCCCTGGCCTTGGTCAGGGTCAGTCTATAATAAATCTAATGATGCCATATCCACATGGTCTTGACTATTTTCCTATTGGCTTTGCTACATGGGAGGAATCTTAAGCTGAAAAATGACAGGCTTATTTTTCTCTCCTGAGAAGGCTGACTTAGGATCTATAATACTGTGATTTATATTAATAATAAGAAATATACATTTGGTGTTCTTTTCACTTTCCTGGTACAAAGCTCATAAAAGACTTGTAGTTTAAGTGTGGAGAATCATAATGGTATCTTTTATTATGCTAATGAGGTGATTTTCAGAAAGCCCTAGGTTCCCTAAGAATGCGAGAGAGAGATGTGAGACTTGGACCATAAAGAAGGCTGAGTGCCAAATAATTGATGCTTCCAATTGTATTGCTAGAGAAGACTCTTGAGAGTCTCTTGGGCAGCAAGGAGATCAAACCAGTGAATTCTAAAGGAAATCAATCTTGAATATTCACTGGAAGGTCTGAGGATGAAGCTGAAACTTCAATAATTTGGCCACCTGATGCAAAGAGCTGACTCGTTGGAAAAAGGCCCTGATGCTGGGAAAGACTGAGGGCAGGAGGAGGAGAGGACAGAGGATGAGACAGTTGGATGACATCATCAACTCAATAGGCATGAGTTTCAGCAAATTCTAGTAGATAGTGAAGGACAGGTGTCAGGAAGCATTTAACAGGAGGCTTTCTGTGTGCTGTTTTGGATCTGTCAGAATTCTCTGATCCTTATTAATTCCTTAATACTCAGTAATTAAGAGGAGAGGCAAGCCTCTCCCAGGGGCTGAGGAATCTAGGCATTTCCTTCATTAGTTTTTCTATACAGTGATAAGTACCCTCTTCCTTCTTGTGAACCATACGGGTAAAAATGATTGTTTACAACTCTCTCTCTCTTTAATATGGATTGCCTATGTTTTGTAAGTTAAGTCTGGAATTTTAATCTTTATCTTTGCTGAGAATAACTACCTTGTAAGACAGTATATATGCCCACACCATGTTGATTAAAACACCTTTGCTCCATCAGAGTTTTGTTCCCCGTGTCTTTCTTTCTCTCTCTCTCTCTCTCTCTCTCTCTCCTTCTCTCTCTTTTTCAGGCTGATACCCTGGAGGGCAGAGGCTCTGAGTTCACTTTCCTGCCCGGGCTTCTAAGACCCTCTCGAGAAGGCACTCTGCGCCTTCACCCCATCGAGAGGGCGCCTGAGGCCTTCGTGAACAGAGCAAGCCCCGTGCAGGGGCTTTATTCTAGCTTGTTGGAGGGTCAGGGCTTTCAGTCTCCCGCACCCCCCACCCACCACTGGCAGCCATGGGGGAGGGGAAAGGAGATGGAAATTGAGCTTAATCATCCATGGCCTATGATTTAATTAACCATGCTTATGTAATGAAGCCTCCATTAAGAAAGAAAGGCAAAGAGAGGAAAGAAAGAAAGAAAAGAAGGAAAGAGAGCTTCTAGGGCAGTGAACAAGTAAAAATTGGGGGAGAGTGGCATGGTCAGAGAGCACAGACTCCTCATGCACCTCCCATACATTGACCCTATGAATCTCTTCATCTGGCTGTTGATTTGTGTCATTTAAAATCCTTTGTAATAAATCAGTAATCCAGTGAGTAAACTGGTTTCCTGAATTCTGTGAACCACTCTAGCAAATTAATCAAGCACAAGGATTGGGTTGTGGGATAATGTAATTTATAGCTGGTTGTTCAGAAACAAAAGCAACAAAATGGACTGTGATTGGTATCTGAAGTGGAAGTCTGTCTTGGGGACTGAGCCGTTAACTTGTGGAATCTGATGCTCTCTCCAGGTAAATAGTGTCAGAATTGAGTGGGATTATAGGATACCCAGATTGGTGGTGTGGGGAAAAGACTCACATGTTGAAACAGAGTGCAGAACTGCAGGAGTACAGTGATGGAGCTGGCCCACAGGGCATACTGGGAGGAGCACAAAAGTCAATAGTAATGGCTATTGTTTCATTTGACCTTTACAACCCCAAGAGAAGAATAAGCTTTATTGTTCCTATGTTCTGCAGATGAGAAAACAGAGATCCAGAAAGATTAAACAATTTTAATAGTGATAGCTCATCTAGAAACTAAAGCACACAGGTGCTCTGACTACAAAAATCAATGCTGTGAGCTTTCTATGACTTAATATTTTTCTGTCTAGTCCATGAATTTTTTCCATGATACAGTTGTGGACTCTGTTTTCTGTGTTTACTATGTTTAGAATCTGAACAATAAGGCCCAAATCACCTCTCAGGAAGCTCAATATGCTTTTCATTCTCTCTAACTCAGGGTTTCATTTTGCTTTGTTTCTTAAATAATTCATTTCTCATTTATAACTTAATAAAATAAAATTCTTCCTAAACAATTGGAAATCTGAAGCAATAGTAATTTTTATGGGCAGAGATTCTGCAAAGGGATACAGAATATGAAATTGTTATGTGGGGAAATTTATAACGTTCTGGGAATCTGAAGAAATAAAAACAAAAGCCAATACGAACTGTATTGGTTTGTATCAGTTCAGTCACTCAGTCATGTCCGACTCTGTGACCCCATGGACTGCAGCATGCCAGGCTTCCCTGTCCATCACCAACTCCTGGAGCTTACTCAAACTCATGTCCATAGTATTGGTGATGCTATCCAACCATCTCAACGTCTGTCATCTCCTTCTCCTGCCGCCTTCAATCTTTCCCAGCATCAGGGTCTTTTCAAATGAGTCAGTTCTTTGCATCAGGTAACCAAAGTATTGGAGCTTCAGCTTCAGTATCAGTCTTTCCAATGAATATTCAGGACTGATTTTCTTTAGGATGGACTGATTGGATCTCCTTGCAGTCCAAGGGACTCTCAAGAGTCTTCTCCAACACCACAGTTCAAAAGCATCAATTCCTCAGCGCTCAGCTTTCTTTATAGTTCAACTCTCACATCCATACAACCATTTTGCCTTTTTGCGTTTCTTTTTTGGGGGGGGGGATGGTCTTGATCACTGCCTCCTGTACAATATTAGGAACCTCTGTCCATAGTTCTTCAGGCACTCTGTCTAACAGATCTAATCCCTTGCATCTATTTGTCACATCCACTGTATAATCCTAAGGGATTTGATTTAGGTCATACCTGAATGGTCTAGCGGTTCTCTCTACTTTCTTCAATTTAAATCTGAGTTTGGCACTAAGGAGTTCATGATCTGAGCCACAGTCAGCTCCCGGTCTTGTTTTTGCTGACTGTATAGAGCTTCTCCATCTTTGGCTGCAAAGAATACAATCAATCTGATTTCGGTGTTGACCATCTGGTGATGTCCATGTGTAGAGTCTTCTCTTGTGTTGTTGGAAGAGGGTGTTTGCTATGGCTAGTGTGTTTTCTTGGGAAAATTCTGTTAGCCTTTGCCCTGTTTTGTTTTGTACTCCAAGGCCAAATTTGCCTGTTACTCCAGGTATCTTTTGATTTTCTACTTTTGCATTTCAGTCCCCTATAATGAAAAGGACATCTTTTTGGGTGTTAGTTCTAGAGGGTTTTGTAGGTCTTCATAGAACCGTTCAACTTCAGCTTTTCCAGCATTGCTGGTTGGGGCATAGACTTGGATTACTGTGATATTGAATGGTTTGCCTTGGAAACGAACAGAGATCATTCTGTCATTTTTGAGATTGCATGCAAGTACTACATTTTGGACTCTTTTTGGCTATGATGGCTACTCCATTTTTTCTAAGGGATTCTTGCATGCAGTAGTAGATACAATGATCATCTGAATCTTCTGTTGTTGAGTGCCATTCTAATAAAGCTAGGTCTGGTACAAAAAAAAAAGATATTAATAATTTAAATGGAAAATTTGCATTAGAGTGTTGTCTCTATAGCTTCCAATCATAAACTGTTAGGTGGGGCACTGGACCTTAGTTTTAGATTCAATAAAATGAGGATAATAATATTTACCCTTTGAGATATTGCTAAAATTATGTCAAATGTGACATCATGATCTCCCTTGGGTTACCATTGTCAAAACCAGAGACCCAGAGAAGAAAGGGAGAAAGGTGCAGAGTACTTACTTAAAGAGATAATAACTGAAAATTTCCCAAGTCTGGGGAGAAATTTGGAAATCCAAGTTCGTGAAGCACAAATTTCCCTCTAAAATTTCAACCTGAAAGATCTTCTCCAAGACATAGCATAATAAAACTGTTCAAAGAAAGGGAGAATTTCAAAAACAGCAAGAGGAAAAAAATGTCATATACAGAGAACCACTATAAGTATGTCAGCAGATTTCTCAGGAGGCAAATTACAGTCCAGGAAACATGGTAATATATTCAAAATGCAGAAAGAAAAAAACTGCTAGCCAGAATACTTTACTTGGCAAAGCTGTCCTTCAGAAATGGAGTGGCAATAAAGACTTTCCCAAACAAACAAAAGCTGAGGAATTTCATCATGACTAGACCTGCCTTCAAGAATGCTGAAAGGAGCTTTTCAAAATGAAAAAAGGGATTCTAATTAGTAACATGAAAACATATGAAAATATAAAACACCCGTAAGGATAAGTATTAATATATGGTCAAATATAGAAAACTATAATACTGTATTATGTTGGTGTGCTAAGAACTTAACTCTAATATAAAGCCTGCTGCTGCCGTTGCTAAGTCGCTTAAGTCGTGTCCAACTCTGTGCTACCCCATAGACGGCAGCCCACCAGGCTCCTCTGTCCCTGAGATTCTCTAGGCAAGAACACTGGAGCAGGTTGCCATTTCCTTCTCCAATGCATGAAAGTGAAATGTGAAAGTAAAGTCACTCAGTTGTGTCTGACTCTTTGCAACCCCATGGACTGCAGCCTACCAGGCTCCTCCGTCCATGGGATTTTCCAGGCAAGAGTACTGCAGTGGGTTGCCATTGCCTTCTCCAAATATAAAGCCTAAGGGACAAAATTATAAAAATAACTTGTAGCTACAATGTGTCAAAGAATATACAGTATAGAAAGAGGTAGATTGTGACATCCCAAACAAAATGTGTGTGTGATTGAGTAAAAAGGTAGGATTTTTGTGTGCAATTGAAGGTCAGCTGTTATTAGAGGAAAATAGACTATTATGACCATGTGCTCAGCCACTCAGTCTTTGTGACCCTATGTAGTGTATCGCACCAGGTTCTCTGTCCATGGAGATTTCCAGGTAAGAATGCTGGAGTAGGTTGCCTGCTCCAAGGGACCTTTCTGATCGAGGGACTGAACCTGTGTCTCCTGCTTCTCTTGCATTGGCATATGGATTCTTTACCAGTGCCACCTGGGAATGTTTTATATAAGTCTTATGGTGACCACGAAGCATAAATCTACAGTAGATACACAAAAGATAAAGGGAAGAGAATAAAAAAACTACCAATATGGAAAACCATCAATTACCAAAGGAAGACATCAAGGGAAGAAAGGAACAAGAAAACTACAGAACAACCAGAAAACAATTCAGAAAAAATCATATTATAAGTCCTTACCTATTAATAATTATTTAAGTGTAAAAGGATTAAATGATCCAATCAGAAAGTATACAGTGGCTGAATGGATTAAAAAAAAAAAACAATGCCCAAATATATATTGCTTACAAAGACTCACTTCAGCTTTAAGGACACACATAAGCTCAAGGTGGAGGGATTGAAAGGGATTTTCTAAGAAAATGGAAGTCAAAAAAGAATAGGAGGTAACTATATTCATATCAAACAAAATAGATTTTTTAAAAAGTAACAAGAAACAAAGAAGGTTGTTATATGATGATAAAGAGGTCAGTTCATCAAGAGAACACAACAATTTAAAATATATATGTGAGATACCCTGGTGGCTAAGTGGTGAAGAATCCATCTGCAATGCAGAAGACATGGGTTCCATCCCTGGGTTAGGAAGATCCCCTGAAGAAGAAAATGGCAACCCACTCCATTATTCTTACCTGGAGAGTCCTGTGGATGGAGGAACCTGGTGGGTCCATGGGGTCACAAAAGAGTCAGACACAACTTAGCAACTAAACAACAATGGCAAATATACATAACAACAAGTATATATGCACCCAACATCAGACGACCTAAATTTACACAAATAGTAACAGATCTGAAGGGAGAAATAGACAACAATCAATAATAGTAGGGGACTTCAATAGCCAGCTTTCAACAATGGATAGATCATTCAAACAGAAAATCAGTAAGGAAACATTGGACTTGACCTGTACTTTAGACCATATGAACCTAAAAGACAAACACAGAACATTTCATCCTACGGCAACAGACTATACATCCATCTTAAGTACACATGGAACATTCTCCAGGCTGATCATGTCACAAAGTGAGTCTTAGGAAATTTATGAAGAGTGAAATATACCAAGTATCTTTTCTGACCAAAATATTGTAACACTAGAAATAAAGACAGGAGATCAATTGAAGAATTCACATATATGTAGAAATTATACAACTCCTAAACAAAAAGTTAATCAAACAAGAAATCAAAGGGAAATAAAAAGTATCTTGAAACAAATAAAAATGCCAGCACAACATATCCAAACTTACAAGATGCAGTAAAAACAGTTCTAGGAGAGAAGTTTATGAATAATCACTTGGAAAAATGAAATCTGACCTCCCTTATACCACTCACAAAAATTAGTCCCAAATGGATTAAAGGCTTAAATTTAAAATGTAAACTAAAAAACTATTAGAAGAAAATATGGAAAAAGCTCCTTGACATTGGTTTTTGTGATGATATTTTAGATATGACACCAAAAGCACAAGCAACAAAATCAGAAACAAGTGTAACTCTATCATACTGACAGCTTTTTTACAGCAAAAGAAACACCCAACAAAATGAGAAGGCAGTCTAAGGAACTGGGGAAAATATTTGCAAACTATCTGATGAGGGGTTAATATTCAAAATGTATAAGGAATTCATATGACTCAATAGCAAGAAACATAAAAAATAAGCTAAATAAAATAATTTAATGCAGTTCAGAGAACCTGAATAGACATTTTTCATACAGAGAGACTATAGAACAATCATTGCCAGGGGCTTAGGGATGGAGAAAATGGGGAGATGTTGGACAAAGAGGGCAAACTTCTAGTTTTCAGATGAATAAATTGTAGGGATCTAATGTACAGCATAGTGACTATAGTTAGTAATACCATATTATATATTTGAAAGTTGCTATGGGGGTAAATCTTAAATGTTTTTAATGTACACACACAGATAAGCATGTGAACTTATGGAGATGTTTACTAACTTTACAGTGGTAATGGTGGTATTATTTCACAATATGTATGTTTGTGAAATCATTACCTTGTATATCTTAAACTTATACAATGTATGTGTCAATTATATCTTCATAAAATAAGTACTGCTATTTTGACCTTGGGTTACCTCAATCTAAAACTAATTTATAAAACATAAGGAGCAGTGGTCTTGAGGTCCTATGCATTGACTCAACAGAAAAAGATTATTTGGGGGAAACATGAAGACAACTTTTCAATAACCTGTTTATAAATACTAGAAAAATAACCCAATTGTTTTAGGTTCAAAATCCAGCCACTCTGTTGCTATAGTACATAAAGCTCTATACTTTGCTTGGTGTTATTTCTTGCTGCCTCTGAAATATTTTGCAAGCAACCTTTTAATTAACTTCAGTGTTGTTAGTTCTGCCTAATTATTCTCTAGAGGCAAACCAGAAAATACAGACATGAAAATAAAGCTTGGTATTACAGTGAAAACAGGTTGGTAGTGGGTAGTGAAAATGACTGAACAGTAAGTATGTGATATTTCTGCATAGTCTACATGTAGAATAAGAATCTCTATAGCCATGAACACTTCTAAATTGACACCTCTGGTTATAAAAATTATAATAGTTTCATAGAGTTTTACACACACAATTAATTAATATATTTTTGTATTTCAGCTTCTGCTGATATTTTAGTCCTGATTTTTAGAGAGCCCTTCCCCTTGCAAGTTTCTAATTTTAATTCATTAAGTAGCTTGTACATTTTTTATGAAAAGACCATCACATAGTACATTCGATTGCCAGGATTTAAAAACTCAAGCTAATACAAACAAACCAAAAACCACAAGCTAAAAACCATTTTTTAAATAACGGTTAATAGAGACTTTTTGTTTGTTTATTCTCTATTCTCTAATCCCTTAATATTGGACCCACAACACAGATGCAGTGCAAAGAAGGATGGTCAGATTTTTTAAAATTAATCTTAGGATTGCTTATTATGGCAAAAATGGAAGATAGAGTAAATGGAAGTTTCTGTTCCCTGCTGCTACTTCTAGATTTCTATTTTGTAGAAAGAATATCTTTTAGTAAAGTACAGGAAAGTGGTTGCTTTTTCTTCCTTGTGACAAATGAAGCTGAATAATACATATATATTTTTTCCATAACATCTTTTGTGTTCAAAGGTTAAGCAGGCTTCTAGAGGGACAAAATGATGCTATAAAATAAAATGCAAATCTTGAAAGAGCATCTGTATTATATGAAAGTGAAAGTCACCCAGTCACGTCCTACTCTTTGTGACCCCATGGACTATACAGTCCATGGAATTCTCCAGGCCAGGATACTGGAGCGTTTCCCTTCTCCAGGGGATCTTCCTGACCCAGGAATCCAACCGAGGTCTCCTGCATTGCAGGAAGACTCTTCACCAACCGAGCTATCAGTTAAGCCCTCTGTATTATATATCTTAGTTCAAAACCATCCAATGCTTATTAGATCAATTCTGCAACCTCACATGCACTTAGAGGATTTCTACTTTAAATATTCTCACACTTTTCAGAATTTTTCAGCACCTTAGCAGCAGCTCAGAAGCTGCCAAGTGTGCTAAGGATGGACTTAACATAGACTGATGCTGAAGTCCAGGTTATGTCTTCAGTGTAGTCTAGTCAATGGGGTTACAAAGAGTTGGACACGACTGAGCGACTTTCACTTTCAAGTTCAAGGGGACAAAGTTCTAATCTCAGCTAATCATTCATGAGATAAAGAACAGGGAATGGTTGACAGCTAAAATATATAAAGAACTCATACAAACTTCCCTGGAGTCCAGTGGTTTAGACTCTGAACTCCCAATGCAGAGAGCACAGGTTTGACCCTCAGTTGGGAAACTAAGGTCCTGCATGCTATACAGTATGGCTAAAAAAAAAAGAAAAAGAAAAAAGAACTCCTACAACTCAGCAGCAGATCTGATAAAAATTGGCAGATGATCTGAATATATATATTCTTGAAAGTTGCTGAAAGAGTGAAATGAAATGATAAGTAGATGATATGATGCAGATGTTAGCGACACTTTGGTGGTGATCATTTTATAGTATAAAAATGTACAAATCAACACGTTGTATCCCTTAATCACACAGTGTCATATGTCCTTTATGTCTCAACAAAACTGGCATAAATAATTAGAATATAATAGGATAGAAATATTGCTCCTAGCACCTTACATGACCTTAAGGAGGGCTAATTCAGATAAAGTGTCTAAATCAAGCACTTCTCAAACTCTAACATGTATTAGAATCCCTTGGACCTCTTGTTAAAAGGAAGGTTCCTGCTCATATCTGGGTGGGGCCTGAATATCTCTTTTCCTAGCAAGCTCCCAGATGATGTCCATGCCGTGATCCACTTTGGGGAACAAGAGTCTAAAGCCTAGATCACACTGCTTGGCACACAGTCAGCGCTTAACAAATAGGTGTTATTTTATTCACTTATATACCCATGCATAAATAAGGCCACGACTAGACAAAACATGACATGAAACGTTTTGTAAGTCATGTGCAGACTCTACATATTCTTTGCCTTGTGAATGTACATAAATGTGGCCACAAAATAATGAGACAGAAACTGCATGTGATAATCACCCTGGTACCTTGACTGTCTCAAGTTAGGGTCAATGTTAGATTTTTCTAGAATTGAGTACACTTTCTCATCTAACTTTCCAACTTCTAATTGATTAACTTTTAAGACTGAATATTACTCCTCAAATTATAAGTCCCTTAAACTGCTCTCTAAAAGTTCAGAAATGGTCAAATCAGTACACCCATTTTGGCTGACAAAATCTAGTCATGGAAGAATATGGAAGGCTGCAGCAGGCTGTGATACTAATGAAACAGTCAGTGAGGGACTTTTCATCTGAAACGTGGAATTACTTTATTTTTTATTTTTTTAATTGAAGCATAGTTGATTTACAATATTGTGCCAATCTCTGTACAGCAAAGTGACTCAGTTTTACACATACATTTTTTTTAATATTCTTTTCCCTTATGTTTTATCAGAGGACATTCAATATAGTTCCCTGTGCTATACATTAGGACCTTGTTCATCCATTCTAAATACAATAGTTTGCTCTACCAACCCCAAACTCCCAGCCCACCCCTCGCCCTACCCTCTTCCCCCTTGGCAACCATGTCTGTTCTCTATGAGTCTGCTTCTGTTTTGTAGATAGGATTTTTTGCACCATATTTTTGATTTCACATGAAAGTGATGTCATACGATATCTGCCTTTCTCTTTCTGACTTACTTCACTTTGCATGATAACCTCTAGTTGCACTCATGTTGCTGCAGATGGCATTATTTCATTCTTTTAAATGACTGAGTAGTATTTCATTATATATATCTACTCCATCTTCTTTATCCATTCATCTGTTGATGGGCATTTAAATTGTTTCCATGTTTGGCTATTGTGAACAGTGCTGCTATGAACATAGGGGTGCATGTATCTTTTTGAATTACAGCTTTGTCTGTATTTTTCCAAAGTTGGATTGCTAGATCATATGGTAATTCTATTTTCAGTTTCCTGAAGTCCTGGCATACTGTTTTCCATATTAGCTGTACCCACTTACATTTCCACCAACAGTGTAGGAGGGCTCCCTTTTCTTCAAACCCTCTTTAGCATTTGTTACTTGTAGACTTTTTAATGATGGCCATTGTGACAGTTGTGAGGTGGTACCTCACTGTAGTTTTGATTTGCATTTCTCCAGTAATTAGTGATGTTGAGCCTACTGACCATCTGTATGTGCCTACTGACCATCTGTATGTCTTCTCTGGAGGAATATCTATTAAAGTCTTAGGCCCATTTTTCAGTTGGGTTATTTTTTGTTTGTTTGTTTTTGAGTGGTATGAGTTGTTTGTGTATTTTGGAGTTTAAATCCTTGTCTGCAGTATCATTTGCAAATATTTTCTCACATTCTGTAAATTGTCTCTCTCTCTCTCTCTTTTTTTTTTTTTAGGGTTTCCTTTGCCATGCAGAAAGCTTTAATTTTGGTTAGGTTCCATTTGTTTATATTTGTTTTTATTGCTATTACCTTGGGAGACTAACCTTGGTACCATTTATGTCAGAGAATGTTTTGCCTATGCTCTCTTTTAGGAGTTTTATGATGGCTTATGTTTAAGTCTTTAAGCCATTTTGAGTTTATCTTTGTGCATGATGTGAAGGTGTATTCTAACTTCATTGATTTAGTGCATCTGTCCAACTTTCACAGCACCATTTGCTGAAGAGGGTATCTATTTTACATTCATGCCTCCTTTGTCAAAGATTAATTGACCATAGGTGTACGGGCTTATTTCTGAGCTTTATATTCTGTTCCATTGATCTATATCCCTTAAAAAAATAGTTTTGATTATTGTAGCTTTGTGATATTGTCCACAATCTTGGAGAGTTATGCCTCCTGCCTCCCTCCCCCGCCCCCCTCAGGATTGCTCCAGCAGTTCTGGGGGTGTTATGGTTCCATATAATTTTTTGGATTATTTGTTCTAGTTTTGTGAAAAATATCACAGGTATTTTGATAAGGATTGCCTTAAATCTGTAGATTGCTTTGAGTAGTATTATCATTTGAACAATGTTAATTCTTTCAATTCTGGAGCACAGGATATCTTTCCATTGATCTATATCCTCTTTTATTCCCTTTATTAATGTTTTATAGTTCTCAGTATGTAAGTCTTTTGCCTCCTTGGTCAAATTTATTCCTATACAAAATTCCTATGAATTTTATATTATTCGTATAATTTTAAAAGTTTTTTTTTTTTAAATTCCCTTTCTGATAGTGTATTGTTAGTGTAAAGGAATGCAACCATTGGAGTTACTTTAAACCATGAGATTATTTTAAAACATAAGGAAAGGCTTGAGGTTTAATTTTGAGTATCCTTTCAGACAGAATACAGAGGGACAACTTCAAACACTGAACTGAAAAATATTACTGTACATGGAAATCTATTTAAAAATCACCATGGAATACCCATGTACTGCTGGTATGAGCATTTTGGAAAACCTATTGGCAGCGTCTGCTAAAGCTGAAGGTCTGTATGCCGTATGACCCACTTATGGAATCCCACTTGTAGGCACACAATAGGAAACCATATGCGTGCTCACCAAGGGACATGCACGAGAGCGTTTAAAGCAGTACTAGTCACTCTAACCCAGAGCAATCACAGACCAAAGGACCAAGAATGGTAGAATGCTTAAGCGGCATATCATACAACGGAACCACACAGCAATGCAACTAGTGGAACTACAGCTGTGGCAACAATGTGGATGAATCTGAAAAATATGTTGAGCAGAAGAAATAAAATTCAAAATAATGAAATTAAATACAGACATGGAAAACCAGCTTATAGTTACCAAGAGGGGAATCAGGGGGGATAAATTAGGAGTTTGGGATTAACATATGCACACTACTATATATAAAATAGGTAACCAATAAGGACCTATTGTATAGCAAGAGAAATTATACTCAATATTTTGTAATAACCTAAAAAGGAAAAGAATCTGAAAAAGAATATTATATACCTATAGCTGAATCACATTGCTGTATACCTGAGATTAACATATTATTGTAAATCAAATGTATTCAATAAAAAATAAAACTTAAAAAAGGTGAAATTAAAATCAAACAAAATTAACCTATGGTCTTAATTTTGGATGGTGCCACCACTTGGGGTGGAGGCCATAGGAAGGACTGCTGTAGTGCCAGTCATGGTCTATTTCTTATTCTGGACACTGGCTACTGAGCATGTAAGCTTTGTGATAAGCTGTCTATCTGCTCGCTTGTAATTTGTGCCGTTTACTCTATGTACACTATATATTGATACAATGTACATTACAAACCCCCCTGAGACTGTCTTAAAAGTGATTAACACTTCTGAAGTGCTTAGTTATTCTAGTCAGTAAAGTATTTGAGAAAAAAATAAATGATTTGCTTCTGAATTTTTAATCTGTCTTTGATCTGACACATCTTAGCTCAGATCCATTCTTTAAAAGATGATGTCAAAAGAAAAATCTTTAGAAATACACTTAGAAAAAAAAGTAGCATGTTTCTTAAAGGAGGGCTACAGCTTCCCAGTTTCTATTTTCTTTTCACGAACCTGTGAGGTTCCTTGAGCAAAAGCCAATTAAACAATCACAGACTCAAGGGACCCCTTCCTTCTTCTGGCCGAGACAAACAGTCAGGGAGCAGAACTTGGGAGGCAAAAATTGAAAGATCTGAAAAGGGTTCCTGAGTTTTCTCAAAAACTGCAAGAACAATGGATCTGTCCTGAACCACCCACCATTAACCACATTGATGTAGATGAACTTTAAAAAGAAGGAAACAAAAGCTGTAAACTTCTTGGGGAATGAATCATCATTGAAAATAATTAGCCCACATACAAGATGCCATTTCTAGGTGCTCCCAAAGCTTTTTAATATTCCCCTCATTTCATCTCTCCTTAAAACCCATCTCTCAATCCAAATCAGTCTCTTTTTTTATTGCAAGATCTCCTGGTTGGGTCTCTGAGGTTTGTCCCTGAAGAATCATACAATTTTCATTCCAAATCCAGCTTGTTTGTGGGAAGAAATCTGTTAAATGAGCTTTTCCAGTGTACACCATTGTTCCTGTTAATTTGTTTCCCTTCAGCTTTTCTCAGCTGAAATTCGCTCTTTTAAAGCTGTTTTTTTTTTTTAAACAGCAGCTTGCAGTCTACAATCTCTTATTCATAGTGCCCAAATAGGAAAAGCTCTGAAAACTAAGTTTCCTGTAAATTTAATGACAAAATCAGAACTCACATAAAACTGTTTATAATCTCTATTTATCTCTCTTACTGTGAATTTTTATGTTTCCTCGAGGAGATTTAAATGTGTTTATTACAGGATGCTGCTTTAGACCTCCCTGGAGATGTAATACAATATGCCAGGTATGCGCTGCATTAACTTTCTACACTTCCCAAATTTCCAGTTCCAAAGCGCATCTGGGATTGTGGAGCTGTAAACAAGAATTCCTCTCCAGGAGTGGAAATGAACTTACTCAGCTACTAGAGAGATTTAGGTTAAATTTAAACAGCAGTCTTATGGCCAGAAGAGTGTTTCAAATGGATATTTTCTCCCAAAAGACTGTTTAGAGAGATCAGAACCAATATTTAACTTGGAATTCAAACTTAAAAGTGAATTCCAGGCTGACTACAGGACTCTGAACCCTATGTATCAGGTCTTTTTCCTACTGGTGAGTAAGGAGGTAGATATAGGATGCAGCTACACACATTTGGGGTGAGTCGCATGATTAGGAAGAATGGAGGATAAAATATGAGTGTTATTGGAAATGTTTGGTGTGCCCGTTTTTAATGTCTGAAGCAGGTGATAAAACTCATTTCCCTGAATCCATTGTGGATTCCTCAATTGAGAGGGTTATTAGAGTGATGATCTTGGTGGAACCTACTTGCCTCCCACTTGAAAGACTCCTCTGTGTGATAATAAAGAGATTGAGACTTTGCAAGCTAAGAAACCTCTGTATTTCATTTGCTTGAACTTCCATAACCATGAATGTCAAGCTTAGCTGCACAAGCCATGTTGCATAGAGGAGGTATGGTAATTTAAACAAACTGTAGATGGCTGGTTCTCTACTTTGGTGCAGCCTTTAGAAAGAGATTAGTGCTTGTAGCCCACACTCAGAGATTCACATTTGTCTGGAGGGCTCCTTGAATATCAGAAGTTTAAAGTTACTAGGTGATTTGACCACATAGCCAGACCTGGGACTCCTGCTTCAAAGAAGCCTCTTAAAAAATTGGAAGATATACCACTTCCCAAGATGTTTTGGGGGTATGCCTTTATAATGACTTTGATAAAGGTATTATAAGGGACATTATATCAGCTAGTTATCACTGTGTAACAAAACCAGGGGTAAGGGCTAAGGGCTCAACAGAAGGTAGAAGAGTTTTTGCAGTAGTTAGCTAATCAAGGATTAAAAAGGAACAATGTAGACAGAATAAAAGAATGGAATGAGATTGACATCTGCTCACCAAGCAGAGGAGATTAAGAAGAAGTGACAAGATTACACAGAAGAACTATACAAATAAGATCTTAATGACCTGGATAACCTCCATGGTGTGGTCACTCACCTAGAGCCAGACTGCCTGGAGAGTTTGTTGCCTCAAAGAGCATTTCTAGGAACAAAGCTAGTGAAGGTGATAGAATTCCAGTTGAGTTACTTCAAATCCTAAAAAATAATGCTGTTAGAGTGCTGCACTCAATATGTCAGCAAATTTGGAAAACTCAGCCATGGCCACATGACTAGAAAAGGTCTATTTTTATTCCAATCCCAAAGAAAGGCAATGCCAAAGAATATTCAAACTACTGTACAATTGTGCTCATTTCACATGCTAACAATGTTATACTCGAAATCTTTCAAGCTAGGCATCAGCAGTATGTGAGCCAAGAACTTTCAGGTGTACAGCTGGATTTAGAAAAGGCAGAGGAATAAGAGATCAAATTGCCAGCATCCGCTGGATCATAGAAAAAGCATGGGAATTCCAGAAAAACATCTACTTCTACTTCATTGACTAAACTTCTGATCCTGTGGATCACAACAAACTGGAAAATTCTTAAAGAGATTGAAATACCTGTCTCCTGAGAAACCTGTATGCAGGTCAAGAAGCAACTGGATATGGAACAACGGACTGGTTCCAAACTGGGGAAGGAGTACCTCAAGGCTGTATATTATCACCCAGCTTATTTAACTTATATGCAGAGAACATCGTGCAAAATGCCCAGCTGGATGAATCATAAGCTGGAATCATGATTGCTGGGAGAAATATCAACAACCTCAAATATGCAGATGATACCAATCTAGTGGCAGAAAGCTAAGAGGAACTAAAGAGCTTCTTGATGAGAATGAAAAGGCTGGCTTAAAACTCAACAGTCAAAAACTCTAAGATCATGGCATCCAGTCACATCACTTCATGGCAAACAGAAGGGGGGAAAGTGGAAACAGTGATAGACTTTATTTTCTTGGGCTCCAAAATCACTGCAGATGGTGACTGAAGCTATGAAATTAAAAGATGCTTGCTCCTTGGAAGGAAAGTTATCACAAATCTAGACAGCATATTAAAAAGCAGACATCACTTTGTTGACAAAAGTGTGTATAGTCAAAGCTATGGTTGTGCTGGTAGGCATGTATGGATATGAGAGTTGGACCATAAAGAAGGCTGAGCACTGAAGAATTGATGTTTTTGAACTGTGGTGTTGGAGAAGACTCTTGAGAGTCCCTTGGACTGCAAGGAGATCAAAGCAGTCATTCCTAAATGAAATCAGTCCTGAATATTCATTGGAAGGACTGATGCTAAAGCTGAAGCCCCAGTATTTTGGCCACCTGATGTGAAGAACTGACTCATTGGAAAAAGCCCTGATGCTGGGACAGATTGAAGGCAAAAGAAGGGAATGACAGAGGATGAGATGTTTGGATGGCATCACTGCCTCAATGGACATGAGTTTGAGCAAGCTCCAGGAGACAGTGAAGGACAGAGAAGCCGGGGTCCAGGAGGTCACAAAGAGTTGGACATGACCTAGAAACTGAAGACCACCACTATTGGTTGAATTGAGTTTAGTTGTCAGTCTGAGCACAGGGACCACTCAAAGTCACTGGTCTTTCATCCCTCTCAGCTGGTTAAACATGATGAAGCACAGTGTTCATTTTGGTATATTTTAAAACTAAAACTCTAAAAGAGTAGGGCCCAGGCTTTAATATGCACACAAATCCCTTGGGCATCTTGTTGAGATGCAGATTCTAATTTCCTAGGCCTGAGATGATTCTGAGATCCTGTCAGTGACCAGGAGACTGTTTTTCAAGGCCAGAGTTTTTCAAACTTCACTGTGCATTGGAATCACCTGGAGAGATTGTTAAATGCAAGCCCACCCTCACATCCTGATTCTGTAAGTCTAGGGAGGACCTTGGAGAAGGCAATGGCACCCCACTCCAGTACTCTTGCCTGGAAAATCCCATGGACGGAGGAGCCTGGTGGGCTGCAGTCCATGGGGTCGCGAAGAGTCAGACATGACTGAACGACTTCACTTTGACTTTTCACTTTCATGCATTGGAGAAGGAAATGGCAACCCACTCCAGTGTTCTTGCCTAGAGAATCCCAGGCACAGGGGAGCCTGGTGGGCTGCCGTCTATGGGGTCGCAAGAGTCAGGCACGACTGAGGTGACTTAGCAGCAGCAGCAGCAGCAGCAGCAGCAGCAGCAGCAGCAGCAGCAGCAGCAGCAGGGTGGACCTAAAATCCTGAACATTCCTGCCAGGTGATCCTGCTAATTCAGGACCACACTTTAAGTTAAAAAAAAAAAAAAAAAATCAGTTAAACAAAACAGTTACTCCTTTGGATTTATTGTTAATATCTGAATATTTACTTTCAAATTGAAATAAGCATCTAAATAAAATATTGAATAAAAATTTCCTTGTGAGCTTTATGTGTTAAAATTCAATCATTCAGCTGAAATTTGTATTTATTACTGAAAGAGTAAAATGCTATTATAATGAACAATTGTGAAAGGTTTTTATAATTTTAGGCAAAAAATTAATTATTAAAAACTTTTAAATAGTTACATTGATAAAGAAATAAATCAGCCTAATAGGAATATTAAGCATGAATGTTGGGTAACTTTAGGAACAATAAATTATTCTTCTTGAGGCAATAAATGTTTGTACAATTTTAAATGAGAATAGAAGGCTGAATAATTGAGATTATCTATAAATCATGTTTATAGAGTTTGCATAATTATTAGATTTTTACTATTTATGAGATTGACCAAAATACCTTCAAAAACTATATTTCCATTTTGCTATTTAATTCCATTTGGGCTGTGAGTTTTTAAAGAAAACAACCTGTCCTAGAAGTTCATTTTAAGTTGACAATATTTGGCTTCAGCCTATTATTTATTTTAACACTAGGCTATTTGGCAATCAGCCAAATTGAGGATTTGGTACACTTCCAACATGACTCAAGAGCTGGATTAGGGAGCTCCTAAGATACTGGATCAGGCACTGTCTCAAGGATTTCTGCTCCTGATGAACTGGAGCATCTCACATCTCCCCAGCCAGTTCCCCTCACTGAGGATCTTGGGGAAGTCAAAGCCAGTCCATTGAACTCCCTTCTTTCAAGGATCAAGTGAGATTAGGGTTGCCAGATTAAATACAGGATGCCCAGTTAAATTTGAATTTCTGATAAATCATTTTTTAGTGGACGGATGTCCAATGCAATGTGTGAGACATTCCTGTATTTCTTTTTGCTATGTCTCACATCATTAGGTCCCAGGTGCAAGATACTTGTCCATGGATTATAATACACCTTTATTTCAGTAATTTTAAAATGGGGGGGGGGAAATGAATATCTTAAAATTAATAAACATGATACTTTGACTTGCCTCATTTATATAATGAGAATATTATTATCTTATTGAATAAATCTGAAGATCCAACCAAAAAATTAATAATCAGCTCTTGTTGCTCAATCCAGTTTTGAATTGTACAACAGGAACTTTAGCTTCCAAGGTAAAATGTTTTCCAATGACTGCTCCTGTCAAAGTAGCATAAGAGGAGGTTACAACTTCTTATAGGCTTTTTAGGACAAATACTTTATAATTCCACTTATATGAATTATCTAAAATAGTCAAAATCATAGAAAGTAGAAGGGTGATTACTGTGAGTTAGTGGGGGAAGGGAGGTAGAGTAATTAATATTTACTGGGTATAGAGTATCAGTGTTACAAGATGAAAAAGCTTTAGAAATCTATTGCAAGAATGTGAATATCCTTAACTCTGCTTGACCACTTACAAATGGTTAAGGCAGCAAGTTTAATGTCATGTATGTGTTACTTCAATGAAAAAATTCTTACAGTCTTTTTGTTTAAAGTTCCTTCCTGTGTGGGTCAATACTAAGTCAGTCTTGTGATCATTGAGTGAAGAATTATCTTTATGATGAAAATGCATCAGAATTCACTGTCATATAAACGGAAAGTAGCTGAATCCACGAGTCTGTATCATCTATGCACTCATCCATCCTTTGATCCATTCATACGTGCATGCATCCATCAATCCATAGATTTATGCATTTAATAATTCACCTGATAGCTATTGAATTTCTATTCTGTGCCCAGTACTGGGATTAGCTATGAAGGAAACAGAAACGGAAAATGTCCTTGTGTTCAAGGAAAGGTCCAAAAATGTATTGCAATGCCCTACCTTTTAAGAGACTATAATACTTTTTGCATCTCAAATCTCTGGAAAATAGTTAATTTCTTCTTTCACATGTAATTCTCATCCCTTTCCCTTAATTGACTATTCAAATCCCACCCATTTCTTCAAAGGCAACTCACATCCTCCTATTCTATGAAGTCTTTCCTGGATATTACAAATCTCTCCCTTCCTCAGATTCCTAAGTTCATTAAGGTACATAATTTGGCTGCTAATTGGGTATTGGATGAGTAAAATATGTAAAGTGTTAGAGAGTTATATGGGCTAAGAGGAAAAATCAAGTGGGAAGAGAGGATCTGCGAAAGAGTTGGGTTGGAATTTTAAATGAAGTAACCAGTAAAACTCTTACACAAAGGTAGACTTCTGAGTAGTGACATGAATGAAGTAAGGGGTAAGCCATCTGGGTATTTGGGAGTGTCAGTTCAAGCAAAAAGAAAAATGAATAGAATGGTCCTGATCTGGGAGTGTGCCTAGTATGTTGGAGGAACAGGAAGGAGACCACTGTGGTTGCAATGAAGTCAACAAAGAGTGAAACTGAGAATTAAGTCAGACAGCACAGAGAACCAGGTCACGTGGAGCCTGTAGGTTTTACTAAGAACTTCAGCTTTTACTCTGACTGGAATAGGCTGCCACTGAAGGGTTTGGGAGGAGAAACGATCTGATCTAACATTTATTTTCTCTCTACTTATCTTTAACATAATCTCTTCATCCTCTGAGTTGAGAATAGAACATGAAGTTGGGTAGAAGTGAGGAGGCTACTGTAATAATTTAATCAAGAAATAAAGATGGCTGGAACCAGTGGTGGCAGTGAGGTAGACAGGAGTAGTTGAATTTGGACTATTAAATATAGTCCAAAATATATAGTCCAATATAGCTGTTAGGATTTGCTAATGGATCAGAGGTGGGATGTGAAAGAAAGAGAACAAAGGTTCACACTTGTGCAACTAGAAGCAGCCCTTGACTAAGAATGGAAAGATTGTCTGGAGTGTATATCCAGTTTGGAGTACACAGATGGTATTGAAAGCCAGGATACTGGGTGAAACCAGCTAAGGAGAGCATGTAAGTATAAAAGAGAAAATATCCGAGGGCTGAGCCCTAGAGATGTTGCTGTAATTATCTCCATCAGAGCAGAACACTCTGTCCTGCCAGAAAGGAGTGCTGCCCAAGTCTTCATGATCCTTGAATCTTAAGACAGGTTAGGAAATCCTCTGATGTGGAAATTATAAATGTTCACTGGGCATCTTGGGCATTAAGGAGAAAACAGAAAAGAGAGAACTTTGGAGATAAAAATAGAGAGCTCTATGAGCACTCTGTGATACCTGTAAGCTGTCTATAGCATGTGAAGTGGACACAACCTATATAAGAGAGAATAAGACAAAAATAAGAAATGATTTGATAACTGAAGAAGAATCAATGTCACAAGTGTGACCATGTGACACCAATTCTGAACTACCAACTGGATGTTCAACAAATAAATTCTGATACTAACTCCCCAGCATTAGTGTAGACCCCACAGACTAGGTCTGAGCAAGACTGACCCCACCTCAGACACTAGCCACAAATCAGATTCCAGGAAATCTGCACTTATAAACAGTTGGTTACAAATTCAGGAGCTGCACGAACCTCTCATGGTTTATAATTTGCTAGCAATGGCACCCCACTCCAGTACTCTTGCCTGGAAAATCCCATGGACAGAGGAGCCTGGTAGGCTACAGTCCATGGGGTTGCTAAGTCAGACACGACTGAGCAACTTCACTTTCACTTTTCACTTTCATGCATTGGAGAAGGAAATGGCAACCCACTCCAGTGTTCTTGCCTAGAGAATCCCAGGGACGGAGGAGCCTGGTGGGCTGCCATCTATGGGGTCGCCCAGAGTTGGACACGACTGAAGCGACTCCTCAGCAGCAGCAGCAGAATAATTTGCAGAATGCAGGAAAGTACTATTCTTAACAATTACAGTTTTCTATTAAGAGTATGGATCTCACAGATGGAGCGAGGCATGGGGCAAGGCTGGAAGATAAGGCGGAACTTAGTGCTGTCTTCTCATGGAATTCAGGTACGTCACTCCTGGCACATCCGGTTATTCACTCACCAACCAGGAACCTCCCATGAGCTTCTGTGTAATGGTAAACTGCATGTATCAACTTGTTTGGGCCACTAGCTGCCTAGCTATTTGGCTAACCATTATTTCTGGATGTGTGTGTGAGGTGGTTCTGGATGAGGTTACCATTTGAATCAGTAGACCGAGTAAAGCAGATGGCCCCCCACCAATGGAGGTGGGCCTCACCCAATCCATTAAAGACCTGAAAAAGCATGAGCAAGAAAGAATTCCTTCTCTCGACCTGGCTGTCTTTGAGCTAAGACATTGCTCTTCTCCTTCACTTGGACTAGGCTTTGGATGGGAACTATATTATTGACTCTCCTGGGTCTCCAGTTTGCCAGCTGCAGACCTTGGAATTACCAGCCTCTATAAGGAAATGGCAACCCACTCCAGTATTCTTGCCTGGAGAAACCCATGGACGGAGAAGCCTGGTGGGCTACAGTCCACGGGGTCGCAGAGTCTGACATGACTTAGCGACTTCACTTTCATAATAATATGAACCATTTCTCATAGAAAAATCTATGAACATAGAGAAACAGGTGATCTCTTCATCTCTCCCTCACTCTCTCACGCTTTAAATTGACCCTTCAACAACATGCGTTTGAACTAACACTTCACTCATATGTGGATTTTTGTCAATAAATACTATAATACTACATGATTTACAGTTAGTTGAATCCACAGATGCCAAACCACAGATACGGAAGATTGACTATAAAGTTATACACAGATTTGCGACTGCACAGGGGTCGGTGCTCCTGACTGCCACATTGTTCAAGGGTCAACTGTATACTGTTGGTCCTTGAGAACCCAGATTAATGCACTCAGTCTCCAGAGAGTTTCTTGTGGTTTCAATACTTGGGTGTGATTGATCATATTATTGTCATATGATTGAACTCCATCTCCACCCCCCCCCCTTCTAGGAGGTTGTTGTTCAATTGCACAGTCATGTCCGACTTATTATGACTCCATGGATGGCAGCACACAAGGCTTCCCCATCCTTCACTGCCTCCCAGAGCTTGCTTAAACTCATGTCCGTTGAGTCAGTGATGCCATCCAACCATCTCATCCTCTTTCGTCTCCTTCTCCTCCTGCCCTTAATCTTTCTCAGCATCAGGATCTTTCCAATGAGTCAGCTCTTCGCATCAAGTGTCAACGTATTGGAGCTTCAGCATCAGTATCAGTCCTTCCAATTAATATTCAGGACTGATTTCTTTTAGGACTGACTGGTTTGATCTCCTTGCTGTTCAAGGGACTCTTAAAAAGAATTAATTATTCAATGCTCAGCCTTCTTTATGGTCCAACTCTTATGTGCATACATGACTACTGGAAAAACCATAGCTTTGACTATACGGAAATTTGCTGGCAAAGTAATGTCTCTGTTTTTTAATATGCTGTTTGTAATAGCTTTTCTTCCAAGGAAAGTGTCTTTTAATTTCATGGCTGCAGTCACCATTTGCAATGATTTTGAAGCCCAAGAGAATAAAGTCTGTCACTGTTTCCATTGTTTCCCCATCTATTTGCCATGAACTGATGGGACCGGATGCCAAGATAATTAGTTTTTTGAATGTTGAATTTTTAGCCAGGCTTTTCACTCTCCTCTTTCACCTTCATCAAGAGGCTCTTTGATTCCTCTTTACTTTCTGCCATAAGAATGGTGTCATCTGCATATCTGAGGTTATTGATATTTCTCCTGGCAATCTTGATTCCAGCTTGTGCTTCAATCAGCCCAGCATTTCACATGATGTACTCTGCATAGTAGTTAAATAAGCAGGGTTACAATATACAATCTTGATATACTTCTTCCCCAATTTGGAACCAGTCCATTGTTTCATGTCTGGTTCTAACTGCTGCTTCTTGACCTGCATACACGTTTATCAGGAGGCAAGTATGGTGATCTGGTATTCCCATCTTTTTAAAGAATTTTCCAGTTTGTTGTGATCCACACATTTAAAGGCTTTAGTGTAGTCAGTGAAGTAGAAGTGGAGGTTTTTCTGAAATTTTCTTGCTTTTTCTATGATTCAACAGATGTTGGCAATTTGATCTCTGGTTCATTTGCCTTTTCCAAATCCAGATTGAATACCTGGAAGTTTTTGGTTCAAGTACTGTTGAAGACTAGCTTGGAGAATTTTGAGCATTACTTTACTAGCATGTGAAATGAGAGCAATTGTGTGGTAGTTTGAACATTCGTTGGCATTGCCTTTTCTTGGGATTGAAATGAAAACTGACCTTTTCCAGTCCTGTGGCCACTGCTGAGCTTTCTAAATTTGCTGGCATATTGAGCACAGCAGTTTCACAGCATCATTTAGTATTGGAAATAGCTCAGCTGGAATTTCATCACCTCCACTAGCTTTGTTCATAGTGATGCTTCCTAAGGCCCACTTGACTTTGTATTCAAGGTGAGTGATCACACCATTGTGGTGATCTAGGACATTTCCAGCTTTCAAATCAAGATTGGTCTTTCTGGTGACCAGTCCCCATCCTAAAGAGAACTCATTAAGAGTAACCTCATTGGCATGACAAAGACATTTTTATTACAGAAAATTCCAAGGGTTTTTGAGGCTCTGTGGCAGGGACTGGAGACAATAATGAGATATTTTCTTTATTATACCACAGTGTGAACCATTGCATTCAGTATTTTCCAAAATGGCTGCAATGTTATCTCCTTTGGCACGCTTTTTTTTGTAATTCACTTGGCTGCACCAGGTCTTAGTTGCAGCATGGGGGAATCTAGTTCCCTGACCAAGGAACAAACCTGGGCACCCTACATTGGGAACATGGAATCTAAACCACTGGACCACTAGGGGAGTCCCCCCATCCTCTGCTCTTCTTAGTCTCCTCCCAAGGAGACGTGGTAACTATATTATCGTTTAGTCACTAAGTTGTGCCCTACTCTTTTGAGACTTCATGGACTGTAGTCCACCAGGATCCTCTGTCCATGGGATTTCCGATGCAAGAATACTAGAGTGGCTTTCCAATTCCTTCTCCAGAGGATCTTTCTAACCCAGGGATTAATCCGGCATCTCCTGCATTGTCAGGCAGATTCTTTATCACTGAGCCACCAAGAAAGCCTGATGGCCTCATTTCTTCCCCTTGAATCTGAGTGTGTTTGTGACTGCAGTGACAGTGGCCCCAGGTGACTTCTGAAGTTGATTCATAAGAGGTATATGCAATTTTTGCATCATCTCCCTTGGGACACCTGCTCTAGAAATCCAGACACCATGCTGTGAGGAAACTCAGGCTACATGGAGAAGCATCTGTATGTGCTTCGGCTGACAGGTTCTGCTGAAGCCCCAGCAGACAGCAGCACCCATCGCTAGACATCTGACTGAGGAATACTTCAAGAGGACTCTGGCCCTGGCTGCCACCTGCCTGAAATTGCATGAGAGACTCCCAACTGAGAACTGAAGTTGAGACAGTGAGCCTCCAAACCATGAGAGATAATAATAACAATAACAAATTATTGTTGTTGTTTTACACCGCAAGTATGTTGTGGGCAGTTTTGCAGCAATAGGTACTTGATACACAGGGATTTCCCATAAATGAAATTTACCTGATATGAACAATTTGCTAATTTTTTTCATCTTGGGAATAAAATCTAGATGAATGCACCCAACAAAATGAATGTGTTGAAGGAGAATTTCATGCCTGGATTCTATTCCTAATGGAGCTTTTTCATTTGCTCCCTGTGTGACCTTGGACAAGTCCTGACATGCTTTTGGCCTCTGGCTGTTCATCTGTTAAAGGATGGGGCTGATGTGGATGACTAGAGTGTACTGTCCAATCAAGTTTCTTGTTTTCTCTGTTCTCATACATCAAACTTCCATGGTTATATTTTTCTTTCACAACAGATAACAGTGGGAGGTCGGTTTATTTTGACATTTTATACTGCAGTTAAAGGAAAAAACAGGTCTTAGCCCACAGGATGATAAATCTTAAATATTATACATTTTTATAAAAAATGAGCAAATAGTCCTGGAGTAATTAAACTCCAAGCTAAGATTTGAGCAAATTGGTTTGAAATATTATAAACTAATCATGAAGCACCTTTCGCTCAGAAAATTGTTGTCAGTTCTTTTTTAAATGTCTGCTTTGAACAATTACCTGTCACTGATGATTTTCCCTCCACTATTCTGAGGCTGAGAATGATTTAACTCAAACTCTGTAGTCAAAGCTATGGTTCTTCCAGTAATCACATACGGATGTGAGAGTTGGACCATTAAGAAAGCTGAGCCCCAAAATATTGATGCTTTTGAATTGTGGTGCTAGAGAAGACTCTTCAGAGTCCCTTGGACTGCATGGAGATTAAACCAGTCAATCCCAAAGGAAATTAAGCCTGAATATTCATTGGAAAGACTGATGCTGAAGCTGAAGCTCCAATACTTTGGCCACCTGATGTGAAAAGCTGACTCACTGGAAAAGATCCTGATGCTGGGAAAGACTGAAGATAAACAGAAATGGGGGCATCAGAGGATGAGATGTTAGATAGCATCACAATTGAATGGACATGAATTTGAACAAACTCTGGAAGATAGAGAAGGACAAGGAAGCCTGGTGTCCTGTAGTGCCTGGGGTCACAAAGTGTCAGACTCGACTTAGCAAGTAAACAAGAACAACAGTAGTTTTTAAGCCTAGGCTTTCAAAGTTAAGAAGCTAAATAAATTTCTGTAATTTTGGCTTTTTATGCTCCTCTATATGTAATCTGACCACTACATACCTTACACAAAAATATATTCCAAATGGGTTGTAGATTTAAATATGAATGGTAGATTAATAAAGTAAAAAAAAAAGAACATCTTCATGACTTTGAGTAGGCAAAATTTTTTTCAAAGCCCAATACAAAATACTCATCATAACAGAAAGAATAGATTATATTTGACTATATTAAAATTATAAACTTCTGTTCATCAAATGACACCATAAGGGAATTAAAACACAGTCCACAGAAAGAACACTTGTATTACATTTATCCAAGAAAAGACTTTTATCCAGGATATATAAAGAACTCCTGCACAATCAATGAGGAAGAAAAAAGATGGCAATCTGATAGAATAGACAAAAGACTTGAATAGATACCTTATTAAACAGAATACCTAAACGGCCAATAAACACTGGAAAAGGTACTCAACTTTATGCAAATTAAAACCATAAACAAAATAAAATCCACCAGAAAAAACAATTATAAAGACAGAAAATATTAAATGTTGGGTAGGCTGTGGAGCAACTGGAACTTTCACATGGTTATTTGTGAGTTGCACTGGCTTTATCTACTAATGCTGTGAGCATACGTGTTTCAGCAGTTCCACTCCTAGTTATATACCCCAAAGAAATTCATACATATGCTCACCAATGACATGTACAAGAATATTCTTAGCAGTGCTATTCATAATAGCCAAAACCTGGAGACAACTCAATGTTCATCAACAGAAGAATGGGTAATGAATAAACTGTGATCTATTTAGACAAAAAAATAGCCACAAGAATGAAATATCAATGTCTTCACAAAACAACACGGATGATTCTCATAAATACAATGATAGGGGAAAGAAGATGGACATGAATACTGCTTACTGACAATATGCTGCCCATTGAAGCAAATTTAGAGATAATCACTAAGATCTTTACCTATTTCCCATGAAGGGAATCAGAACGTGCCAACTGAAGACATGCCGCAATGGCATTTTGATTTTGCTGTTGTTCAGTGGCTGTCATTTTGAGCTAAAGGCATTTGAGAAACAGCAGGTGCCAGAAATGCTCTCTGAACTCCCTTTCTACTCAAACACACTTTATAACATTTCCCATGAGAAAGCTTCCCTCCTTGCACCAGGAAGAGAAGAACATTCTTATCATTGGAGATGATTTGATGCCAAAATGGATTTTTATAAAACAGCCTTACTAAAATAACACTTATCTCCCATTGGTTTCCACTCAATATTTCCTTGCTGTCCATCCTGGGAAAGTGAAAGTGAAAGTGAAGCCACTCAGTCATGTCTGACTTTGTGCGAACCCATAGACTGTAGCCTACCAGGCTCCTCCGTCTATGGGGTTTCCCAGGCAAGAGTACTGGAGTGGGTTGCCATTTCCTTCTCCAGGAAAATCACACATCCTCTGTGCCTCAGTTTCCTCATCTGTATTACTATTATTTGGTAGGGGGAGAGGAGGCATGCCATGGGGCTGTGGAATCTCGGTTCCTTGCAAGGGATTGAACTGGGGCCACTGCATTGAAAGCTCAGACTCCTAACCACTGGGCCACCAGGGAACTCCATCCCCGTATATTTCCTCATCCCCTTCCCATGGTTTACTGTCCCAGCCCAAACTCCTTTGTCTTGTCACTTCCTCAAAATTTATCATCTTTGTTTACAAAAAGTATTTGAGCTCTTGATTCTAACTGCTTTTTTTGTGTCCCCATTTTTCTCCTGAAGATTCCTTTGTGCACATAAAATTATTAAATAAAGTTGGTATGCTTTTCTTCTATTAAGGAAGTAAGGATTCCATTTATGTAAAATACAAAAAACAGATGAAACCAATCTAAGTTAGAAGTCAGAATAGTGGTTTCTCTTAGGAGGAGGTGGTGACTGAAGGACACTTAAAGAAAAGGGTCCTGTTTCTTGATCTGGGTGCTGGATGCATAACTATGTTCAGCTTACGAGTATTCATTGCAGGTGTGTTTATGTGCACATTTCTCTATGTATGCTGCAGTTCAATAAAGTGTAAAATAAAACACAGCAAAAACATTCTCTAATCTTTTAGAAGACTGCACCTAAGAATGTAATTATGATCTTTCTATCTGATGGGTGTTTTCTTAAAAATAATAGAGTTAATCAAATTTGGATTATTTATTTCAAGTGCTCAAGTGGAAGCAACTCTCTAAAGAAGGCTGAGATGAATCCTTTGATACTTGAATAATTATGGTTGGTACATTTTGGAGTTCAGATGCTCTCAGAGTGAGACTTTTCTAAAGTCTAGTTTCATAGTTTGATCCTCCAATCAATAGGTGCAAAAATAAAATTAAATTTTGTTCACTTGGGAACCTAATCATGTTAAGACCTTTTGAAGATTTCTCGATCATGACTCCACTTTTTAATGTTTATTGCCACTTGCATTGGGCCAATATAGCCAGAAAAGTTCTTTTGAACTTCATAAATAGCAGACGCATTTAGAGGCAGGAATTTAAATGTATGCTCTATAAATATTGTCATGTCACGATAGTATCAGATATGTGAGAGAATTAACATGGCATTCAGTAGTTTAAAGGAAAAAAAGTTTTCTAATATTGAAATTGTTAGGACTTGTCTACAGTTACTGCTCTTCTTGAGAAGAAAAGAGGATACACAGCATATCCTCTTTATCCATTCATCTGTTCATGGGCCCATTGGTTGGTGAGGACAAGTCCTGGAACTACTGTCAGCCCACTGGTGGGCAGAACTGAGCCCTGGGGTCTCTGGCTGCCCAGGCCATGGAGGTCCCGGAGTTGCTGTTGACCTGCTGGTGGGTGATGCTGGAGCCCAGGTGATCCCGGGCTTGTGCTCTCCCCATGGTGGGTGAAGCTTGTCTTGAGGCTAGCGCCAGCCCACAAACAGCGGAAACGTAGTCCTGAGGTCTCTAGCTGTGGGACCAATGATCCAAGAGCTGGTGTCCACCCTCTGATGGATGGGTCTGGGTTCTGGACCCTCTGGCGGATGGTGCCTGGACCTGGGGTGGCTGGTGGCTCAGGGAGTCCTACAGCAGCTATTCTGTGATGGATGCAGCTGTGTCTCCAGCTGGCTAGCTTCTTGGCCTGAGTGGGTACTACTACTGATGCCTACAGGCTGGGTGAGTGGGTTCAGGTCCCAGAGTCAACAAGCTAGAAATAGCACTTGCCAGCACCAATATTCTTGTGGTAGAAGAGCTCCCCCAGATGGCTGCCACCTGTGCCTGTGTCCACAGAGTGAGTCCAGCTGCCTCTTCCTTCTTTAGGAGTCCAAGATCAGTAGGTGGTCTGACCCAGGCTCCTTTCACGTTACTGCTTCTGCCCTTGGTCTTATAGCATGAGAGATTTTGTGTGTGCTTTTTGAGAGTGGAGTCTCTGTTTCTTACAGCCAGCTGTCTGATGCTTCCAAAAATAAGCCCTGCATGGATGCGTGCTCAGGCTCTTCAGTGGCGTCTGATGCTTTGTGATCTCATGCCCACCAGGCTCCTCTGCCCGTGGGATTCTCCAGGCAAGAAAACTGAATCCAGTTATCATGCCCTCCTCCGGAGGATCTTCCCAACCCAGGGAGTAAAACTGTATCTCTTACATCTCCCGCATTGGCGCCTGGGAAGCCCAAAAGTAAGCCCTCTGGCCTTCAAAGCCAAATGTCTGGGGCCTTGTCTTCCTAGCCCAGGACCCCTGGCCTGGGGAGTTCAATGTAGGGTTCAGACCACTTGCTCCTTGAAGAGAACTTCTTCAAGTAATTATCCTATTTGAGGTTCACCATCCAAGGGGTATGGGTCTTGACTATATGCCGTTTCTACCCCGCTACCTGTCATGTTCCTCCTTTCTATCTTTGGTTGTAGAAGACCTTTTCTGCTGGTCTTCAGGTCGTTCTCATCAGTAGTTGCTCTGTAAATGGTTGTAATTTTGGTGTGACCATGGGAGGAGGTGAGCTTGGGGCCTTCCTACTCTGCCATCTTGGCCTCTCCCCCTCAATAATTTCTCATTATTGATGTGAAAATCATCATACTGGTATTCATTTTGATATTAAACATCCTCTAAAAATTATGCAATTTTGCAGACATGTCTGACAATCCTAGATCAATTAACTGTTTTGCAGATTAATAATGATAGGTATGCTTTTTATTACTCAGACTGGTTGACTATATCCTGAATTTATAGCTGCACAGTCTGTTTAATGTACTTTAGGCAGATTTATTTTTGTAGCAACTGGAAATACAAACGAAAGACAAAAGTGGTGGTTTCCACTTCACTGTAAATAAATGCAATATTTATTTTAAGAGTAGTGCTCACTAAACTTTCATTATTCTATTTAGATGGCAAGCTGTTATTAACAGGAAACAAAATGCTATTAACAACACATGCTACAGGGTCATCATTAACTGTGCTAGACTATTACTTTTGTAGCCCTTTAGACATACATGTACTTTAGTTTGGCATGATGTCCCTACCATTTTCTGTGTTTGCTTGATATATTTTAGGATGTAGATCTTAAACAGGAAAACCAAAAAGAACTTTCTTGTTTGGAATTGTTAGGTCTATGTTATATCAATAGGCTTTTTAAATCAATTTAAACAGTAAAACAATCTTTTGAGATATAGTAATAATGATGCTAAAGCCTATAAATTATTTTATATATTTCTCACTTTCAATGTTAATTTAAGTATTTTAGGACACTATTAAATGATACAACCTTCCTTGTTTCAATGTCCCAAAATATATGTTTCTCATTGACTAGGGAAGATGCACATTTATGAAACTTTTAACATCTCAAAAAGAAGTTCTTTAAAAAGTTCCAACTATCCCCTCTTACTATTCAAATTGTACTGGCAGTCTAAGTCAATGCAACGAGATCAGAAAGGGGCAGGGGGCGGTGGTGGGGGGCAGAAAACTCTGTTCACTGATAGTATAATTGTTTATCTCCAAAACCCAAGAGAGTCAACTAACTAGAACTAGCAAGGAAGTTCACTAAGGAAATTGAATTAAAGTGCAACACACACACACACAAAAAAATAAATAAATAAAGTGCAACACACAAAATCCACTACGCTTTCTGCAGGTTTGTTTTAGCAAGTGAATAAACATAACATAAAGATATCATTCACTGTAACAAAAATACCTATATAAAATAACTAGGAATAAACTCAACTATAGAAACATGAAGGATGTAATGATACAAAATATATTAAAGAACTAAATAAAATCAAAGTTAAGTTTGGAGATGGACCATTTTTCAGGATTCAGTTCAGTTCAGTTCAGTCGCTCAGTCGTGTGTGACTCTTTGCGACCCCATGAATCGCAGCATACCAGGCCTCCCTGTCCATCATCAGCTCCTGGAGTTCACTCAGACTCACGGCCATCAAGTCAGTGATGCCATCCAGCCATCTCATCCTCTGTCGTCCCCTTCTCCTCCTGCCCCCAATCCCTCCCAGCATCAGAATCTTTTCCAGTGAGTCAACTCTTCGCATGAGGTGGCCAAAGTACTGGAATTTTAGCTTTAGCATCATTCCTTCCAAAGAAATCCCAGAGCTGCTCTCCTTCTGAATGGACTGGTTGGATCTCCTTGCAGTCCAAGGGACTCTCAAGAGTCTTCTCCAACACCGCAGTTCAAAAGCATCAATTCTTCAGTGCTCAGCCTTCTTCACAGTCCAACTCTCACATCCATACATGACTACTGGAAAAACCATAGCCTTGACTACACGGACCTTAGTCGGAAAAGTAATGTCTCTGCTTTTGAATATACTATCTAGGTTGGTCATAACTTTTCTTCCAAGGAGTAAGCGTCTTTTAATTTCATGGCTGCAGTCACCATCTGCAGTGATTCTGGAGCCCCCAAAAATAAAGTCTGACACTGTTTCCACTGTTTCCCCATCTATTTCCCATGAAGTGATGGAACCCAATGCCATGATCTTCATTTTCTGAATGTTGAGCTTTAAGCCAACTATTTCACTCTCCTCTTTGATTAGCAGCCTAAATATTACATAGGTGTCTTTACCATCTGAGCCACCAGGGAAGCCCAGCATAGGTGTTAGTTATGTACAAATAATGACATCCAATTAAAATTCCAAAGAATTTTCATGGGCCTTTCAAGATAATGCTAAAATTTACCTTGGAGAGGAACAAGATGGTGGATGAGTAGGTGGACATGGAGTACATTTCTCTCCATGGATACATCAGGAATATACCTTCAGACAGAAGTGCTTGCAGAACACCAGCTGAGAGCAGGCAGGAGTACCTGACCAGTGGAAAAGAATATATGCTGCTGCTAAGTCGCTTCAGTCGTGTCTGACTCTGTGCGACCCCAGAGATGGCAGCCCACCAGGCTCCCCCGTTCCTGGGATTCTCCAGACAAGAACACTGGAGTGGGTTGCCATTTACTTCTCCAGTGCATAAAAGTGAAAAGCGAAAGTGAAGTCGCTCAGTCATGTCCAACCCTCAGGGACCCCATGGACTGCAGCGTACTAGGCTTCTCCATCCATGTGATTTGCCAGGCAACAGTACTGGAGTGGATTGCCATTGCCTTCTCCAAAAGAATATATAGAACCATGCAAAACTCGATAGGATGAAGGAAGTAGGGAGAAAAAGAGGAGAGTTCATAGGATTGGACCTGCCCTTAGCATGTGGGGAAATGAAGCCGGAGTTCAATCCCAACATTGGACAATTGTTTGGGACAGAGGAGAAACAACTGAGGTTGAGAGTGAAGCAGCTGATCTGTGACAGTCTAAATGGAATGAAAATCACACAGACTATCTTTGCTGCAGCCATCCATATCCCATACAAGAACACAGGTCCCTTAGATGGCACTGTGGCTGGAAGCTGGAGCATAGGGATTGTGGGGGAATCCCAAGGTGAGTTCTGCTATTGACTGTGGGGAGGCAGCTTTGGGTGATGTGAGGAAGGAGATTGTGGTGCGAAATTTCTGTGGAGGAAAACCAGGCAGCCATGGAAGCAAAAAGACCACACCTCTTCCCACCAGAATGCAAGCACAAGTCATATAAACCACTGGACCAACCTTATGAGGGCAGAAACCAAAAGGAAGAAAGAATTCAACCTCAAAGCCTGGGAAAAAGAGACCTCAAGCATGATAAGTTAAAAAAAAAATAATGAAAAGGCAGAGAAATACTGCACAAATTAAGAAACAACCTAGAAACACATAAGTTCAAATAAATTAAGAGGAAATAGGGAAATTACCTGAAAAAGAATTCAGAATAATGATAGTAAAGATGATCCAAAACCTGGAAAATAGAATGGAGAGAATGCAAGAATCAATGAACAAAGACCTAGGAGAAATAAAGCATGAACATACAGAGACAAAAAACACAACTACTGAAATTAAAAATACTCTAGAAGAAACCAACAGCAGATTATCTGAGGCGGAAGAATGGATCAGTGAGCTGGAAGACAGAATGGTGAGAATAACTGCTGAAGAACAGAATAGAGTAAAAAGAATGAAAAGAACTGAAGATAGTATCAGAGACCTCTGGGACAGTATTAAATGTACCAACATCCCAATTACAGGGGTCCCAGAAGCAGAAGAGAAAAAGAAAAGGTATGAGAAAATTTTTGAATAGATTATAGTTGAAAATTTCCTCAACATGGGAAAGGATATAGTCAATCAAGTCCAAGAAGTGCAGAGTCTCAGGATAAACCCAAGGAGAAACACATTAAAACACATACTAATCAAACTAACAAAGATGAAACACAAAGAAAGAATATTAAGAGCAGCAAGAGAAAAGCAGCAAGTAACATACAAGGGAATCCCCACAGGTCTAACAGCTGATCTTTCAGCAGAAACTCTGCAGGCTGGAAATGGAAGGATAGACAGAAAGGGGAAAATCTACAACCAAGATTACTCTACCCAGGAAAGATCTCATTCAAAATTGATGGAAAAATCAAAAAGCTTTACAGACAAGAAAAGTTAAGAGAATTCAGCACCACCAAACCAGCTTTACAATAAATGTTAAAGGGACTTACATAGTCAGGAAATAGAAGAAAAAGATCTACAAAAGGAAACCAAAAAAAAAAAAAAATCAAGAAAATGGCAATAGGAACATATATATCAATAATTACCTTAAAGGTAAATGGATTAAATGCTCCACCAAAAGACACAGACCAGCTGAATGGATATAATAAAAGACCCATATACATGCTGTCTAAAGAAACCCACTTCAGACCTAAAGACACATATGACTGAAAATGAAGGGATGGAAAAATATATTCCATGCAAATGGCAAGCAAAAGAAAGCTGGAGTAGCAATCCTCATATCAGAAAAAATAGATCTTAAAATAGAGAATGTTACAAGAAACAAGGATGGACACCGTGTAATAATCAAGGGAACAATGTCTCCCAAGAGGAAGACATAACAATTGTAAAGATGTATGCACCCAACATAGAAGCACCTCAAAACATAAGACAAACACTAACAGACATAAAAGGAGAAATTCACAGTAACACAATAATACTAGGAGACTTTAACACCCCACTCACACCAATGGACAGATCATGAAAACAAAAAATTAATAAGGAAACACGAGCCTTAAATGACAAATTAGATCAGATGG